>NC_136391.1:16739700-17209700 GCF_965140285.1 Lepidochelys kempii
TGAAGTTTCCATGCAGAGACAGCTGCTTTGGTTTGGGATTCTAACGTAGTGCGCATTCCATTCGGATGCTCTTAAGTAACAGGACTTTATGGATGGTGCCTAGGCGTCATTGCACAACACAGCAGCTATAGCAGGGGACTGAGGGAGCTTTCCCAATTATCCTCAAATAATGAATGAATTTTGAAGGATTAAATGGCCCAGTGGTGATGGGACAATTTTTATAGTGGGGTGCTGAAGGTAGAAACCAGCTATAGCAGAGGTGGGCAAACTACGGCCCGTGGGACCGTCCTGCCGGGCCCCTGAGCTCCCGGCCAGGGACGCTAGCCCCCAGCCCCTCCCCTGCTGTCCCCCTTCCCCCACAGCCTCAGCTTGCTGTGCTACCAGCGCTCTGGCCCGCTGCTCCTGCCGGGCAGTGCGGCGACATGGCTGGCTCCGGCCGGGCGGCAAGCTCCTGCTGTTCTGAGCAGCATGGTAAAGGGGCGGGGGGGTTGGATAAGGGGTAGAGGGTCCCGGGGGCAGTCAGGGGGCGGGGGTGTGGATAGGGGTCAGGGGAGTCAGGGGACAGGGGGAGGTTGGATGGGACGGAGGTTCGGGAGCAGGGCAGTCAGGGGATGGGGAACAAGGTGGGTTGGATAGACATGGGAGTCCCGGGAGGGCCTGTCTGGGGGCAGGGGTGTGAATAGGGGCTGGGTCAGTCAGGGGACAGGGAGGGTTGAATGGGAGGGGTTCTGGGGGGGCAGTTAGGGGCAGGGGTCCTGGGATGGGGCAGTCAGGGAACAAGGAGCAGGGGGGGTTGGATTGGTCCGGGGTTCTGAGTGGGACGGGAAGTGGGAGGGGGCAGGGGCTAGGCTGTTTGGGGAGGCACAGCCTTCCCTACCCAGCCCTCCATACAGTTTCACAACACCGATATGGCCATCGGGCCAAAAAGTTTGATCTACAGTGTATTTGGGTTATTATTACTATTTCAAGCCAGGGGTATGACAGCACCCCCAGCACCCTAGTTCCAGAACCTATGAACATGCCCAACCTAAAATTCTGATGTTGAGCTACTACAGGAAGCCATGTATATTTGTCTACAGCCTCTGCAACAATTCTACATCCTCTGCTACAATAAAATACTTTACACTTACATAGCATCTTTCAGCAAAGGATCCCCAAGTGATTTACAAACATTGGTCAATTAAGGCTCACAATCCTGTCCCCTGTGATTATATCCATTTTACAGATTGGGTAAACAAAGGTACAAAAGAGATTTATAGGCTCAATCCTGCAGAGTGCTCAGCAGTCTGGTTCTGATCCAGCTAAGCACTCAAGTATGTGCTTAATTTTGGCATTATTCATGTGACTACAATTAAGCATATTCTTAAACACTTAGCTGGACTGGGATCAGAATGTCCAGTGCTTTGCTGGGTTGTGCCCAGTGGTGAGCTGGAGCCAGTTCACACCAGTTCGCTAGAACCGGTTGTTAAATTTAGAAACCCTTTTAAAACTGGTCGTTCCATGAGGGACAACCGGTCCTAAAAGGGCTTCTAAATTTAACCAGCCAAAAGTGGCGCCTTAGGTGCCGACTCCATGGGTGCTCCAGCCCTGGAGCACCCAAGAGGAAAATTTGGTGGGTGCAAAGCACCCATCGGCAGCTCCCCGCCCCACCCCTGGCCCCAGCTTACCTCCACTCCGCCTCCGCCTCCTCCCCGGAAAGCACCGCCCCGCTCTGCTTCTCCGCCCCTCCCAGCTTCCCGTGAATCAGCTGTTTGTGCGGGAAGCCGAAGCAAGCTGAGAAGGAGGCCGCGGCTTCATGCTCAGGCCCAGGGAGGTGGAGGTGAGCTAGGGCCGGGGGGCACGAGGAGGGCTGCCCGCGCCGCAGCAGGTAACCCGGGGCGGGGGGGCCGCATAGGGGAACCACTCCCCGCCCCAGCTCACCTCGGCCTGAGCGGGAAGCCTCTGCCTGCTTCTCAGCCCTCCCAGGCTTCCCGCTGAACAGCTGATTCGCGGGAAGCTGGGGGCGGGGGGGCAGAGAAGCAGAGCAGGGCGGCGCGTTCAGCAGAGGAGGTGGAGCGGAGCGGAGATGAGGTGAGCTGGGGGCGGGGTGGGGAGCTGCCTGTGGGTGCTCTGCACCCACCAAATTTTCCCTGTGGGTGCTCCAGCCCCGGAGCACCCACGGAGTCGGCGCCTAAGGCGCCACTTTTGATGTGACCAGCGGGGGAGCGGCTGCTCCCCCTGTTCCCGCCCCAGCTACACTCCCCCGCCCCTAGGAGCCAGAGGGCCTGGGAGCTGCCCCAGGTAAACACCGCCGGGACTCCCCACCTCGCCCCCTAGCAGGTGCCTCTGGCTCTTAGGGGTGGGGTGGCCACCCACTACGGTGGCCCACAAGACCCTCCTGCCCAGTTCTGGGGGCAGTCAGGGGACAGGGGAGGGGGGTGGATGCAGCAGGGGTCCTGGGGAGAGACTCAAGGAATGCAGGGGGGTTGGATAGGGCAGGAGTCCCAGGGGGCAGGGGTGGGCAACGACCCCCTCGTGGGGTAAGGAGGGAACCCGTTGTTAAGATTTTGGCAGCTCATCACTGGTTGTGCCTCAAGTGACTTTCCCATGATCACATACTAAGCCAGCATCAGAACAAAGAATAGAACTCACAAGACCTGGGATAAAATTTTCATAAGCACCTAGATAGACTTCTAAGTTAAGTGCCACTAAGTTTCAATGAGACTTAAGCTCCTAATTCATTTAAACATTTTTGAAAATTGTACCCTCTGGTGGCTACTCCTCTTTCCCAATTACTAAACCTGTGCTTGTTTTTTGTTTTTTTGTTTTTTTAAACCAAGCAAACTTGAGTCAAGAATACCACCAAGTTTAGAAAAAAATCTCATTTCTCAAAGAAAAATATTAATTTAGGGAACAGTTCACTATTTTTTTTTTCGAATCATTGGCATATGGAGATTTAGAAAGCACAAAGGCATTTCAGCATGCTAATACACTGGAAATTTGATATTTTCTCACTAATTATTTAATTCAAAATCCTTAAGCAATGCATGTCACTTTAAGCTGTAGTACAGACAGCACATAGTGCAAACAAATGTAATTTAATCTCACATCTTTGTAGTGCTGCTTAGGGACTGTTCACACTGAATATGATTTTCTAATCACCCTTTCACTGAAAAAGACTTAGGCACTGTTCTGACACAGTATAGGATACCACAATGTATCTTGATCCCCACTTACTGGATTTACTCAGCAATTTCTTGAGTAAGCCGTCATGACACAGAGACCTCGGTTACCTTCCCCATTCAGAGAACTGTAGAGGGAAATAATATTAATGGGGGAGATTGAAGGTGCAGGCACCCAACTCCCATTGAAAGTCAGGGCTAGTTGAGCACCTCCTAACTTCCCTTTGTGCCTTTGGAAATCCTCCCCTCATATATGCTATTATACAAATCAGTGGTAGTCTGTCACCTGAGACCGTGTTCATTTCTGGCCACCCGGTCTCAAAAAAGATATAGCAGAGGTAGAATGGATGGAACAATGAAAAGTGATTAGAGTCAAAGCCAGGCTTACTTAGGAGGAGAGACTGAGAATTAAGAAGATTGGGACTGTTTAGTTTTGAGAGGCGATAAATACGGGGTAACAGGAGTGAGGTGTATAAAGTAGTGAATGATAAAGAGGAAGTAAATCAGGTACCCATTTACTTAATACAAGAACAATGGAACATTCAAGGCATTAGAAAGGCATCATATTGAAACCTGTTAAAAGGTTATACTCTTTGTACATAGTGTTCCAAAATTCTGGATAATTTGTTAAAAAAAGAATGAAAGGATCAAATTTTAATCAATGTCATTCAACATGCTTTCATGGAAATTATTAGTATTTGTATAACTGTAGCACCTAGGAATTTGAGGCATGGAACAGGAGCCCATTTGGCTAGGTGCTGTACAAACACAGAACAAAGATGGTCCCTGCCTCAAAGAACTTACAATATATGATCAGACAAGAGATAATAGATGGATACAGATACATAGTGCTGGGAAACAATGAGTCATTACTGATCAGCATGATAGGGAGTGGTATCAGCATACCAGCAACCAAAGAGTTTTAAAGTTTTTGTAGGCATGACAGCAAAAGGAAAGTTTCAAGTAGGGATCTGAAGGAAGATAATGAGGTAGCTTTCCATATGTTAAAGGGGAGATCCTCCCAAGCCTGAGGGACAGCATGGGAGAAAGCATTAAAGTCCTGCCAAATGAACTTGATACTGTTCTTTGGTGAAATTACATGTTTGGTTGATCAAGTGTTGATGTAATACTCTCAGATTTCTGTAAGGTGTTTGATTCAGTACCGCAGAACATTCTGATTTTAAAAAGTAGCACTATACCAAAAAAATAAATAAATCAGGATGCACATATTAAATGGATTAAAAACTAGACGACGGATAGAAAAATAGATAAGTTCTCAGCCCAGTGCTATTCAATGGCTTTGTGAATGAAATAGAAGAAAATACAAAATAATTGATGGTAAATGTTCTAGATGACAGAGATTGGAGAAAAAGTAAATCATAAGGTTAGGTCACTTGTACAGAGCAATTCTACACTAGTTTTACTGGACACAAACAAACAATACACATTAATACAGACAAATGCACAGTCTTAGGTCAAAGAACAGAGAATGTAGGTCAAACTTACAGAATGGAGATTGTATCCGGGAAAGCCGTGACTTTGGAAAGGACTTAGAGGTCATGGTAAATAGCCAGCTGAACATGAGCTCCCTAGTGTGAGGCTGTGGCTAAAAGGGCTAATGAGATCTTTGGAGGTTACACAGAGGGGAACATTGAGTGGGAACAAGGAGGTGAAATTATCTCTTTTTATATTACTAGTGAAACCAATATGGTGACCAATTTTGGTAACCACACTTTAAACCACACTCTGTAGTTGTGCTTGTTTTGTTTTTTAGCATCTTCTAAAGGCCAATTAATTTATTATTTGTCACCTGTGGTGAGTACAGGAAAATCTGCACAAGAATTCCTAGAACAGAAGTAGTACAAATAGCCATCCTCACCCCCTCAAAAAGCCTGTAGTATGGCTATTAGCAGCTGTAGTATTTGAATAATTACTGTGCAATTCTGAAGGATTTCTAATAAGCAGAAACATGAGTTTGTTAGTGAAATTGACAAGGCAGAAATCCGGATTCATGCTATTGCCTTGAAAACCTGCTACTTTTCCTCTCAACAATGCTCTTACACAACAGAGAGGAAAACGGTGCAAACCAGCAAAAGTTTAACAATTTGTTGGCTGCTCACTGAACAACTGACGCACATCTCTAAGGTTCACATGTGTAATTATCTACTACTATACATGGTGCTAGATGGTTCCTTGTTGTCAGGCAGAGTGTTGTTGAGAATTTTGGGATGCATACAGTAGTTAATTAAAGAGGAGGCACTGGGAGCATTTCAAGGCTATAAATTCCCCTTCGTACCTAATGGAGTTCAGTGCTGGATCTTTCCATGTGTCAGCTTCTAACTGGCATAAACTCTTTTTGACCTTAACCAGCATTTTGGACTAACTTTCTGTGGTGGGAAAGAAGGGGTTCCTGCTATTAGTCACAGAGACTTGCTTTGAGACACGTCATGGGAAAATCAGGACTCTTCCTCTATCCATTCGTGTTTTAAAGGACTCAATGCAAAGACAACACATGGCATTTTATAATCCAAGTGCTCTGCAAGAACATAAATTAATATAATTTTGCAATCAAACCAGCAACCATTTAAATCAGATGTTTCGCTGTATCTATGGGTATCAGATATCAGAAAATATACGTATCAGTGAGTCTGTAGATTATTAAATGACAGTTGAGATGCCAACTTTCCTTTTTTATCTTGGAAGATATTCCCAGGATCTGTGACATCTGCGGTGGCTAATCCCCCATAGAGAAACTGACATTAAAAGGAATTCACACTGTGGTAAAGCCATACTCCCATTACAATGGCAGCTATGAGTTTCCAAAGCTCTCCTGGATTCTGGGCTGTAGAACATGAGTAAAGAATGATAAGGTTGGTTTCCAGATTAACAAAAGCAGACAAATAGATTATAGATTGTGACTTTGGAACAGCTACTGACAGTGGATGAAATCTTTCCTGTAAAGTATTGATAGTTTCCACACACTATAGTCCTCATTGGTGATCTGGGTACATGATATAATACAAGTAATTTTTATTTTTAATTCCTGTCTATGTCATTTTCAGCATGCAGCTTAAACACATTTTATATTTGGAAAGCAAAATGTGTAGTGGCAATCCTTCCAAATATTCACTGTCATTTATACAAGAATGGGTAATTCATAATATTTTCTCAGCGAGCAAAAACTAAATGTGAAAAAGGAATGTACACATATTTTACTGTACTGCTTTACTCTGGGTGGTTAATGACTTCAGTCTTTGCCTCTGTCTTGTCCTCCCTTTATGTTCTTAGTACGTTCTCTGACCTCTCACTCCAAAGTTCTTGACTGCCTAGACGAAAAGTCTGGGATCTTCTGCTCTCTTTCCTCTGACCTTTATAACCACTTCTCTCCCGCCATTTCTGGTAAAGACTGTACCATTTCTCCTCCTCCATGGAAGGCCACAAGGCTTTATCTTTGATGCACTTCTTTCCTTTTTTCTATCTTCTTCTTTTGGCATGCAAACTTTAATGTTGGAGACCACCACTGTGCAAGTGACGCACTGGATTACATTGTCAGATCCCCTTCACCCTTGTTTTGACTTTATCAGCTTCTTGCCACACCATAACTTCTTACTAAGGAATGGTTCAAAGACTGAAGTCCTCCTTCTGGATAGAAGGTCCATTTCAGTCCACATCTCTGGTTCCACCATCACCCTACTGTCAGTATTGCCAGTAATTGATTTATTGCAATGGCCATAAAATGCTGCTTTCTACCATCACTGGATTGAGAGACTGAACCCAGAAATTGGAAGATCTCTAGACACAAGGCCATTGTGCTGGCCTGCAATTTCTCTAGCGAACTATAGTTTCCCTAACACTGTGTGAAGATGTTAGATATTCTAATATGAGAATTAGTCAATCAGATCATTTGATGTTACTATTCTAGCTGCCCATCTATAATTTACACTGTAAACAGCTGCAAATTTGTACATAGCTTTAAACAGGAGCTATGTACAGAGAAGAGTACCCTAGAGCACATTGCATCAGCAGCACGGAAACTGGCGTGTGGAAGCCAACTACATTTGCTTTCAACATTTGGTCCTTCTGGAAAGATTTCAAACAGGGAGCAGCTTTGGATCCATTATTGTTAGACATTGTCAATACCTCCCTTTGGGAGAGCAAGATTAAAATCTCTCAAATAAGGAATTGATAGGTCCTTGTTCAAGCTCAATCACAACCAAAGATTGACTCTAGCTCTTTATAGCTGGGCAGCATTTGTGTTGGATCATATTAAAGAAATTCTGTATTAAAAATCACAAATGAGTTTGATTCCCCATAGTTTCAATTCCAGGGTATTACTAATTAAGAGGTCTCTTGGTTTTTGGTACTGTTTCTCTCCCTCTATGTGTGAAACTTGCAAGCTGCTAATTGTGTTAGTACAGTCTAAGACAGAGTCTGTTCTCAAAGCAATTCACAGAGAGAGAGACTCAAAGCAATACTCTAACAACAGAAACAGCACCCAGAGACTCCCCACTCTTTTGTTGTATTAACCATTGTGATTAAAATAGAGATAGAGGATGTATGTGGATGGATGCTTGGTGTGGATAATAACTGAATGATCAGGGAGGTGCCAGCCTAAGAATCCAGTGTCCATCGGCTGAAGAAGGCGTCAAGTGGAAATAACCAGAGGACCCCACCCGGAGGGCAGACTGGAATCCACCCAACAGCCTCAAGAATGGGAGAACCAAAGAACAAGATAACATCTTGGAGCCGTCAGGAATATGCTATCTGCTGATTGATTCAGCAACAGCATGATGAAGCAATTCCCATAGACTGGCATAGGAAGAAATTCCTATAAAAATAGACTCTAAAAAGTGAGAATTTTGGGGGTCTGATTCTGCAAACCAACTTCCAGGAGCATCAGATGAGCATCTGACAAGGCCCTGCTCCCTCCTCATGTCCAGGCCACCTGGCCAGTGGCTTGGCATGAGCAACTCTAAGGCTGGTAACTATGATAACAACCTTGCAGAACCTGTGTGTGTATGTTTGTATGAATGAATGTGTGAATAAATATGAGATTGAATGGAATGTTATAGCTATAACTAACTGCTTACTATGATTCTTTCTGTATTCACAATAAATGTGGTATTTTGCCTTTTTCCCTTTAATAAGATCCTGCTGGTTTTTATTTTATTGGTACAACATTTGGACCTAGCTTTACTTCTAGAACAATCATATTTTCCACTGGGTTTAGACATATGACTTTTCTTTCTCAAATTATCAAGTCATCTTCAGAGTGCATGCTGTATTTATTTGCATAGTTTCTATGCTGAAAACTGGGAATGGTTATTATTGTATATGTATATAGTTTCCATTTATTTTAGTCAACACTAGTAGATCTTCTAAAAATAAAGCCTTTTATGCATTCTTGCATGACAGTAATCAAGATATGAGTGAGTACTCTGCATCAACATAACTGTGTATCAATTTGCGCAGGGACATGTAACAAGATATGCTATTGCTATGGATGCATTGATCTCACAGGTCAATTACCTCTTTATCTTTATTCTCTTCAGAACATTTCATATTCTTTTGTGTTATTGCGGCTTCTGCATTTAGAATAAAGCAGATCAACGAAATAGTACAGTGTCCTTTCCATGATGCTTAAGCAAAACATTACAATGACCATAATAGAATAAGTTCATAAACTGCATGGCAGAGTTAGTGACAAGCCTGAAAGTGTAAGAGAATTGAGTTACATCAGTACAACCCCATTTAGAGAAGGGTTTGATCCACTGATGATTCACTCTAAAATAATCTGAACAGTGCAAATATTAAAAAAAATGTTTTCCCCCCAGAAAGTTGTTGTCCACCTTTTCATTATTTATGTATGTGTCACAAGTCATTTAAGTACAATAAGAAATTAAGAAATGAAACAATGAGAAATTTGGGCTGAACTGCAAGAAAATTCCTTAACCATGAGTCCTATTAGGATAAGTCTCCCCAAGGGAAGATGCAAGTTGTTGTAGATCCCATCTGGCTTGTCTTAGAAGGCAAATGCTTTGGGGCAGGGACCACCTGTTTATGTTTGTACAGTAGCCAGCACAATGGTGTCATGCTTCTAGGCACTAAGCACAACAAACAAACAACAAAGGTATACACTAGATGAACAAGCAGGTCTTCTTTATGACATTCTGCAATACCTATGAAAACAAACAGTGAAATATAATGAAAAAACAGCCATTCGCTGTAAGATTCTGGGAGTTGTGCAACTGCAGGTAAGTGTGGATCCCATGTGAATTAGATGCTTAAAAAATAGATGTATTGGGATGTTAACATCATTGTGGAATCAGCACATAAATTTAGGAATCTCTTGTAACTTCTGTGGGATGATTTCAGGGATTGTTCCATAGGGCCAATGCATTTTGGCCTGGTACACAACTTGTAATATCTACACAGTAGTTTCTGGCAGGCGTCAAGCAAATACATAACTGATTGAAGGAACAAAAACAATGAAATATTGGACTTAAACATGGAGTTTTTATATTATTGGGAAGTTGTGTCCAATACCTCTGCATTTATATAAATCTCAGACATATTTAGTGTTTTTGGAAAAATGAATTTAATTTCAAAGGTAGCAGTTTTACATCATGAATGCAGAGGGATGTTGTATTCTACCAAAGTAAATGTTCAAATTGGCCCCATAGCAATGAAACTATAAAAGATCTATCCTAAAGTTACTGAGAAGAAAGACCTGCTTGTTCATCTAGTGTATACCCTTGTTGCTTGTTTGTGTTGCTTAGTGCCTAGAAGCCATGACACCATTGTTCTGGCTACTGTACAACATAAACAGATGGTCCCTGCCCCAAAGAGTTTACCTTCTAAGACAGGCCAGATGGGATCCTAAAGTTACTGTAGACAAAAAACTCCCCTTGTCTTTCAGTGGACATAATGTGCATGCAAGATCTGTGGGTTCAAACCTTAACATGATTAATGTTATGCTGAAGACTGGGCAGTTCCTGAGGAGTGGGTCTTTGAGGCCGGTGGGCATGATAGACATCTTCCTTTCAGGCTAGCTGAGGGAGCAGTTAAATGCCCCTTTGTTTAGTAATGGCTGTAACAATAGAAGCCATCACCCAAATCACAGACCAGCATGACAAGGCTGTGCACGTTCCCCCATCCCTCAGAATACAGGCCCACAGGCAGGATGGGTATGTTGGGGGTGGACAGGGATTCTAGATAGCTCTGCCACCCATAGAAAAGGCTGGACTAGGAGTTGAGTCATGCGGTCAGAGTTTTGGATGTAAATGCTGGAAGCTGGGGTTTATGGTGAAGCTGTGTGTGTCTGTGAGCAAGAAGGAGCCAGAGGCACATAGGAGCAGAGAAGGCAGCAAGAAACCAATAGAACAGCAAGAAAAGTACGGGTAACATGGTCCTGAGAGAAAGCCAAGAGAGTTTTTTGGGTAGTGTGGTGTCCGGAAAGAGGCTTGGAACCCCGAGCAAAGAAAGTGCCTCCTGTAGGTTGATTCATACTGCGTTCAGGGAAATGTTTTTTGTAAGTGAACCAAATTGCACCAAAGAAATATCTGACTGCATCATCAATTTCTCCCACTACCAGAAGCAACCTACAAAGCCCTGAATATTGTCTACCTGCCTGGACTATAGAGGGGTATCATGAACATCTTGCATTTGCATAGTGCCTGTCATCCTGAAGGATCCCAAAATACCACACCCCTCAGTGAAAGGCACCCAACTCTGGAATGAAAAATTGCAGCAAATGGCTAGCAGTTTGAAATGGAAAGTGAAGCAGAAAATTATATTCAATTAAAAATACAAAGGGAAATGGGCTAGAAAGGCAGTACTTAACAACACTGGAATTTGATAAGGACACCAGAGCTAATGCTTCAGGTTATCAAACTCTTCCTTTGGAGGATCCTTTTTCTGTGTAGCCATGCAGTAGCTCAAGAGTCCATCTGATCATTTGGGTAGTTTACTAAACCACCTGGGATGAGATTTTTGTGCTGTGCCTCCAAGTGGCACAGCACAGAACTCACAGCCGAAGGTCACCTTTGCACACTGCTGACTTCGGGCTATTCTGTGGGCTGAAATGGCCATTGGGTAATTTAGACATCTCCAGGGCTGCTCTAAGGTACAGCAGCTCGTCTCTGGCTGCCTGTGGGTGGTGCTACCCAGAATCCTATAATGCTACACTATGTGTCCACTCCCAACACATCCTTCCTGCCCTGGGCCTCTTATTCTGAGGGATGGGGAACGTGTGTCCCTAAGAGCACTGCTGTTCTTTGTCAATTAACTTAATCTTGTTTTATTTCACAATCATCTCAAGGCAGTGTTTCAGACTCAGGAGTAAAATCCTCAGCCAAATTAACAAGCTGGTGATGTGTACTGTCTCTTTAAAGGAGGAGCAAACTGGATAATGTTTTGCAAGTGCCACAGTGACAGGGTCTGAACACTGCACAGGTGATAGTTTGCAGAAGACTTGGGATTTGAAGGGCTTTTGGGGTCACCCTACAAGGAAGTGGTAGAAGCCAGGGTGATGCCTTTGCGCTCTGAGCAGGCTGCTGGGGTCAGGGCTCTGAGCACAAAGGCCAGGGCAGGGAGTGACAACCCCTTACTGGTCTAGGTTAACCTCCAAAGCATCACACATGTACACCAGTTTATGGTGGCCCTATGCTATCAGGTATGTATCAGGTGAATTCTCCCCTGGCTGGCTGCAGGGCATTTGTAGCTCTTCTACTCCACCACCACCATCACCACCATATACAGGGGGCATAGCAGAGAATTGCTCTATGGTACCAGGATTTGGTTTTTTTTGTTTGTTTGGTTTTTTAAAAGATTTATCATCATCAAGTGTTCGTCCCTCGGCCCGCGCTGCTTCCAGCAGCTCCCATTGGCCTGGAGCAGTGAACCGTGGCCGCTGGGAGCCGCGATCGGCCGAACCCGTGGACATGGCAGGTAAACATACCGGCCCGGCCTGCCAGGGGCTTTCTCTGCACAAGCAGCAGAACAAGTTTGGGGACCACTGCTTTTGAAGTTGGGACTCTTTCTGAGAATAATGTACTTAGAGCTGGTGACATGAAATCAAAGTGGCAGATTCTTCCACCTTTAGTCCTGCTGTACAGTACTTCACTCCTCTAGTAGTCCCAATGAAGTCAATTTGCTTCCCTCCCAAATTAATGGGACTTCTTGAGGAGCGAGTACTACCCACTGGGAGTTGGCAGAATCTATCCCAAAATAATAAAAAAAACCTCCATAGGTCCAAGGTAGTTACCAATCTTCTTCCTTGCTGAAAAACCCAAACCCAAGTGTTCAAGAAACCATGACATGAACTAAGGAGTCCTATTTGTCTAAAGTGATTAAAAATGCTGTCCTGAAAAGAACCCTCTATGTACCTCTGTTCCAGCCTGCTGCTAATTTTCTCAGTTTAAAATCCATGCAAATCTAATGCAATGAAGAAGTTTGATGAAAATGAAATTAATGTAATTTTGTACATTTGAGGATTTGGAAGAATCCCCCTTTCTTTTGAACATAGAAAATGAAAAGATCCACCACCCCCAGAAGACTGTGAATAATTATTTTTACTAACAGGATGGCCAGAAATTTTTAAACACTTACTTAGCACAGGATTTCAAGATTAAAAAAAAAATAATAACTTTTAAGTTTTTCCCCAGATTCCTTCCCCCAGCAGACTTCAAAGAACTTTTTTTAATTTTTCCCCCCATTAAAAATAAATGAAAATAAAACCATAGAGGCAGCATTTTTATTAATTTAAATTTTGTATGGGTACATGTTTATGAACACAGATGTGGGAGTTCAAAATACAAGTCATTAGGAAAACGGATTGCAATTATTTCACTTTGTTAAATTGTAGAGAATGGCACCAGGCTGGACTCTGCCAGGTTTACTCATTGACTCTTATTTCACCAGCTGAGCTGTAGTCATTTGAGTAACATCTTTGCAGTCAATCTCCTGACATCATATCAGTTTACACCAGCTGCAGAGCTGGCCTAATGTGAATAAGGTGTTGGAATGATTGAAGCCAAAATAGAGGCCAGATTCTCAGTGACACTGCTGTATGTCAAGAGCAACGCCATTGCAATCAATAGAGCTTCTTAATGCTAGTTCCATTAAGTTATTCAAGAATTACAGTGATATAACTGAGAACAAATTTTGGCCCAGACTCACCAGGATTTATGCGGACAAATTGCAATAAACCATTTTCCCTCCTCTACAAGCTATTTAAAGAGAACATGAAGTAGAAGAAAGTTTATACTGCTGCAAATTCACAAACCTCTTCTAAGTTATATTCCACCTGCTGGAATCCCACTGCAGTTGCATGAATGATTCTTCTTCACTTCCTGATGTATTGTCCCATGTGCTATCCCAGGGGTGGCCAACCTGTGGCTCCGGAGCCACATGCGGCTCTTCAAATGTTAATACGTGGCTCCTTGTATAGACTCCGACTCCGGGGCTGGAGCTACAGGCGCCAACTTTCCAATGGGCCGGGGGGGGGGGGGGTGCTCACTGCTCAAACCCTGGCTCTGCCACAAGCCCTGCCCCCACTCCCCCTTCCAATCGCCTGCTGTGCCCTTGCTCCTCCCCTCTCCCCCCCCCCACAGCCTCCTGCATGCCACAAAACAGCTGATCAGGAGGTGTGGGGAAGGAAGGGGAAGGCACTGATCGGCAGGGGGTGTGCAGGACTGATGGGGGGCTGCTGACGTACTACTGTGGCTCTTTGGCAATGTACATTGGTAAATTCTGGCTCCTTCTCAGGCTCAGGTTGGCCACCCCTGTGCTATCCTGTTCAACAGTTGGCATGTTTCACCCTAGAAGTGGCTGCACTCTAGCAATGACTGAAGTGATTGTGGCCTAGATGGAGCCTTCAGGCTCAACCCACAACACGCAACTGCTCTGCCTCAGGAACAGGAAGAAATGGTGACTCAGGCAAAAGTAAATAACTGTAGCCCTTGAAAATATGCAGCTTAGTTCCCCTCTCATGCCTGGTCAATTAATATGGCCAGAAACTGGGGAGAGCAGGGATGAGGCCAAGGTTCTGCCTCATCCATGTGTCTCTGCTCCTTGCTTACGTAGAAAGCGTCCAAAGAGTAGGGGCTGCACTACTTCACCAGATCCAAAGACAAGGCCCAGGTAGGCTACCCAATGCTGTCAGGGCTTATACAACCCCACTGGTCAGAGATTTCACACACCCACTCAGCACCTGATCCACAGAGGATGAGAGTCTGTTACAGACCCTGATGTGTTGTGCATGCTTCAGCATGTTTTTAAGCTCTGGAGGTCTCCACTTCAAAGTTCAAACCTCAGTGTGTTTGCCAAGATGGCAGCCATCACAAAAGTTCGGGGACTGGTTCAGGATTCAAACTCCTTTGACTTTCCCACTTCACGGTAAGCCTCCTTTCTCTAAGGGAAGTACATAACCCACAGGCCAGTGTGGGTTAAAAAGCTTCGTCTCTGTGCTGGATCCTCAGGGGATGGGAGTCTGTCATAGTTGTCAGCTCCAAAGCCTGGCTCCTGAGCTCAAGCTATAGAGAGCTTTTGGCTCTCGAGGTTTCTGGGCCATCATGCTGCCCATTGAAAAAGATGATTGTTCTCACACTTAGACCCCCTTCCTGTTCCAATCAGCAGAATATGATAAGAGCACATTCTAGTCTTGTGTGCACTTGTTTCGATTGTATTTAAAGTGGGCCAGATTCCCGGCTGGCGCAATCAGCACAGCCAGTGGAGCGATGCCATTTTACATCAGCTGAGGATCTACAGTAAAATATTTTAAAGCACCTATGTGTTTTAGGAGACTATCCCGTTGGCTTTCTATGGCATATAGGTGCCTCAGTGACTTTGGAAAATCTTACCCCTTGACTAGCATGTTTATAAGTGTTTTGGGATTCCTCAGGGTAAATCATATACTATTTGCATAGGTTCAGTCTCCCTCCATTACCATGACTGCCAGCTACTTTATTTGTTATGCAAAGTCAAAACAGGAAATCCCACATTCAATTAAAGTTTCATGCTGCACAGTGGGCAGAAACAGACTGAACCAATCTGCAAAGAGCCACCCTGTGAAAATGCAACAGCATAAGGCCAACCCTCAGATCACATTACTGCAGCTAAGACTTACTCTTGAATCATCATGGACCATAGGAAAGAGCAGCCCATGCAACTCTCATTGTAGTATTCATGTCTGTTGGATACGGCTCAAGCCATCTCTTCGTTGGTGCAAATCAGCCATTACCAGGAAATGCCTGCACCATGGCCACCTGGATTGTTTTCCTAAAATGACTGTAAAAAATAATATATGTGTTTTCTATACATTTGTGACTGAAGGTATGTAAATAAAGCAATCCTAGAGCCCCCTGCCCGTCCCCGTCCCCAGGGCCAGATTAACTCTCCTGCAGGCCCGGGGCTATTATATTTTGTGGAGCCTCTGTATACAAGTCTCTTTCCTACTTTAAAACAAAATGATCACAATTATGGCATCGAGGCTATTAACGCTAGACTAAACTTGCCTTTTAATTAACAAAGCTGTTCTGTGGTTACAATTCAGTCTTAAAACATGTAGAATATAGTTAAGTTAATTCAAAATAGCCTACTTCTTACCTTAGAACAGCTTTATATTCGTTTATTTCTGTGAGGGAGTCTGGGTGCAGGAGAGGGCTGCAGGCTGGGGCAGAGTGTTGGGGAGCAAGGAAGAGTGAGGGGTGCGGGCTCTGGGAGGGAGTTTGGTGTAGGAGGGGATTCTGAGCTGGGACAGGGGGTTGGGGTGCAAGAGGGGGTGCAAGGTGCAGATTCCAGCCAGGAGGCACTTACCACAGGCTGCTCCCGGCCGGTGGTGCAGCAGGGCTCAGGCAGGCAGCCTGCCTGCCATAGCCCCACACCACTCCTGGAAGCGGCCGGTTGCTGGCACGTCTCTGCGTGCCCCTGTGGGGAGGGGGATAGCATGTCTCCATGTGCTGCCCATGCCCGCAGACACCACCCATGCAGCTCCCATTGCCCAGTTCCCGGCCAATGGGAGCTGCGGGAACAGTACTGGGGACAGGGGCAGTGCGCGGAGCTGTTTCCTCCGCCAGGGCCTGCAGAGACGTGCCAGCAGCCGGACGCTTCCTGGAGCTGCGTGGGGCCATGGCATGCAGGCAGCCTGCCTGAGCCCTGCTGTGCCAGGGCCCCCACTTAGCTTGAGGCCCTGGGCTGCAGCCCCTAAAGCCCCTGCACTAAACCAACCCTGCCTGTCTCCCCTTCACATTGTGGTACTGTGTTAAAGCAAGTATGGAGCAGCCCGGGGAGGGTCTTGGAATGTGTATTGTGCTAAAGGATCACTTTTTGATTGTAAGGCATTCAGATACTAAAGTGATGGGGGCCACATAATAATTTAAGATATAGGCTCCCTTTGGAGAAAGCTAATTCTGTTCATTTCTTTGTCCTTGGCAAGGAACTCTGATGCACTACAAGTGTGGGAAGTCTGTCTCATTCAAAAATAAGGCTTATTCCAGTCACTTTGGCAGAAGAGGTTTAGTGCCCACTGAAACTTCAGACTTCTCCACACCAGCTGAGTCCTGCGTCCCGGTTAGGTCAGGATCAGACATCAACAAGCAGCCTTGAGAACACCACACCCACACCTATCACAATGAGAGAATATATACACAAATGTGGGCTGAGCAAACCTGCAATTTTAAAGACCTGGGAAAATAGGAAAAATCAAGCATTTGTTGACCCAAGTATATTCATGTATTTTTCTACTGACATTTTTATATCACTCTGTGCCATAGTATCTTCTCAAGTGTGACATGATAGTAATCAAAAAATGAATAAAGTAATCTAAAAAACATTGCTGATGTCTTCTAGTATTTAGTGAGAGTACACACTATTATCTCATTGAGCAGACCGTTATTGGTGTGTTGTATTATTGTTAGAGGTGTGTAGGACTCCTTAAAGACTAGGACAGGACTCTGCCCCAAGGAGTTTGCAATCTAAATTAGACTTCTCAGGAAGGGATGAAAATTTTTAAAAAAAGGTAGTAGGTAGGTGTTCTGGGGTGCTCTAGTCACTGTCGGATGGTGCCTTCTTCTGGTGATTTTGGGGGATTAGTTCCACCCAGCTCAGCACCCCCTTTCTTGGGGGGAGAAAGTGAGTTCTACTAGCAACAGCCAGCTCTGCCTTCCTTCAGGCTTTCCACCCCCTACAAGGGCTTCCCTTCTTTTCATTTATCTATGTCCAACTGATGGGGTTGCCTCTCCCTCTAAGTAGCTCTTCAGCTGTGGCCCTATTTAATTGATCCTCTATTTAGATCCCAGTGAAACTATATTGGTGGGGACTCAAGTGACAGGGTGCTGAGTCAACTCCTGACTCAGAACCCCTGCCACAGGAGGGGATTCAGGGCAAGACCAGTTACAAAAGTGAAAGAGGAGATCAGAGGAATATGAAGGAGAGACCACCAGTAAAGAAGGCTTGATGTGGATCAAGGATGCTGAGATTGTGGGGCAAAATCCACCCCCCAATTTGAAACCTATGGCTAGAATACTATCTGTCCATGCAGCCTGGGCCACTCAATCTATATCATGGCAGATGCTGGCCCAGCATTAATACTAGTCTATGCTGGGCCAGCACAGAGATTCCCTTACACCTCCACTTTGTCCACAGCTCGCCTTTTTAACCCCACTGTGGAACTTATGGGATATGGAGGGTATTAATGGAACCTCTTCCCAAGGGCAAATTTCACCATTATTGCACATTCATATTAATCTAAAAATTAGAATAGGTATTTTTGTGTAAGACAGCATTAAAGTTTCTAGCATATAGAAAATATTTGAATCATAATGAAATACTCCATGCAGAAAGCCCTTTTGAATATTGCACAATGAAGCACTGAAAAGTCAAAATCCACCATAGTTAAAACTACATATGCAATCTTTAGTTACATGATCACAGATTGTTACTCAAATATGAAAAAAGAAAAGGAGTACTTGTGGCACCTTAGAGACTCACCAATTTATTTGAGCATAAGCTTTCGTGAGCTACAGCTCACTTCATCGGATGCATAGCTCATGCTCAAATAAATTGGTTAGTCTCTAAGCTGCCACAAGTACTCCTTTTCTTTTTGCGAATACAGACTAACACGCCTGTTACTCTGAAACCTGTCAAATATGAAAATAGATCATTTTGTCCAACAGATTTAGATTGCTTAAGCCTGTGCTTAAGAGTCATTGAAGTTGGTGCGTAAGTATTCCTGAATTGGGGCCTAACTTAGGTATTACGTGTCAGCACCGCTACGGTTTTTTCTCCCCACCCAGCAGCAGATCAGTCTTTAGGTGCAGGTCAGGGGATAAGGTAGTTAACTATGTTAAGACAAAAAGAAAAGGAGTACTTGTGGCACCTTAGAGACTAACCAATTTATTTGAGCATAAGCTTTAGTGAGCAACAGCTCACTTCATCGGATGCAGCTGTAGCTCACGAAAGCTTATGCTCAAATAAATTGGTTAGTCTCTAAGGTGCCACAAGTACTCCTTTTCTTTTTTGCAAATACAGATTAACACGGCTGCTACTCTGAAACCTATGTTAAGACAGAAACTTTTACACAACCTTAACTAGAGCAGTCACTGCTGCTCCCACCAGGATATTGAAAAACAGACATGACAACTTGCTGCGAACCAGATTTTAAAAAAAATGTAACTTCTGCTCTCCTCTTTTCTGTGTTTGAGTAAGGAATTTACTGTGGAGAGTTTACTGATAGCCATCCCCCTTCAGATATACTAGATTAGTAGGTCTGTTTCTTGGAAAATGTCATAATCTTTCATTTTCTTCCAAGATTATGCATTGCTGTTTTACAATTATTTTCTTCTTTTGTGTTACATTCTTATCCTGACATCATTTGTTATATATCAAATCGAAACACAGTGATAGTCTGTTTACCAGATATCAAAAACACTTCTTATGAGATTCGGTTTGGGCTTTTTTGCAAGTATGATTTCATGCATAATACATCATTCATTTATATGTGTGGTAGCCTTTCATGTATTATACTTGAAAAAGTGCAAGAACACATTATAATGCAGAGTATTTCAACACAGAATGAAACAATGTGGTACATGCTAGAAATTCAGATGATCAGACAAAAGTTTCTCCAAACCATTGATGTCTTATGCCATTAGTTAGAACCATAATGTTTTCCCCTCCCCCCGCCAACTCTGCCTGCTGATTCTCTCACACCTAACAGATATTCATAATCCCTGATGTTTCCTCTCCTCTTCCCTACTTTTCAATCAGTTCCTTCCTGCCCAAAGTAAAAATTTGCAGCTCCTCCCTATCCACGTGCCTCCTCCCTAACCAGTTCCTGTTTGATTCTCTCCTGTTTACTTCTGTTCCTCCCCAACTAAAATAAATTTACTAAAGACATTCTAAGCACATGAACATGCTGTTTTAACTAGTAGTTTCAAGTTCTTACAGCTCTTCAGATACATTCTATTTGTGGCCTTAATCAAGATTCAAACATTTTCCAAAACCCAATACAGATTGATGAAAATTGGATATAATCTTTTTGGTTTACTGGGCAGTTCAAATTATGTGCTAAATTCATGTTAATGATGATCTCATTGATTTGGGGTTTTTCCCACTGAAAAATCAAGTTTATTTGGTTGGGGAAGAAAAAACAAGCCTCAAGATAACCAAGAGGGTATAATAAATATTGTTTCCCCAATGTATATGCCTGAATTTTAAATTGAATGTTTTCCCCCTTTGTGAATAATAATATATAATAATTTATTGTGCTGTTCAACTTCACCCGTAGATGTGTAAAATCAAAATGTTGATCGTCTGTCTTCTTATACTTGTGTGTGGTTATAGAACAGAAATATAGAACGATATATTTGTGGTTATAAGCAAATGAGCAGTATTAATTTCAAATAAGTATTGACAGACTTCATTAATCATTACTTTCACTTATCCTTCTGGCTTTCTGAAGGATTTAAGTAGTACTGAAATCTACACATTAAACAGAGTAATGAACACAGCAAAAATCTCATCTCACTTTTTCCTCTGGTTCTTGAATATAATGTTTGCTTACAATAGAACTAGCTATCACAACGTGTCAAATAAACAGCAATTTTTGAGATTTACAAAATGCCTTCAATTTTCCCTAACATGATCACACTTACGGAAAAGATATTTGCTAATAATTTGAAAGCCATATTATACTACACTTATGAGTAGTACAGTAACAATTTACATTTATACATTACCTTGCATCACAAAGCAATTTACAGCTCACACACAGATCATCATCACATCCCTCGTGAAACGCAGATGCCTTTCGGATGAAATTTGGCAACTAAGAGTCTGTGCTGCTCTGTGCTATTAAACAAGAATTCTGGAGAGGTAATGATAAAATAAAATCTCCTTATGGTTTCATTTGAGTAAATATAATGGCCCAATCCTGCTTCCACTGAAATCAAGGGAGTTTAATCAATGTCTTCATTAGAAACATGTGTTCTTTAAGACCGTAACTACTATTGGGCTAGGACTCATTCTTTTGGGAAATTACATATGGGTTTTCTAATGAGCAAAAAAGTGTTTGAGATAGTGATTTAAAATTAATCTGAAATACATACCTCAGCAGCAGTGTCAAACAATGAAACTGAGCATTGGTTCAACAATGACTTCTAAAGTGCAACCTACCGTATAATCAGATAGGTGTTTCTTGAGGGGTCTCCCATACAGGCTTTTACTCGGACCAACCATGCTTATAGTAGACTGAGATCAGTTACTTCACCACTGCATAGGAGGTATGTTTGGAGGTAGCTCACATTCATTTATTTCAATGGAAGTAGGAAAAGGTACCAAAAAGAAATTATCAATATTGTCACCTGTCATGAGTCAGGATCCCAAAAAATACGGAGATTGGCTTAATAAATATATTTAGGGTTCTTTTAATTTCCTTTTGATTTTTTAGTCTCTTTCGTTCATACTTTCAAGCTTTGCTCTGCAACCATGAAGGCCAGAAATTACTTTCTTAGAAAAATTAAAGCTAAGATTCTGACAATCGTAGGACTCCAAGAGCTGGGATTTGAGGAAAAAAGCACCAAATACTGCAGTATTCACTATAAAGTCATAAGCGTTGGAAACACTGATTGATCTACCTCTTTTACACTCTAAAAGAATAGAGTTTACTGTTATGTAGCACTAGTATAAGTCTGATTTGAATTTACCCCCCCCCCTTTTCAGTTTCATTGAATGTTCTCTTGGTCTTGTATTATGAAAGAGGGTGAATTTCAAACAGATAAAAAGGAAATACATTATCACACATTGCACAAACCAGCCTATGGAACTCATCACTACAAGATAGTGTCAAGGCCAAGAGCTCAGTAGGATTCAAATAAATATTGGCTGTTTATATAGATAATAAGTATGCCCTAGGTAATAACAGTAAATATTAAGACAGACAAAAAAAAATTAAGGAATGTAAATCTTCATGGATCTGGGCATAAACTAACCTCCAACTACTGGGGATTAGCAGGAAACTCTCCCTAGTAGCATGTAACCCCTAACTGTCTACTGCATGGTTTTTCACACCTTCCTCTGATCTTTCACTGTCAGATACATTATGATCAACAAGATGAACTCCTGAATTGATTCAGTGGCAATTCCCATATATACGAAATATAAATGTTAAAACGCTGGAGAAGTTTGTATGCTTTAGTTTTCATGTTTTAAAGGAAACAAAGAAGGAAAGCCCTCGTTGACCAACATTGAAAAATATTGAGTAATACTTAAAGAAGCAATGTGAGTATCCTGTCAGATTAAATCAGAAAGCATGTACTTCCATACATATTTTAGATTGTAAAAAGAAAAGGAGTACTTGTGGCACCTTAGAGACTAACCAATTTATTTGAGCATAAGCTTTCGTGAGCTACAGCTCACTTCATCGGATGCATGCAGTGGAAAATACAGTAGGGGGATTTTATAAACACAGAGAACATGAAACAGTGGGTGTTGTCAACACAACTGCTGGAAATGGCCCACCTTGATTATCACTACAATAGGTTTTTTTCTCTCCTGCTGGAAATGGCCCACCTTGATTATCACTACAATAGGTTTTTTTCTCTCCTGCTGGTAATGGCTCACCTTACCTGATCACTCTTGTTACAGTGTGTAAGTTAACACCCACTGTTTCATGTTCTCTGTGTTTATAAAATCCCCCTACTGCACTTTCCACTGCATGCATCCGATGAAGTGAGCTGTAGCTCATGAAAGCTTATGCTCAAATAAATTGGTTAGTCTCTAAGGTGCCACAAGTACTCCTTTTCTTTTTGCGAATACAGACTAACACGGCTGTTACTCTGAAACCTGTCATTTTAGATTGTATTCCTCATACAGTCTGACAAGGCCCTTTTGAGTTGTTCAAATCTAGATCTTCTCAGACATTCAGGCATTAAATACTTCGGCACAACAACATTAACCAGCAATGACATAAGGAATTTAGGTCTAACCAAACAGATTTCATATACCCATCTGAACAGTGTTGTGTCTCCTAAAGGGGCTCAATCTTTTTTGAGGGAGGAGGGGTGACTTTCCCCTCAAAATATTGCCAGATAAATCAAATCACATGTTTGTTATTTATTACAGTTCTGTTGACAGCCCTCATCAAACCAAGTATGGGCAGAGCAAAAGTGACTTTGCTTTCCTGGTCAGCACAGGGACCACAATACCAAAGATCATGGACTGCACTGAGCCTATCAATAGATAAACACAAAGCAGCACTGTAAGATCAATGTAGATAGCCCTATTACTTCCTGCATAGACTAAATGTAACTCCCTACCAGCTCATACCAGACAAGTTATCTTTGGATATCTTGGGGAGCAGAAATCAAAAGGGTGTCCTAGACAGCAAGTCTGCCAGGTCATCTCTCATCCTTTCTTCTTATTTAGTGCCTGCAGCTACCTCCCAATTCCCAGTCTCACCCAATCTGTTTTGAAGTATTCATATGATAATAAATGGGGTTGGTTCCAAATGATAAACATAGCTCCAAGCCCAGCCAAATGTGGGGAGGAGTGTTCAGAATAGTATTTTGCATTTCTGCTGCACCTCCCAGACAAGGATGTTGAAGTGCTGTACTATTATATAACACAAACAGCAAAGGCTTGAACATCTATAAAGCCAAAATCATTCTTGTTTTACAGGTAGGGAAACTGAGGCATGGAGAAGTGATATGTCCAGGCTAACACTGAAATGTTGAAACAATGAGGAGTCCTTGTGGCACCTTAGAGACTAACAAATTTATTAGGGCATAAGCTTTTATGGGCTAAAACCCACTTCATCAGATGCATGGAGTGAAAAATACACTAGAGAGGTATAAATACACAGCATATGAAAAGACTGGAGTTGCCTTACCAAGTGGGGGGTCAGTGCTAACGAGCCAATTCATTAAGGTGCAAGTGACCTATTCTCAACAGTTGACAAAAAGGGAGGAAAAAAATCATTATTGTAGTGCTAATGAGTTCAATGTAATCAAGGTGGTCCAGTTCAAATAATGGCAAAAACTGGGCCAGAACCCATATATCTTGTACTTTGAACTACAAGGCCATCCTGGCTCCCTTTCTTTAATCCTATTAGTTATATTCAGCATTACAAAGAGAGAGACATAGGGCCTAATTTCCAAATGTCAGTGCCTTAAAAGGACATCCTACTCCCATATTTGCAATATCAGATCTTGGACATATGAAATAGATATTTGGGGCACAAGTCCAGCCCTCCTCAACCCGTGCAACACCTCTGAGCTTGATGCAGGTGAGCTCCATTTTCACAAGCTGCTTGACTACAAGATATGCCTTTATTTGCAATGAGAGTCTTGGGGGACAATATAAACCCTTTATGGAGTGGTGCTAAATAAAATAGCTCACGGCATCAGAACCCCAAGATGTGAACAAAAAACTTGAATAAATCTGTATCATATGTAGGGCTAGAGAGAGCAAGCCATGGCAGATAGAAAATTCCAAGGCACTCTACAGACCCACAGCATTCCAATACATTTGGGTACAACGCTAAAGGAAAACCATATCTGTTCCAAGACTCATTGTCAGTCAAAATCCTGCTACAACACAAGATTCCCATTAAATGATGAAAGCCCCATCTATGCTACAATTACAAATGGGTCAGGGGACGCAATTACAATACCACTCCATTTTGTAGAATAGAAAGCAGCTTATCTCAAGCAACCTAAAACACATAGGCAGAGGAGAACAAACACCTTTAAACACTTGCAAGACTTTTGCAAACGAGGCCAAAGTCTGCCCTCAGATACATATGCACAATTGCTATTTTAGTCAAGGGATACATACACATACACACACACCTGTGTGAGGGCAGAATTTGACCTATTACAGTGAGTATTGCAAACAATATTATTCCTAGCCAGACATACTCAGCAACCCAATTGAGCTTGGCACCCCTACTAAACATTGTATTACATATTTCCTGTCTCAAATTGTTTACAAACACTCACAGATTCGGGCTGTAGTGGGTTTTCCTGGGATCTAGGGAAATAGGCTACAAAATTGCTGCTCCTCCCTTCCACGCACCTCAACTCTACTTTGTTCTTCTCTGCAATCATTGCATGACAGATGAGTGAGAGGATGGTCTTAATTTCCTAACCTTAATCACCTAACCTGAGTCAGCATTACAAATGGGTAGGACTCACTATCACATAATAGTGGTCACTATCCAGTAATTTCAGTGACTATTGGTAGACCTGTTACTTCCATTAGTAAAGGGAAACAGAGAGACCAAAGTGGGTAAGGACTCAAGAACTAGCCATCATCATTAAGGACAGAAGTCATGCAGTTGAAGATTCAGAGAACTCACAGTGTACAATGTACTAAATGACAGATCTTAGTTTGATCTTTAATCTTACCTCAACTGTATGTTGCTTTTGAATAAACTCTAAGCTAATGATTTCTCCTGACCAAATAATTGTTTGTACAAGCACCATGTCCTTTGTAAAATAAGGTAATGTTATTATTGTATGAGTTAAATGAAATAAAAAGCCAAGTTTCTCATCTACATTTCATTAACTCAGTTTATGCTGCACATGACAAATCCATTTTCCTTTGCATATTACACCACCAAG
Organism: Lepidochelys kempii; assembly: GCF_965140285.1. Classification (NCBI taxonomy): domain Eukaryota; kingdom Metazoa; phylum Chordata; order Testudines; family Cheloniidae; genus Lepidochelys; species Lepidochelys kempii. The sequence continues at coordinate 16,764,983 of NC_136391.1, forward strand.
TGGCCTAATAGCTCTTCATTTTTCCTTCTGTTTACCATGTGTTTTCTTTGGATACATGGGGACACTTTCCTCCTTTAATGACAGAATGCAAATATAAATAAAGAAAAAAGCTGAACTGCTATCTTTCTAAGAAAATAACATACACACAAATGGTCCATGAGCCTGGTGGTCCATCTTATCACTGCATAAAACAATAGGTTCTTATCACTGCATAAAACAATAAGCTCACTGGAGAGGGGCATGGGTTTTTAAAAAATAATTAATCCTCTTTTCATATGGTTTTTCCTGGAAAATTTGAGTAGCATACCTTGAAGAATTTTAGAATTATTTGAGCATGAGGAAAAATATAATGGGCCCAATTCTCAGCTGGTATAAATAGACATTGCGCAATGGAGCTATGACAATTTGCACTAACTGAGGTTCGAGCTCAGTATTTCCATATGTCTGGATCAGAATTTTGGTATTCTAAAAACAGCTAAAATGTCATGTTTGAAGATCTCACTGAAAGTTAAATATCAAGCCAAGTTTGAGGAATTTGTTATCATGATTATTACAGTACAGACTAGAGGCCAACTGAGATTGGGACCCCATTGTGCCAGGCATTGCACAAACATAAAATAAGAGTTTACAATCCAAACAGACAAGACAGACAATGGTTGGGGGAAAGTCTATCAGAAAGCCGAGTGAACAATGCAATGGAGTTCCAATTTTTTCCCTTTCATTGAGGCTATATTAGAAGAGGATTAGCAAGATGGAGAGACAAAGGCAGGGACGGGGTAGGGGAGAGACAGAGTGAGGGAGGGGTTGGAGCAAAGAGCCAATCAGCACAGGGGATAGAATGTTCAGCGTACAAACTGCAGAAAGCAGTCTGATGACTGCATCGGTCAGTATCCCTTGGTCCCTATTTGAACTGCTGTCTGCAACTGCTCTACCAGCTTCAGTCTCTGGCTTATTCCTCACTGCCACGTGGCCGGAGGGAGCTGGGATGCCACCTGAATCCTAGTACCCCGGAAAGAGACTCCCCTGCATAGTTCTGGGTCTGGGGGGATGCTAGAAGAGCGGCGTGAACTCCATTGAATTCCCTTCCCTACCCAGGGCTGCAGTACCTGGTAGAGCTGAGCAAACAACTGATTTTTTGGTTTGATGGCAGTTCCAAAAAAGAAAAAAGTCATTTGGAGTCAATTTAAATCTGATGGAACTTTTCAGTGAATCAAATAAGCCCATTTCAGGTCTGTTCCAGAGTAGGGATTCAACTTGCATCTCCCACATCACAGCTGAATGGCCTAATCACTCGGCTAAAGGTTATCAGGGGATAGGGCAGAGAACAGCCACCACATTTTGTTCCCCTGTATAGTCTAAGGAGATTTTATTGGGTCTATTTGTGTAAGTAAGGCAAAAGTAACTTTGGTAAAGTTGTTCACATTTGTACTAACTCATAAAATTACATTAGCTACATTCCATACACTGGCCAGTGACTCAAACTGCTGAACCACTGGGGTTTTTTCTTCTTGATTTAGAAGACTTAAGAGCAATTTAAAGCATGTGTAATGATTAATTAACCCCATATAATATGCATTATCTGATGTCTAGCTAAATAAATATATACTAAAATATATCAAAACCAATTATGGTTATCCATAGTTTTTAATACAAAATAATCTCACTTAATCCAAGGGCAAAAGAGGCTGTTCAAGGATATACCTGGATTTTATTTAATATTTTCAAACATCAGCTCTATTTAAAGAAGGATAACGACTCATTTATTATCTAGTACTCTCACACTAGTTGCTATGACACCGACTAAACTAAAGAACATAAAGCTCTGTAAAATATGCACCAGATTGAAATTATTGCCACAGCATAGTAAAACTAACAAGAATGAGAGCTTACATTGGTTACCAAGCTCATTAGTAGTAACCAGGTTATATATGTTCTCCATTGGGCAGGTGGAAAAGGCAAACTATATATTTCAAGAGCAGGAGGATGCAAAGGCTCACCTTTTCACATGGAAAACTCAGTAGTTTAACCCCTTAGATTATTTCACTTTATTGGGCATTGTCTAAATACAAAGTTGTACCCCTTTGACTATACTGCTAGTTTGGTATATATACACACACACTATACTGGTATAGTTAACATGATACAACGGCCCTAGTGTGGGCACAGTTATATTGGTATAAATGTGCTTACACTAGTATAACATACTATAGTTTGGGAAAGAAACTATAAACATGCTATACCAGTATTATCACATTTTACACACTTATAACTGCTTCCACTCTAAGGGTTATACCATTATAACTATATTGGTTAATAAAAAAACCCTCTCTCAATTTACATAGTTAGATTGAGTGTAAATCAAGCCTTGAAGTAACAAAAAACAATGCTTAGGAGTCCTACTAAACTCCCCATCCTCTCAACCACACTTTGAGGCATCAAGACCCTCAAAGATCTCTCTTTTTCCTTCTTAGTTGAATTTCACGTTCCCTTAAGAAGGCCAAAAACCTACATTTGTTAAATGCACTTTTGCTTTTCCATAACAACTGTCTCAGAATTCTGCAATCAAGTTCTTATACCCAGATTATAGAAAATGCATAGCCATTCTTTCACCAGCAAGTTAACAAATGTCTGGCTTGTTATAAACAATTTAGTCAATAGTCTGTGTGAAGGTTCTTCTACAATCAAGGTTGTGACAGGTTATCCCCCACTGAGCCTGCCCATTCCACCAGCCTGGGCTCCCTCACCCTGTCATGCTGTGCTAGTCCCTCAAGCCAACTCCAGCACACACACAGGTAGGGACACACACAGCTGCAGAAAGACACAGACACTGAGATCAGATCTGTGTAGGAAGACTCAGCTCAGCGATTGCCCAATAGTCAAATGCACACACCCTCTGGAGCGTAAACCCAAAACTGTATTGTCTTGAGCAGCACAGAAATCTGTACAGCATAAACTCACGAAAATTGCCCCCTCCCTCAATGTGGAGGAAGATATGAACAGCTTTTTGCCCCCTCCCCCCACCAGTTAAGAATGCACAAACTGAGTTTTAGAAAACAAAACAAGTTTATTAACGACAAAGGATAGATTTTAAGTGATTATAAGTAAGGCTGCATGTCTGTCACAGAGTGTCATGGAAGTCACTAAAAGAAAAGGAGTACTTAGAGCACCTTAGAGACTAACCAATTTATTTGAGCATAAGCTTTCGTGAGCTACAGCTCACTTCATCGGATGCATACTGTGGAAACTGCAGAAGACACTATATACACAGAGACCAGGAAACAATACCTCCTCCCACCCCACTCTCCTGCTGGTAATAGCTTATCTAAAGTGATCACTCTCCTTACAATGAGTATGATAATCAAGTTGGGCCATTTCCAGCACAAATCCAGGTTTTCTCACCCTCCGCCCCTCCCCCCCCTACACACAAACTCACTCTCCTGCTGGTAATAGCCCATCCAAAGTGACCACTCTCTTTACAATGTGTATGATAATCAAGGTGGGCCATTTCCAGTACAAATCCAGGTTTTCTCACCCCCTACCCCTTTTTCCAAAAACCACACACACAAACTCACTCTCCTGCTGGTAATAGCTTATCCAAAGTGACCACTCTCCCTACAATGTGCATGATAGTCAAGGTGGGCCATTTCCAGCACAAATCCAGGTTTTCTCACCCCCCCACCCCCAAAATCACTCTCCTGCTGGCAATAGCTCATCCAAACTGACCACTCTCCTTACAATGTGTATGATAATCAAGGTGGGCCATTTCCAGCATAAATCTAAGTTTAACCAGAACGTCGGGGGGGGGAGGTAGGAAAAAACAAGGGGAAATAGGCTACCTTGCATAATGACTTAGCCACTCCCACTCTCTATTTAAACCTAAATTAATAGTATCCAATTTGCAAATGAATTCCAATTCAGCAGTTTCTCGCTGGAGTCTGGATTTGAAGTTTTTTTGTTTTAAGATAGCGACCTTCATGTCTGTAATTGCGTGACCAGAGAGATTGAAGTGTTCTCCGACTGGTTTATGAATGTTATAATTCTTGACATCTGATTTGTGTCCATTTATTCTTTTACATAGAGACTGTCCAGTTTGACCAATGTACATGGCAGAGGGGCATTGCTGGCACATGATGGCATATATCACATTGGTGGATGTGCAGGTGAACGAGCCTCTGATAGTGTGGCTGATGTGATTAGGCCCTATGATGGTGTCCCCTGAATAGATATGGGGGCACAGTTGGCAACGGGCTTTGTTGCAAGGATAGGTTCCTGAGTTAGTGGTTCTGTTGTGTGGTATGTGGTTGTTGGTAAGTATTTGCTTCAGGTTGGGGGGCTGTCTGTAGGCAAGGACTGGCCTGTCTCCCAAGATTTGTGAGAGTGTTGGGTCACCCTTCAGGATAGGTTGACTGACTCCGTGACTTTCCATGACCTCTGTGACTTCTGGAGCAGCTGGTGCTGGCTCAGGGGCTGGCTTAGGCAGCCCCTGAGCCAGCAGCAGCAGTTTGGGTGTGTGGGAGGGGGCTCAGGGCTGGGCAGGGGTTAGGGTGTGCGGTGGCGCTTACCTAGGAGCGAGGGCTATCTCTTGCTCCCATAGTCCCTGCCAGCAACTGATCTGTCCATCATCCTGCCACTGCTTCAGCCAGGAACACAGTCCTTACTCCTCCAGTTCCTCTGATACTGCAGCTCCTTTTAGATATCCCTGTGGGGCCCTGATTGGCTTCTCCCTGCAGCCTCCCTCCAATTGGGTGCTTCCCCCGCAGCCACTATAGGCAGCCTGGAGGACTTCTCTACTGTTTCTTTCTGGGATGGAGGGTGGTAGGTGGCCTCTGGGCCTAGTACTGTACACCTGTCACACATATGTTGTAGATAGACACAATTGCTATATAAATCAAACCAGCGGGAGCCAGAACTCCTACAGCTTGAACCAAAGGAAAGTTTCTGTAGTTGGTAGGAACAGCAGTAGGTCCTCTAGCCTTTTTATGGGGTAGTCACGAGAAGGCAATATTGTTCAGTAACTCATGCACACCAAAAAAGCATACTCAAACATCCTTTACAGCCATTGAACCCATTTTAAAAGTAATAATTATCTTGTATGTGGTTACATGCCTTGGAACACGGCATTTCAGTAATTTCATTTTGTAATTACCATTCTCAGACACTTTTGCATACAAGTGAGGAATGTCACAGGACAAACATGTCACAACTGCTTGCCAAAATGGGAGTAGGGCAAGCTTGGTGTTTGCCAGTATATTGCACAAATTATATAAAAAATCTTAAAGTAATTAATAACTAATTGGTAAAAGGAGTTACTAGAAGAATCCATGACATTTGGCCAAGCAGAAATTAATGACTTAGCAAATTACAGAATGGTATTTCTACTAGTAATAGAGAAGTGGCATGATACAATATTACAATCCAGATTGCACTCAATATTGATTAACGACAGTAGATTCGAAAACTTCTCAGCACTAAGTCTTACTGAATTTGGAGTCAAAGCATGCTTCTCATGAAACAGAGTTGTTTTTCACTGTTAAAAAACTGTACACTACAAATGCCCTCAGCCTCTCTCAGGTTTGTCAGTTTCAGTGCAAGTACAGATCAATAAATGTTTCTTTTTGAAAAAAAAAAAAATCAATGTGCAAACTCAAACATCTTGCCTGTCAAGCAAAGTTTGCTAGGAAAAATGAAAGTCCTTCAGCACTTGAACATGGATCTGCATCTGATCAAAACCAAGATTTTGAATCAAACCCTTGCATGCTGACATAACTTAAATCGCAAAGCTAGGAGAACAAAGACTTGTGTTATGATTATCAGCAGAGATGTGCTGCAGAGATTAACACATTTTCCCTTTTGTGATTTAAGCTTTTTAACAAAAAAGATTCAGAGCAATGTGCAGGGGAGGGAATGTTTTTTTTTTTAAATCAAAGTTCAGTTTGGACCAATACCCCAATATTCAAACATTTTCTAAAACTTTTAAACCTGCAAGGTTAGGGCTCACTTTCTCTAAGGCACAGCCACATGACAAGGGGAGTCCAGAGGAAGACCACCACAAAAGACGATGTCAGAGGTTTTGTACCTTTGTATATTTTTAACCCATCTATTCTTGGCATGTGGGGATCTACTCAAGACCATCAAGCAAAGAATAAAAATGGAGTGCCCCATATTCTGAACCAATACAATCTTTAAATGATTTTACTAGCTGTGTGAATTTGAAGAAGCAGGATGGCGGGACACTTCAAGGACTATTGCTACATAAAGGAAATTTTTAAACATACATTGTCTGTACAGGTGGGCCCAAGTCACAAGGCGCGGATTGTGAACAGTATTACCAATCCATGTAACGAAAACTCATGAGTCAGTCCCCCCAAATCATTAGATTGGCTTAAAAAGCATGAGATTTAATAAAATAAAACCTGGATTAATTTTATTTGACATCTGAGCCTCTAGGATGCAGTTGGCTCATGTTTTCAAGCTTTCCCCCACAACTATAAGGACTACACACATTTTTGTTTGTTTGTTTGTTTTTTAAATGAAAACTGAAATTCCTATGCAATCACATGAATGCAGCTGGGGCTTTAAGAAAAAATACCAGATAACGTGTTGGCATCCTTTCATCTGCAAGAGACTGTGGGAATTGCAGCCTATGATGTAGATGGTTGGCAATGTCTCATGTGACTGAAGAGGCCAATCTGAGATTTACATGCTCTTTGGCAGTTATTGCAAATGTCTGTGTCTTGGTTGCTTCCTACGGGCTCTTTTCTCCTCAAGCTGTAGGAGCCAGCTCCTGTCATGGACTTTGATACCCTGATGGAGACTATAGCACCACTTGTTAAAGTCACTTGCCAAGATTTCCCATTGGTCAGGATCAATTCCAAATTCCTTCATATCTCGCTTGCACGTGTCTTTATAGCAAAGCTTGGGACGTCCTGTTGTTCTTGTTCCCTCCGATAGCTCCCCGTATAGCATGTCCTTGGGTATGGGTCCGTCTTCCAACTCACTCAGACAGCCCAGACAGCGCAGTCACCTTTGCTTGAACAGGGCTATCATAGTTGGTAAATTTTCCCTTTGAAGAACTTCTGTGTTGGTGACTTTATCTTGCCATTTGGTGCTGAGTATGTGGTGTAAACAACGTAGGTGGAAACTGTTCAACCTTTTCTCCGGATGAGCATAAGTTGTCCATGTTTCCCCACCATACATGAGAGTGCTGTGGACGCAAGCTTGGTACACTAGCATTCTGGTGTTGATGGTAAGCTTAGAGTTGTTCCATGCTCTTTTAGTTAGTCTGCTAAAGGTGGTGGCAGCCTTTCCAATGTGAACATTTAGTTCTTCATCCAGTGAGAGGCTGATGGTCACTGTAGAACCTAAATAGCTGAACTTCTGGACTACTTCTAGCTGATTTGCATTTAAGGTAATTTAAGGATCTTGTAGAACCTCCTGGCCTAATATAACCGTTTCCTTGATGCTGATGGTGAGAGCAAATGCCTGACAGGTACTTGAAAGGCAGTCCATGAGTTCTTGTAATAGATCGTCATTGTGGGCTATGAGGGCAGCATCATCAGCAAATAGAAGTTGCCTGATTAGCACCTTTTTGACTTTGGTCTTTGACTTAAATCGGGTCAGGTTGAAGAGTTTGCCATCTGCTCTTGTGTGGAGAATACTCCATCTTTCATGTTCTTAAATGCACAGTTCAAGAGTACTGAGAAGAAGATCTCAAAGAGTGTATGGGCAAGAACACATCCTTGCTTCACTCTGCTTTTCATCTCAAAGCTGACTGAAGTGGACCCATCAAACTGAACAGTTGCTCTCATGTTGTTGTGGAATGAACGTATAAGACTTAAAAGGGTTGTTGGACATCCTATCTTTTCTAGTATCTGCTGACTGTGTTGAATGCTTTGGTTAGGTCCACAAAGGCGATGTAAAATGGTCGGTTTTGCTCTCTGCACTTTTCTTGGAGTTGACGCAGAGAAAATATCATGTTTATAGTTGATCTTCCAGCCCTGAATCTGCACTGTGATTCAGGGTAGACACGATTCGCCAGCTGTTGTAGGGGCACTAAGATGACTTTTGCGAAAGCTTTTCCTGCTACACTTAGTAGCAAGATACCCTTGTAGTTGTTGCAGTCGCTCTTTTTGCCTTTATTTTTATACAAAGTGATGATGTTTGTGTCACGTATCTCTTGTGGTACCCCACCATCTTTCCAGCATTTAAGTAGCAGCTGATGAAGATATGGCAACAGGCTGCCTTTCCCACACTTGAGGATTTCCACTGGGACGCCATCTTTTCCAGGAGCCTGGCCACTTGATAGCAAATCAGTGGCCTTGCTTAGCTCTTCTACAGTGGGATCCACATCTAGCTCTGGCAGGACCTGTAGAGTTGGTATTTGGTCCAGTGATTCGCTGGTGATGTTTCTTTCCTGTGTGTATAGCTCTGAATAGCGGTCAGCCCAACAAGACAACTGTTTGCTTTTATCTGTAATGATTTCACCACTGTGCGATTTGAGAGGGGCAACAGCAGGATCTAGAGCTTTCTTCAGGACATCATACATGACTTTGAGGTTTCCTGTGTCTGAGGCTGTCTGTATCTCTTCACAGAGATTGATCCAGTAATGATTTGCACAGCATTTGCTTGCTTGCTGTATCTCGGTTTTTGTATGTCAAAGTCTTACTTTGCTACTCTCTGTTGGCTTCTTGTTGCATTCCAGAGAGGCTGTGTTCTTAATGTTGATGAGAGGTAAAAATCCCACTTCATTTTCTTCAAACCAGTCCTTTTTTGATGGTCTCTTTCCCCCAAATATAACTAAAGTTGTTTCATGGATTATTGTTCTTAAATCTTCCCAAAATTCCTCTACCTTCTCTGGTAATGACTTCCCATGCATGCTAAGTTCAAAAGCCTGCACAAACTCCTGGCATTTCCTCTGTTTTTTTGTGTTAATAGCATTGATTTTGGACTTGCTCCTAGGTTTTGCTCTATGTAGTTTCTTGGCTGGAATCTTCACTTTACTAATAATCAAGAAGTGGTCAGTGTCACAGTCAGTGCTGTGGAACATGTTAGTGTTCTGCACTAAGGTTAGGTCTTTCCTCCTGATGATAACAAGGTCTAATTGGTGCCAGTGGCCTGATCGTGGATGTTGCCATGACACGTTGTGACGATCTTTTCCTGTAAAATATTAATTGGTAATGCACATTTGGTTTTAGGCGCAGAATTCAAGAAGTCGTTGGCCGTTCTCATTCATCTTGCCAATGCCAAAATGTCCTAGGCAATCTAGCCATGAGTTGTTGTCTGCACCAACTCTTGCATTAAAGTCACCAAGGAGGAAAAGTAGCTCAGTTGATGGTATTCTTTTGATGACTTGGTGCAAAGAGTTGTAAAATGTATCTTTTTCCTCAGGGCTAGATTTGAGTGTTGATGCGTAGGCACAGAGCCGACGGTCGTCTGAAGTTTAAGTGAGATGTTTTTCTGTGACTTCCCAATGGATATTTATAGGAGCTTTACCCACTTGTTTCTCACAGCAAAACCGAAACTGTGCAGACAATTTTCTTCACTGCTTCACAAAAGAAGGTGTAATTAGCCTCTTGGATAGAACCAACATCTGCAAGTCTTGTTTACTGAAGTGCTGCAATGTCAACATTGAGTTTGTACACCTCACAGTCTATCAAAGCTGACTTCTGTATGCTGCTTGTGGACTGTAGATCGTCATCGTCTGTCAATCCCGGACACATGGTCTTGACATTCCAGCTGCCAAGCCAGAAAGTTCTTGGTTTCTTATTTTTGCCAGGTGCAAGGTTTCCATCTGCCATTCAACTTTTAGTCTAGCCCCATGCACCCCATGAGGCAGGCAGACTGTGACGGGTCAGGACCTACCGTCCGGGGGCTGCCTGGCTTTGTGGCGGGTGGTAGCTGACCAATGGAACACAGTGATTCCTCCCACCGTCGAAGGTGACCTATGGTGCCCTCCTCTCTGCCAATCAAGTGAGAGCTTATAATCCATTACTGCCACCTTCTGTGTTGTGTCCATGTTGCCAGCAAGGATGGAGTGTCCTCTCCATGTGATGTGGCTGCAATAGCCTGGGAAGTTGATATGGAGGCGCTGCTTTGCCCATGTGTTAGCGTCCTCTTCTTGATATCACTGGTTTGGACCAAAGAAGGGATGGGAGTTAATACATTTGGAACCAGCTATGCTGCAGGAGTTGCCAGAGCAGCAGACATCTTCCATCTGCCTGCCTTTCATGGTTCCACTCCTAGACTGGTTATCAGCCACAGCTGGAAGACCCAATTTGTCCTGCGTGGATGTCGTTGTGAAAAACACTGAGTGAATTTGCTCATCCGCCTTTTGATGGCATTTCCTTCATCAAGGGTTCCACTATCCTCCTCAGGTGCTCATCAGCCCAAAGCTGTTGGCACTTCCTGAGGTTTCTGGGTTAATTAACCACTGCCGAGCACCCAGATAATGTGAGACTTGCAATAAAACTGCAAGAGCTAGCAAAACTGTGAATACTCCAGAGTTTTAAATAGTGCTGAGTTTAGGCCTGACTCTCCATTACCCAGCATCTTATGTAGTCACTTACACCTGTGTAAGGTGCATGTAACACTATCAAAACAGAACTTAGCATTGTGTACCCACTTTGCACTGGTGTGGTGGATACATAAGGAGCAGGTCAACAGAAAAGCAGACTCCCAGAGTTTTGGATCTGTCTAGTATAAAGATAGAAATCCAGATCTGAATTTCCTATATGGACTCTTAACACACCCAGAGTTTGGGGGATTCAGATCCAGAGTTTTTATTTGGGGACCAATCCTAATCACCTAATTCAGTGCGTTATGCTGGGCTATTAAACCTTGCCATCAATTTCAAAAGATCCTTTCAGATTTGTAGAAATCATTCCTCAAGTTGCTGCTCCATTTGTCCAACAAAACCACCACAAAGAGTATTCTAAGAAAGCTATATCAGAACGCAGGCAACTGTCCTATAATGTCATGGCTTTTCAAAGGACGAGATGTTGAAGATTGAGTCGAAGAAAACATGTCCCTTGAGGCCCATTGATATAACAACCGTACTACTATGAGGGACTTTCCAATGAAACCCAAGGCTACATTTACCCTTTCCTGTCCCCAAAACAAGAAGTAATATAGATCCCTTCATTCTTTTAAGTGTAAGAGATCTTTAGTCAGCCTCCTAACCATCTCCAACTGTCAAGTTGACCACCTAGCCTTCATTTCTCATTAGGGAAACCAAACATACTTTTACCGATTATGTGATGGAACTGGAGTTGCTCAGCATCTTACAGCTTTGGGCATTTAATCTGACAAGCCTTCGGTTGGACAGAGTCTATATTCAGCAGGATAGATGCCAATTCAATGAGAAAAGGCACATAATATGAATCTCTTGTGTGGACTTGAAGTGTTCAGGTAGTGCCCTACTTCTCAAATACTTATAATGCCACCCTCTTAGCATTTTGTTGAATGCTTTGTTCCAGATCATGCCCAGCCTCTGTGTTGGCATGCAGGGGTCACGGATCCTCTCCCCTTTCTCTCTGCAACAAAACATACCAGCCAAGCACAACCATTCTCAGCAGAAGGCAAAGACGGCAAAGACTACTCTCTAGCTAGCACTGCTAGCATTACTAGCCACCTGAAAAGGCATAGTGTGTGGGAAGGATGCTGGACCATAACTCCTTTCCTTCACTCCCCACTGCTTCCACACAACCAACACGCAGTGAGTTATGAAGGGGAGCACATTCTGCTTCCTGTAAAGCAAACACAAGGGTTGGCACAAGGGATTTCTGACACACACGCTCCATCCTGGAGCTCTTCCACATCCCCCCAAAGTGGGACTGTGCTTTAAAGGCACCACTGAGCTCTCAGTGTTTTGGAGAGGAAAGGGAATGTTACGCTGAGAGTGTGAAGAAGACCTGGAGATAAAGGGAAGCAAAGGTTTATTCGGGCTGTGAGTGTCTGTGCCAACAGATAAAATTTCTACTTGTAAGATGCAGGATGTGGCAATAAAACTGACAACTAAAAGGGTATATTGCACTCTCAAAGGCTGGCAACAAGTCAGACTTACTTGGCTATGCTATAATTCTCTCAAATTTCAGTAGATTCAGGACAGGGTTAGTCAGTAAAATTCAGAAGAACAATTGTACAAATGTTCTTGCCATGTAACATGAAAAAAACTTTGGAAAGTTTACCAGTCCCCTAGGGGGAACAGAGGATACAGACACATTTTTGTTTGCATTTTATGAAACATGTCCTTTAAACATTTACTAGACTTGTATTTTTACATATGGCCTTATACCCAGACAAAAACTCTCTGCCTCCCACAGAAATATACTTAGGAACATATTGTTGTGTTTGTAATAAGAGTATTAAAAAGTCCAGATGTGAATTAGAAAAACAACTGCCTTTATTGGAGCTAAATTTCAAACTACTGGAATAAGATCAAGCAGGGAAGTTGTGGTTTATTCCAGGCCCCCACCCACACAATTCTCCTGGTAGAATATTGAATAACAACAAATTTAGCCAGTGAAACACAAAAGTATCACATCATCCAACCAAATTCTCATTGCCTCTGGCCAGGATTGTTACCTTATAACTCCTCAGAGCTGCAGGCTTTAAAAATTAACCATTTGCTGGTGCTCTGTCACCCACCCACAGATGTCTAATTAAAATCAAAATAAATAATCCTTTCGTCTATAAAAAGTGGTATATGATCTAACAAATCTGACGAGCATTAATAGGACCAGTTTGTAATGTTCAGAATGAAAGGTTTTTCCTGGTGGAACAGAATCGATTTCTTAGCAACACCTTTATGATCACCTCCCTGTAGCTTGCCTAACTCAAATTCCAGGTGGCACTGGAGAGTAGATCCAGCAACACAGCTATGGTGGCAGCATGTGCGGGATCAATGAGAGGGTGAAATGCCAACAGCAATAAAAGCAAGTACTGTAGAAGGGAAAAGCACAGAATAGAACCTTATAATATTTTGGGGGAGAGGAATAGCAAAAAGCGAGGCAGGAGTAGGAATTAGGAATCACTGAAGACATAGACACTGTTGAACTCCGATGGGCAGCAAGACCTGTCTGCTGATGGCCTGGAGCTCACTGGGAATAGTCACCTGGGTAATTTCAGCACATAGATAAATGTTGACAGGAGCCAAGCCACATTTCGGGCTTGTTTACTACAGTGGCGCAGCTGCAGTGTAGACGGCACCAGTGCCAACAGCAGGGGTTCTCTCCCCTCGGCATAGTTAATCCACCTCCCCCAGACCAGAGCCGTCCCTGGGGTGCAGGGCCTGGGCCATTAGAAATTTGGCACCTATCTGCGAATAGTACCATCTACTCTAGGGGTACTCAGCCGACGCCAGGGCCCGCCTACTACCCCAAAGGGAGTGCACCCCGCAGCCGGCGGGATCCGCTGCCTCGCACCCACGGCAGCCGCTGGGCCGGCGGAGCATACAGAGCACGGGGAGGGCGCTGCGCCCTGCGGCCGCCAGGGGGCGCCGCTCACGGTTGCTCTCCGCTGCCGGCTACCCTCTTGCCGCGCGCGCGCGGGTGGGCGGACGGCTCGGCGGCGTCCCCGGGGTGACGGAGGGAGCTGGCTGGGGAGCGGGCGCTGGGCCGGCCGCGGGGCGCCATGGGCAAGAAGCACAAGAAGCACAAGTCCGACAAGCACCCGTATGAAGGTGACGCGCCGCCTGGGGCCGGGGAGCGAGACCGGCGGCGTCTAAGGGAGACAGGAGCGTTCCCGGGTGGGGACGGGGACACAGGTGGGGGGAGGAAGGGGGTGGGGGACTGTTTGGGGGAGTAGTGGGGGATGGAAACGGGGGGAGGGATAGAAAGTCGAGGGGAAGGGAAATGGGGAGTGTTTGGGGGGAGATGGTGAAATTGGGGGGGTAGTAAGTGGAGGGGAAGGGGGAGTGTGTGGGGGGGTAGTAAGTGGGGGTGGGGAAATGGGGAATGTGTTTGGGGGGAAATTGGTCGGAATAGTAAGAGGGGAGGTGGGGGAGTGTGTTTGTCAAGGGGGAAGTGGGGAGTAGGGGTGGGGTAGTAAGGGGGGGAATGGGGAGTGTGTGGGGGTGGGGGAAGTGGGGAGTAGGGGTGGGGGAGTAAGGGGGGAATGGGGAGTGTGGGGGTGGGGAAGTGGGGAGTAGGGGTGGGGGAGTAAGGGGGGAATGGGGAGTGTGTGGGGGTGGGGAAGTGGGGAGTAGGGGTGGGGTAGTAAGGGGGGGAATGGGGAGTGTGTGGGGGTGGGGAAGTGGGGAGTAGGGGTGGGGTAGTAAGGGGGGAATGGGGAGTGTGTGGGGGTGGGGGAAGTGGGGAGTAGGGGTGGGGGAGTAAGAGGGGAAGTGGGGAGTAGGGGTGGGGGGGTGAAATTGGTGGGGGTAGTAAGAGGGGAGGTGGGGGAGTGTGTTTGTGATGGGGGAGATACTGGGGTGGCTGGTCTGTTCTCTATGGTTCGTGGATTCATTCAGACTCCACGTTGCAGATACATGTAATATCCTGGGTTCAGCGCATCTTCCCTCGGGAGCTCTGGGTGCCTGGGCTGGGTTGAAAAGGTCTGGATTTCTGTTAAAAAGCCTTGAAGAAATACCACAGGGAACAGATTTTCCATGTGTTGTGTATTAGGTTAGACAGCTCAAAAATGTAGATGTCCTGGTTTTGTTACAGAGCAGCCTGTTTATGCCACCAACTTGTTCTGAGACATAGGAAGTTAGTTACCTGCTCAGGTTGATAGCAAGTACATCGTAACCTTTTTGGAGGGTCGCAAACAGTGGGCATTGAATAGGGACAATACAAACATTTTCTTCCATTGATCTAGCTAGTGCTGCTTGGGGAGGTGGATTACGCACACCAGTGAGGCAACCCTCTACCTCCCCCCCTCCATACCCCATTGGTGTAGGCAGTGTCTGTGCCGAAGCGCTACAGTGGTAGGTAATGTCTCTGCTGAAGCAGCTGCACCACTGTAGCATTGTAAGGCTACACCTACACCACACTTTCATCAGTAAAATTTTCGTCAGTCAGGGATGTGAAAAAACCCACCCCCGACCAACGAAAGTTTTACCAATGAAAAGACGCTCTCCCGCCGACAAAGGTACTAACCCTTGTTGCGGGTGGTTTTATTTTGTTGTCAGGAGAGCTCTCTTCTGCTGACAAAGAGCAGCTACAATGCGTACCTTAGAGCAGTACTGCTGTAGCGGCACAGCTATGCCGCTGTAGGGTATGCAGTGTAGACATAACCGTAGTTGTAAAGACTCTCACTGAAGAGAGAGAAAAGAGAGGGGGGAAAAAAACCACTTGGAAATAAGGTGTGAGAGGTGCCTGATTACTTTTGATCTGGGCCTGTGTACCTTCACTCCAATTGAATTTGATGGGAGGTCTGCCCTTGGACTTCAGTGGACTTAGACTCAGGAAAAATGCATTTTTGTTTTGGAATGTGTTATCTGAAAATGATTCTACTGTAAAACACTCTAGTAAGTTTTATCTGGAACTATTTTTGGTTTAGCCTAATATGTATGAAATGTAACAATTTTAATAAAGACCGATAGGAGTGCCAGTTTTACCAAACTGTTCTCCGGGATCTAGTTTGCCTTTGTCAGTAGCCAACACCTTGTGAGTATGAGAAAAGGGAAAACATCCACAATGTGAGACAACTGTGCAATACTTGGCAGGAGGAGGGGGTCATTCCTGGTGTAAACTGATTCTCATAGAAGCCATTGGACATGAGCTTTGATTAGCCTTGGTCCATATACTGAATTTGACAGATTCTAATTGTAATTTCCTGTTGATTAATTATAGACCTGTTCAGGAGTAGTTTTGTAATGTCAGAAATAAATATTGGAACACTATCCAAATTGACTAAATAAGAGTATGTTCTCTGTTTTCTATGCTTTAATCATATTTCTCATTTCATTGATGCTTTAAGAATATGTAGAAAAACCCTTAAAGCTGGTACTAAAAGTGGGTGGAAATGAAGTCACTGAACTCTCTACTGGAAGCTCAGGACATGATTCAAGCCTCTATGAAGACAAAACTGAACATGAAAAACACAAAGACAGGAAAAGGAAAAAGAGAAAGAAAGGAGAAAAACAGGTTCCTGGAGAGGAAAAAGAAAAAAGAAAGAGAAAAGTAAAGGTAGCTAATGTTACATTATGTACTTTAGTGCTAAAAGCTTCACCTTGCCCAAATATCTAAGTCAGTAAGGTGTAAGAACAGTTAAATCATGAAATGACTTGCCACTTTTGGGAGATTTTTAGGATCAGGGCCTCTAGATTATTAGTAATTTGGACAAAGGTGGATGCCATGTGTGCTTCAATCTGAGTAATTTAAATTTCAAAACATGAACGTTTTGCTGATTTGTCCTCTAATTCCCAAACTAATTAGATCAGAAGAATATGGGTCTTGGATATATGAAATTATTTTTCTCATCTGCATTAAAATATTGTCTGGCATAACAATGAAACAAAGCATGATTTCTTGTTCATTTTCATTTAATGAGTAAATCCAAAGCAATATAAAGACCTGACTAAACTATACATTTAGTAAACAAGGGAAAATACCATCTGCTCTAGGGGTACTCAGCCTGAAAGGTCAAGTCTTTACACCTTTCATTTAAAAAAATTTTTTAGCCCTTATAGTTGTGGACAATATAGAAAATATGAACAGTGTGTAAACTGATGAATTTATGCCTGTCTGAATCTGCTGACAGCCTGAAACAGTCACTCTAAGGGCAGGTCTTCACTACCTGCCGGATTGGCGGGTAGTGATCAATCTATCGGGGATCAATTTATTGCATCTTGTCTAGATGCGATAAATCAATCCCTGAACACGCTCCCCATCGACTCCGGAACTCCAGCTCGTAAGATGCAGAAGCGGAGTCGACGGGGGAGCGGCAGCGGTCAACTCGCCGCTGTCCTCATGGCCAGGTAAGTCGACCTAAGATACATCGACTTCAACTACGCTATTCACGTAGCTAAAGTTGCGTATCTTAGGTCGAGACACCCACCCCCGTGTAGACCAGGGCCAGGAGAAGTGAACTGCATCATTCATCTTAATCAACACCCTGTCAACTGCAGTTCTGTGGCCACAGAATTTGCCATTTTGTTGCAGCCAGGGACACAATATTTTGTTTTGTCTCATTGCTCTGCTGGGATCTCTTTATACTTTCCTCTTGCTCTCTAGCTTCCCACTACAGGGGTCAGCTGCCCTATCTGTCATGGTATAGGGCAAGCTGCAATGCTATCCCCTCTCTGGGTCAGTGGTCCATCACAGGTGACATGCCTCAAGTTTGTATCTCTCTTGGGGTGAAATCATGAGATTCCCCCATTCTTGGATCTGAATTCTAGACCCCTGCATATTAACCATGATTACCTCAGCAGGCCCAGCTTAGGTTCAGGACCTGCAGTTCTGCCCTCCAGGGCCTGTGGTCAGTGGTTTATACAGAGTGGCCATACAGCCTTTTCAAAACACAGTATTATTTAATCTTCCCAGTAGGATCATTTCACAGTATAAGAGAACAAGGATTTTAAAACAATAAAATAATCTATATACAAGTCTCTATACCTAGAGTTTAACATCCCCTGATGTTAGCCACATAGATCCAACTTCTTCATACTCCCTCTGCATCTTCTCTTTGTGTCCCTGTTGACATCCCTGGACAACTTACCCTCTCCCTGTCTAGAGAACTTTTTAGCTGTTTGGTGTCCTTTTGATCTTAGTCTCCCACCCTGGCAAAATAAACCTTTTAATCTTGTGGGAGCCAGCTAGGCAATTAATAGTCAATTCATAGTCCAGCCTTTGTTGCCTTGAGGACCTTTAGGTAGGTTTCCTCTTAGGTTTCTTTTCTTTAGTCACTGGTTCGTTTCCTGCTTGTTTTTCCTACTAACCCCTTTTTTTTACTTAACTCCTTAGACCAAAAAAACAACTCCCTTACAGCAATCTGGCAGTCATGTAGCATAGCATATTTAGTGTTCATAAATTAATACAGAGCCCCACATCCTCTGTGTTGTCAAGCATCCTGCCATGCCCTTTTTGTTAAGTTGGTGGGAGGGATCCTGGTTATAAGGGCAAGGGGCAGTCCACATCTTAGCCCTATTGTTTTGGGTACCAGTAGAGAAACACTTGAGACCCACTGATCTACCTAAATTCTTGAATTATAGAACTTGAGATCAAAATCATTTCAACAGAATGAGCTGCAGATACTGATGAACTAATATAAATTGAAGGTACTTTGCCTCACTGAAGTCCATTTCTTTGGCATGATGCAAAGGTGTTCCTTGGTCTGTCATATTAGAGCCCTGTGGGTGGACTATTCTTTTAATCCTACTCCTGTCCTACCCTGCAATACCCACTCCCACATTGTTTCTTGCATTTTTATTCCACTCCCACCCACAAAAATCTTAGATCCCACAAAAGAGAGAAATTTCCCCTATGCTACTAAAAAAATAAAAAGCCTATGGTTTAATATAAACAGAATTCAAACACAATTTTTATGTGGTAAACTGATGAGAGATTTATGGTTTTCTCTCAAATTACCGCAATCTGTGGGTTTTGTTTTGTGTTTTTTCCCCACCCAATCCCACCCGCAACAAATTACATTTTACCCACTCATGCTATTATGGCAGCAAGTCCTATGGAACCCACGGAATCCCAGTACGGCTGAAGGGCTCTACTCCATATCCAAAAGTTACTCCAGTTTCACTTTACCCTTACCTTGCACAAGTGATCAGAGGAATGGATTCATAGTATTATAAAATGTTTGTTGCCAGACTGTGGAATTCAAATAGACAAGTAACTTTACATCCCAGATATGCATGATTGCACAGGTGATATTGAAACGGAAGCAGATTTAAGGTTGCCGGGGGATTTGAGTATAACTAATACTCAATTTTCTGGCTTTCTAATGGCTTGTAATAAACTAGTGTGTTCTTTCCCAAAAGTTTCTGTATTCTTAACATTAATCTTAGCTTTAAAGGTTTGGTTGTTTTTTTGTGAGGGGGGAGAGGGGGACGTTTTGATGAGGGTACCCTGGGGAGAATTCTCTGTGTAGGAAGTTGCTCCTGTCACTCAGTAAAAAGACTCTTTAAATGACAGAGTAATTCAGATAGCAGAATAACTATCTTCCAGCAGGTGGAGACAGTGCCTTTAGAAATGTGAAGTCTTGGCATTCCTGTCCTTTGTTTCCTGTCTTAAGTAATCTGAACAAAGCATTAGTCAGTCAACAATAATGCAGTTTCTACAGCATCACTGAAATTGCTTACTTTCTCTTTCTAGGAAGATAAAAAGAAGCGAGATCGGGAACATGCTGAAAGCGAGGGAGAAAGAGAACTGAAATGTCAGACTCCTGTGAGACTGGAATTGCCACCAGAGAAACCACTGGCGAGTAGTTTAGCAAAACAAGAAGGTAAGAATTAATTGGTTTTGTTGAGATGCTTTAAAAGCTGAAATTGGTTCGTTAAATACAATGTCCTGTAAATGGTGGCTAGTATTCAGCTTTAGTAAAGTCTAATTTTCTTGAATTTTTTACTTGTTCTCATCTTCATATCAAATGATTTGACCTTTGATACTATCCAAAAGTAGCTGAACTTTGAAATACTGCTACTGTGTTGGCATTTTCAAAAAGAGGCTCGTTGCTTGTATACAGGCATCACTACAATGCTTAATAAAAGCTAATTAGAAAGGTAACCCCTACTCTGTTTGCTGCAGTGCATTTAGGGTAGTAAAGTTAATATTTGACAGAATGCTCTAATGTACAGCAGTTTTGTAAAATCAGATCTTGGGGTGTGGGGGTTTCATTTTTTTTTGTAGTTGTTTCCTTTTTTTCCCCATCTTACTTTTTTCCCCCCAGAAGTGGAACAGTCACCACTTCAAGAAGCTTTGAATCAACTCGTTAGACAGTTGCAGAGGTGAGTACTTGCTCTAGCAGGACTGTGAAAAGGAAATTGATAACATTAGTTACTAAAGGGTATAGCAGTAGCTTTGAACATTTTTAAGCTATGTGGCCTGTTAACAAGCTTGGTCAATTTTAAAGTGCTTGATAAATATTTTGCCTGGCAGCAGCAGAACTACAAACTATCAAGCATTCAAATGTCAGCATTTTATTTGGTTTCGCTGGCAATTTGTAGGATATTTTATAAAGATGACATAAATTGACAGTGAACCTCTTTTTGTTGGTAATATTACTTATGCATTCTAGGGTTACAGCTGCATACAAATAATCAAAAGTGAGGGGAATTTACAGGGCTATTTTATAAACTTAACTACCAATAGCAGAATGTCACAGTGCTTGGTAATTTCTCCTCAGACTTACACTTCCTTTTAATACCTCCAATTATTAAGTTTTAAAGACTATTAAAAAGGAAACAGCATGGCAAATATACTGAACTCAACACAAATGTGTCTTTTGTATGTCATAAAATATTTGCTTTCGGAGAAATGCAACAATTTTTAATTAGCATTCTGTCAAATTTGCAACCTCATTTAACCGAATATGAATTTGTGTAGTCTCTCTTAATCTTTAAAGTAAAAAGGTAAATGCACATACAAAGTAATTATTTTCTAAAGCATACAGTGAGCATCTTTTGAATAAGAAATTCAGATTTCCAGATGACAGTGGGTTTGGGGGTTTTTTTGGTTACAGTTTTGCAGGAAGGACCAAATCAAGCATAAATTATCTTAATTTAAGCCTTCTCCATCTAACTCTGAATTTGGGAGAGAAGGTCACTGTCTGCCTGGCATACAAATAGCAGATGATGGGGAATCAGGTTAAGAGAGAGCTTTGTTACCCACCCTAAATTCTCAGGTTTTCTCCCACTCTTCCAAACTCAGATTTAGATATACAGTATATCTAATTTAGTCTTCTCTCTTCTATTTAATTCTAAGCTCTATGTTCTATGTTCTTTGTTATAAATATAAAATATAAAGAGTGCATCTTTTCATATCTTAACAGAAAGGATCCAAATGCTTTCTTTTCATTTCCTGTGACTGACTTTATTGCTCCTGGCTACTCCATGATCATTAAACACCCAATGGATTTTAGTACCATGAAAGAGAAGATCAAGAACAATGGTTACCAGTCCATAGAAGAATTAAAGGTGCTTATAAATTATATTTTTGCTACAGAGAGGGATTAAATGATGACACTTGGAGGAACGAGCAATTGCATTGTACAGGGTTATTCCCTCTTTTATTCAGTTTTCCTTAAATGTTCATATTCTATGAATATATGAAATTGGCAGAAATCACCACATGTGCCTTTAGCAATATTTTCTGTTGAGCAAACAAGTTCTGAAAATAAAAAATAAATTACTTCCTGTTTTCAAAAAATAATCTGGATGACAAAAACAAATACGTATAGTATTGGTTAGAATACAATATAGAAACAAGTTATATGTATTTTAATATGGTATAACTGGAATCCAGTTTCATGAATGATTGCCCATTGGTCTGAGTGGACTTTTTTTCCCCTTCTGATGTTTACTGCTTGCTTGTAGGGTGTAACCCAATGAATTTTCAGAATTGTACTAATTGGGTTAAATATTTACAGCTCCTCTAGAACCCAAAATATGTAATGTAGTTATAGCCATGTTCGTCCCAGGATATTAGAGAGAGGATGTGGGTGAGGTAATATCTTTTATTGGGAAAGGTACTTCGAGTATCAAAACTGAAGAACTCTGTGTGGCTCGAAAGTTTTTTTCTCTCTCTCTCCAACAGAAGTTGCTCCAATAAAAGATATTAAATCACCCACCTTGTCTCAGCCCAAAATATAGTCCTATAAACAAAAAATGTGCAAGTCAGAAGAAAACCATTCCATTTGACGTCTTTATTTCAGAATAAAACTGCAAAATTTACAATGGACTGAATATAAACAGAAAATGTAAGGATTGAGATGAATGAACTTGTCATCCTTGCCTACCTGTTACTACTCCATCAGATTTCCTACTCCCCTCCCCACCCCCCGAAATGGCAAGTCTTTAAAAGAAAAACATAATACACATATGGCCCTTTGACTGCTGTTTTCTGTCTGACAAGTATAACCGTGTGATCTCCAGGGAAAGCTGTCTATGCCTGGCATTGCCTTTACCTTCCCATTAATATTAAAGAGGTAGTCAAATGTCTGTCAAAGTGCTTTGGCCTCAAGAGCAAACCTGTCATCTCAAGAAGAGATGAGCTCCAATCTGCAGGCCTTGGTGTCTTTGAAGGTATTTAGTGAGTTAGGGAAGAACCTGCCCTTTTACTGGTATATCTGGGGAACTCTCGTGCTCAGTGGAATTCACAATTATCAAGAAATTGGTTAAAGATGCTACTTCTGATAGTCCATGTTAAACTCAGGGGCCTCATTGACATACTGATATTTCATGGCTTCTCAGAGTAAATATGGCGTTCGTAAATGTCCCAGAATAATTGCTTGTGGGACATAGGATCACCCCCAAAGAATATCAGTGATCCAAAACACCTGGGACAGATAGCCATAAATCTGACATAACTGGGGTGAGCAAAGTTGAACCCACCTCTAGGGAAGGGGTTATAGTGCTATGATGTCTCTTCAGGTCTCCTGTTACTGCCAAAGAGGATTTCCTCTGAGGAATTGTAATTAGTTTCCAGGAGCCAGCAGTCACTGAAGCTAAATTTGACAAAATTGAGCCCTCAGGGCATGATTGTGTATTCCGTGCACACCAAAACTCCCAGCAGTTTAGGGCAAATGAGGAATGCGAGTTTGGGTTCCAAAACTCTAAGCTACATATCACCTTTAAGATCTGCTAACTTTCCAGTTTGTGCCCCTTTCCTGGAAAATTTTGAGGATATAAAACATCTTTTATTCATCAAGATGTGAAAACAATATAGGCAGAATCAGAGTTTTTTTGCTCATTGGTAAGAAGAAATACTCTGTAGCCCTTCACCTGCCTGATTGGGTTTAAATGTAGCCCTCAGTTGCAATTTCTGGCTATAACATGTTTGCAATTTGTGCAGCTAATATCTGGATTACTGTTAACTTTTAATTTTTTTTCCAAATATATGTTCTCACTCAGAGCTTTGAAGCTGAAGAAAACATTCCTTTGTTGTTTCAGCTGCTTCAGATTAGTCTGGCACACAGATCTACAGAATCTATTTCTCCCTGCCGTTTTGGGTTCTTCGCCTTTCACACATAACTGCACTGATTAATAGTGGAAGATATTTTGTGCCAAAACTTCAGTTTTCATTTCAGCTTTGACATTCTGTGTAGATGGTTGAATGGGAGGTCTAGCACATCTATGTAGAGAAAGTCTGACATAGTTCATCCTTTCTGTTAAACAGTCTTTGGGATACCCTTTCCTAAGTTTAGGATTCTGTAGTTCTTTTTCTCATTGAAATACTAAGACACAACTGACACCTCAATGACTAAGTGCAATTCAGTTGAGTATTTATATATTTTAAAAGTTTGTTTTAAGGATTTGAACCAAGATTTTTAAAAATGGAGACCTACATCAATAAGTAAGTACTTAAATAAATGGCCTGATTTTTTCTGAGAAGTGCTGAGCACCCAACAAATCTCATATCAGACTGCTTATGTGGGTGTCAACATATGGATCTAGACCATTTATCCATATGTTCTGAAAAGTTTGACCTTAATATTTAATTACTTAAACATCTTTGAAATTGCTACAGGCTTTTTTTGAAGCTGTTCGTTACCTTCAGCTCAAGACACCACTTGTATTACAGCCAGTTATTTTAATATAGCATCCTGTATGGTCTAACTTAACTCTCATTCAAAATTCATTAATTTTTTTTGTACAGGATAACTTCAGATTGATGTGCACTAATGCCATGATCTACAACAAACCAGAGACTATTTATTACAAAGCTGCAAAGAAACTATTGCACTCAGGGATGAAAATACTTAGCCAGGTAATGAAAAATTTAAATAAATTTTGTTTGGCCTGGGTTTTTTTGGCTTTAATTGGGAAACAGAACAGGTTGCACTCCATCTGATTTATTTGGTTTTTGGAACAGTAAACATGGTAACATTAAGGAGTAGTGGATAGGGCTCTGGACTTGTACTTAAAACCTGGGTTCTATTTCTGGTTTATTACTGTTCTGTCTTCACATATGTAAAGTGGTGAAACTATTCTTACCATCTTTTGTAAAGCACATTGAGATATATGGATGTTAAGTGTATTGAAAGAGTAAAGTTTTTTTTTGTACTTTAATAATTGCATGAAGATCCTCAAACTTTCTTTTCAAGATGGACAGGAATAATATTGTAAAAGGGTGTAAGATTTGTCATTTGGGGCCTGATACAGTGAGGAAGGAACCATAGTATTTCTTTGACATAATTTCTCCGTTATTACTTTTTGGTGAAAACCGTTTACTGTTCTCTCATAAGGCACTCCAATTGTAGGGAATTTGTATATGGAACACAAATACTAAATCCTGGATAAATGTTGGTTTCATTGGTCAGAACTTAGTGAGAAGTCTTGCTTTTGCTGTGAAATATGTGGGATCCATTTTTTTTTTTAAATATGGGATCTATTTTCTTAGAGTTTAAGGTCTATATCATTTAATCTGATCTTCTGTATATCACAGGCCATTACATTTCACCTGGTTATCCCTGTATTGAGCCCAATAACTTATGTTTGACTGAAGCATAACTTCCAGAAAGGCATCCAATCTTGATTTGAAGACTCAAAGAGGTGGAGAATCCACCACTTTCCTGGGTAGTTTGTTCCAGTAGTCAATCACCCTCACTGTTAAAAAAATATATATATAAATTGTGCCTTATTTCCAATTTAAATTTGTCTGGCTTCAGCTTCCTACCACTGGCTTTTGTTGTGCTTTCTCCACTAGACTATTGAGCCCTTAGTACTCAGTGTTTTCTCCCTGGGAAAGTGCTTATACACTATAATCAAGTCACACACACACACCCCTTTTTTTTTAATAAGGTAAACAGATTGAGCTTTTCAGGTCTCACCATTAGACATTTTCTCCAGCTCTAGAATCATTTTTGTGGCTCTCTTCTTTACCTTCTCCATTTTTTTCAACATTCTTTTAAAAATGGGGAAACCAGAAGTGTATAGTATTTTAGTATCAATCTCAGCAGTACCAATACAGAGGTAAAGTTACCTCCCGACTCCCCTATTTGTACTTCTGTATTTCATATAATAAAGGACAAAGTGCATTGCATATAGAATAGTTAGGAAAAGCTATTTTGCTTTGTATCTACTTCACTTTTATATTTAGAAGAATACAGAGTTCCCAAAGCCACCAAAAGCTATTTACCACTGTAAAAGATGGATGAAAAATTTTAAACACTCTGAAACCATTTGTGCTGAAATAGTGCTTGTCCGTTTTAATTTACAACAGGCATTAATTTGACAAGTACAGTATCTTTCATACAAAAAAGCAATCCATTCACTTGAACTTGATACATGTTAAAGGAGAGAATTCCTTATTTACAGCAGGGGGCACTGTACATGTATTTGATTTTAACTATTGATAATATCTCATACTCAGTTTTCTAGAGTGTACATGAGATCTTGCAGTTACTCTAGCTACAGTGTTGCCCCTCCTCCCTCAGATCTCATGTCAGCATTCAAAATAGCACTTTGGTACATTTGCTGTTTACATATAAAGGTGACCACAAAAGGAAATCCGTTAGAATCATGCAGGTTTTCCTCTGTAGCCTTTCAACGTAAAATGCTATTTGCTCCTTTCAAAAAAAGGAGGAATAAAGAGCAAAAGTGAGATAAGACAGGAACACGACTTAACAAGCAGCATGAAAGGAGAGAAATTCAGACACTACTGGGTAGGATATGGAAGGGAGGAAAGGATGTCAAACAGTGTCATTAGTGATGGTAACACGTATCCCTTTTAATCAATAATTTTGTGGAAGACAAGATGAGAGAGCTAGAAGTAATGTTTTTCACAGGATCCAGTGAAACAATTTGATATCTCTGCAGATTGCTCTAAAGCAGGGGTCCTCAAACTTCATTGCACTGCGACCTTCTTCTGACAACAAAAATTACTACACGACCCCGGGAGAGGGGACCGAAGCCTGACCCTGCCTGAGTCTCACTCCATTATTTTAAGTGTCATGCTTCAGTATTGGTGCCAGATCACCTCTTAAACACAGTGTCCATATTAAACTATTAACCATCTAATGATCCAAGTTGTCCTTTCTAGTTGATAGTGTTGAAAGAAAAGCATTTAACTTAAATCTTTGTGAACAAGTTATGAAAGGGTTAATTGGAGATGTGAAATGAAAACATGCCTTGTATATTTTTAGGAGAGAATACAGAGCCTAAAACAGAGTATAGATTTCATGGCAGACCTGCAGCAGAGCAGAAAGCAAAAAGATAAGATGGAATTACAGCCAAATGGGGAGGATGACAATGTTCTCGGGAAAGACAAAGAAGAATCTATGGAAGCTGACATCAAAGCATTCAAAACCCCCAACAAGGAACATAAAAAGTAAAGTATTGTTTAAGTAATGATTTAAAGTTACCCACTCTAATTCCATTGAAAGAAAGTGCTTTTAGACATCTGTAGACATGGCCTGTTGCATTTCTGGCACTGTTTATGCACCAAGAAACTCTGATTCCTAGACTCCTGGAAATTACTTTTGCTTTTTAACTCCATTCCTTTTTCTTCTAGCCCTTTCTTTGGCCAAAATAATCATGAATATGTTTTTTTCTTTTTATAGAAGGTCTTTTGCATTATCAAGGTAATTCTGCACCAAGACTAACTTATTTCAAGATTTTGTGGGCTTTCTTGTGTCTAATTGTTCTCACTCAAGTAATGCCAGTTTGGTGCAAGCTGGCAAGCATGACTTTTCAACGTTTTGATGCACTTAACAATATGTAGTCTATTGAGAATTTCAGCTGGCAACTACTAGCTATTTTTGCTGTCAGATAGGTCTTAAACGCTGCAGAGAGTGCGTGTAACAGCAGCAGTTCTGCTACATTGAAATATCTTCAAATACTTCAAAATATTTGCCAATCAGCGGCTTCATTCTTATGAATGTTGGTACTCAAGATATGACAACATAGCTCCAGGAAATCAGAGTTTAGACTGTTGTAATAAATGTACCAAAACGATTCCTTTTAGTTTATGGGAATGCAGCTGCAAAGCATGGCAGTGCTCCAAATTGGCAAATCTCTAACTGGAGAAACCCATGTGTGAAGACAGCTGTAGAGAGACTAGCACACAGAGAACCAAATTATTTGTGTAAGTCCACTCTGGCCTATAGATCGAGCAGGCGGGAAAAAGTATTCCCATCCAGCAAGAATTTGAGGTTTCAAACATTTTCCGTCCTGGATCATGACAAAGTTAATTTCAACATTTTTTTACAATCCAACAACCTGAAAAAAATTCCATTTTGGATCAATCAGAACATTTTGTTTCAATTCTGACTTAACTTTTTTAGTATAAATTCAATCCAAACCAAACTCCTAAGATTTCTTGTTTTGAAAATGTCAAAATGGGCCCCTTTGACAATTTTGAAACTTTTTCGAGTCGGAAAATGTGTCAAAATGGACCCTTTCCCGCAAAGTTTATTTTGATGTACTGGCATTTTTCAGTGAAAAAACATTTTGGCGAAAAGTTACCAACCAGCTTTAGAGAGAGCTTTCTAATGCATATTTTCTCCTGTTTAAACCTGCTCATACTGAATTCCTTTGTATGTACCAGGTACTTGACATTCTGCTGTAATAGTCTGACGCAGACTGTTTCTCCATTGAACCTTTGCCAATACTTGTGATTCAGTGACTTCACTCGTTTTGAGGCAGATAATGTGAGGAACTGTATTTATTTGCAGGAAAGACAAAGATCTACTCGAAGAAAAATTAAGGAATAATAACTTAGAAAGGGAGCAGGAGCAGATTGATCGTATCGTTAGAGAATCTGGAGGAAAGTTAACAAGAAGACTTGCGAACAGTCAGGTGAATAGTTCGGTGGATTTCGAAACCAATTTGTTTACTCTTTGGGAAATGCCCATTTAACATTGTGTAGCATTTGAAATTCTGGGTATAACAATGCTATAATTTACATTGAGATTTACTCGTGTCTAATCTTGATTTAAATCTAACATTTTAAACACAGGAAGTTTAAAAAAAAGTACTTTTTAGCTGAACATTTCCTGAACTTGTTGAACTAAATAAGATCTCTACTGTGGGCCATTACACTTCTTGACTTCAGTTGAAATAAAATTTTTGAATGAATTTTAGAGCTCAGTCATGCAAGACTGCTAGAAACAGTTTTAATCAAAGATTAAACTTTGAGTCACTTGATGTTTATAGTAAATGGTACAGTGCAGAACCACTAAACATTTTAACCCTAGCGTGCAAAAACCATTGTTTCAGAATAGTCCATTCTAAGCAAAGACTGCTAACTGCATCCAATGATACAGGGATCTTGTGCTGAAGACTGGTGTTAAAGACACTAGACTAACACAAACAGCCCATTTCATTTGTGACCAAATATTTGAATGCAGCCTCGTAGATATATTATTCCCTTGTACCTTGTTGATGGAGAAAAACATTTGAGCCATACAGAGCTCTTTTTCAAGTGAATATTAGTCATATCTAACGCAATAAATCTGTTCAGTCTTTCACAACAACAATTTCTATTTGCCCTATTAATAATGAAATTAGAAATTTTCACAAATTGGTAACTGGAGGAGTTACAAATTGTAGACAATTTTTAAAAAAAAAAAGCCTGAATTTTGACATTTACCATTTAAATGATTGAATACCCTGGGTTTAGGCCATCTGTGAAGGTATGAACTGAAGAGTAAGTGTAAGCATAGCAAAGCTACTGTAACATTTAAGTTTGTGGGTCAAATCTGATCTCTTAATACTCCTCACTACAAATATGCATCACTGAAATTTTTCCCTATAATACCATCTAAAACTCTCAAAAGCTAAGTTCCTATCAGTTCAAATATTATGAATCCAAAGTTGTTTGTAAAATCAAATATTTTTAATAATTTAATTTGATTTCAGTGTGAGTTTGAAAGAAGAAAACCAGATGGTACAACAACACTGGGACTTCTTAATCCATTTGACCCTAATGCAGGAGGTATGTTTGTCTGTTGAGCATGTTAATTATCAATGGCTAGACCTACTCTTGGTGTGTGCTTCAGTTACCACCAATTTTATATGTCTCCATTGGTGTAGAGGAGCTGCAAACCTGCTGGAACAAGCCATTAGGGAATCCTTAGATAACTTAGGCTGTGTCTACACTAACGTGGTAAGTCGACCTATACTACGCAACTCCAACTACGTGAATAACATAGCTGGAGTCGATGTACCTTAGGTCGAGTTACTGTGGGTTCTATACCACGGAGTGTTTCCTGTCCACTTAGCTTACTCTTCTCGTCAGGGTAGAGTACAGGGATTGACTGGAGAGCGATCTGCAGTCGATTGGGCAGGTCTTTACTAGACCTGCTTAGTTGACCATCGTGGATTGATCTCAGAGTGTCAGTCCCTGCTATAGTGTAGATCTGCGCTTAGATGGGCAGTGCCATTCCCCTCCCTGCCATGTGGTTTAGGGAACATTTCCAGCTAAAAGGGGGCATGGCGAGAGTTTTTGGCTATTTCTAACTTGTGCCAGTGCTGCACTAGTCCCCAACTACCCCAGAATGGGAGGAAGTATAAAGGTGACACAACGCTGTCCCTTCCCCTCCCCGGTTTCTGCACCAAGCAGAACTTGGCAAGGATGAAGAAGTGGGATCCAAGTTATGTTACATTCTATGTGAACTCTTTTTTTATGCTATCTCAGATAGTGTAGCATGGGGAGGAGGGAAAGAACTTTATATTAGCAGTGAATTTTCTATGGAAGGTGGTGGTAATTGTTTACCCAGCAACTCTTTCTAGTATTACTTGTAAATATATAAATGTTTGTTTAAACATATTTAACATTAAATACATAATCAGAGACTGGTATTATTTGGGTCTGTCGTACTTAAATTTTTGCAGATGTGCATCTGTTCACAATGGCCTCACTCAAACAGGGAGTTAATGCAATTTTGAGAACACCTGATTTTTTTTTTATTTTTTTGGTATCTGTATAGTTTGATCTTAAATCTTTGGAAATTGCAGACTGACAGAATTTGTGCTCTGAACTCCCATATTAAGTTGGACATTTTGCATCTGTTTAATGTTGTTAACTATTCCTTGGTCACTTCTGTTTTGTGATGTGCTGTATTGTAGAACCAGGTTACAGCCCTGTGAAGTTAGGTATGACAGCTGGAAGACTACAGTCAGGAGTTAATACATTACAGGGGTTCAAAGAAGACAAAAGGAACAAAGTTACTCCAGGTGAATGCTACATATTTTCTTTAAACCTTTATTCTCTTAACAGCAGTAGCTCATCTAAGCTAGGTATTTAAACCTCACGACAGCCAGCCAAACAGCTTGGAACTGGGTTTTATGCAGCTGTTAGAGCAAAATTGTAGTATTCTCAATTGTTCTTTGAAGCAGAATATTACATATCCTCTTCATATATTATCTATCAAACAACTACTTAAGCAGATCTAAAATATTTTCAAAACTGCACGTGCAAAAATGTACATACTTACATGCACAGATGCAAATGATTAGGTCAGCACAGTTGTTCCTTTTCATGTGTACTGGGTGTATTGGTTGATCACGGGACTATGAGCTGGAATGTTATGTGGCCATGAAAAAAGGCTAATGCAGTCCTACCATGCATCAGGCAAGGTATTTCCCATTAGAGATAGAAACGTGTTAGGGCTCTGAGTTACAACAACAAATTCTTTCCCAGGTGTCTGGCTGGTGGGTTTTGCCCACATGCTCAGAGTCTAACTGATCACCGTATTTGAGGATTGGAAGAGACCCTGAGGTCTCTGGATCAGATTGGAAGAGACCCTGGGGTTTTTCATCTTCCTCTGCAGCATGGGGCATGCATCACTTGCGAGTGTAAATGGTAGATTCTCTTTAACTTTAAGTCTTTAAACCATGATTTGAGGACTTCAGTAACTCAGCCAGATGTTACGGGTCTATTACTGGAGTGGGTGGGAGAGGTTCTGTGGTCTCCAGTGTACACAAGGACAGACTAGATGCTCATGATGGTCCCTTCTGGCCTTAAAGTCTATGTGGAAATACAGATTTGTACATACTCAGTGATGGCATGCATTTTTTACATCATGCTTTTTAGAAAATCATGCCCTTAATGTTTGGAGAATTCAGCTTTATGTAGGGACTGTATCACGTAGAAGCCAAATAACTTCTACACAACGAAGAAATGGGATGGAAAATCCCTTTTAAGTCATTTGGTCTGTATACCTGCCAGTGCAGGACTGTACTTCTGTATGTATTCTAGTGCTTTAACCAGATATAGTTGATAAAATGTTTGTATGTAAGAAACTCTTGGAATTAAATTGATGCAACAAATTAGTAAAAACTTGTAAGAAATGCATTGCTTAAAGGTTCCCTGTTTGGGACAACTTTAGAACACTGAATGTTACTCCTAATGTTAGAATCTGATATTGTGCACATGTAAGATAAGACTAATTAGTGATATTGTATTATTCAACAGTGGTATACTTGAATTATGGGCCCTACAGTTCCTATGCTCCAGCCTATGACTCCACATTTGCAAACATCAGCAAGGATGATTCTGACTTAATCTATTCAACGTACGGGGAAGATTCTAATCCAGAATGTTTCAGGTAAGTAAGAAAGATCTGTATTCCAGTTTGACAATTACTGAAGTTATCTTGAGAGTAAGTAGAGTTTGTACAGACTTCGTTAAATATTGTTTATTGTAACCTATGCATATCTAGGAAAAAGTAAATATACCTGTTTCCAGGGGTGAAAGTAATAATAAATTCTTACCGGTTCTGGGGGCCGGTGCCTCAGGCGAGGCTGAGGGGTCAGTCTCCCCCAGCCAGCCCATCTGTGCTGCGTGGCCCCTGTTGCCCAGGGCTCCAGCAGCGCTTTAAAAGGGCCCGAGGCTCCAACAGCTGCCCTTTTGGCCCCCTGCATCTGTGGCCCGGGGGGTGGAGGGGACAAAAGGGGCAACAATGTTAAAACACTGCAGCAGTGCTTTAATGTTCCTGCCTTCCCTGTGGGCGACCCTGCTGCTACAGAGCCCCCCAGATGCTGTCGGGGGAGGTGAAAGGCAGCGCTTTAACGTGGGCTGCATATGGGCTGGTACTGGCTCAGTTTCACCCCTGCCTGTTTCCCTATCAGTAGCAGTTACAGCATCAAATTCTCCTTTGTGATGAAGAGATCCCATTTCATCTAGTATGCTTACCTTTAGCAGTAAAACAAACTAATCTTAAGTTAAAGTTTCTGAAGTAATTTCAATAAAACAGTTGTGGTAGTCAAATATTGATGGTTAAGGCTGTGTCTTGCATATTGAATGCAACCAAACTAGATTCTGGTACTTACTCATAATTCACCTACTCTACCTTTTAAAATTGGTGCTATTTTAAGACACAGCTCCTTTAATAACAATGCACCTGTGACATTAGCAAGGGAAGAGCAATCTTAGGGAGTTTGATACTCTTGATCCATGAAGTGCATGAAATCAAAAACTCCATTGCAAAGATAACACTGACTGATACTGGAAAACTGTATTTTTCAGGCTCTTAATGACTGCCATGAATTATGATAGCTTTTCACATGTTTTAACCAGTTTGATTGCTCTGTGCAAATAAATGAGTCATCTTTGTACTGACTTGCTTAGTTGCCGTTGCCATAATCCAACACTGTGTAATTCCACAACTGCTTTAAAATAAGACTGCAAGTGTGGTTTACTGGGGAAAAAAAAATTCTTTTCTAAGAGCTAATCTTTAAAGCTATCTATCCAAAGTATATGAATATGCAGAAGATCTGAGGGGGATCTGCATGTTTAATTTTAAAATACAACTTAATTTCCCACACACACAATTGTATATATAAAATAGTTAATGAGTGACTTCAAAAATAATCTGGGTTTCACTTTCATCAGAACTTAATAGCTTTCTTTCAGTTAACTATATTTCTGTATGCTTATATTGTTAAATACTTAAAGGTATTTTTGCACTCAGATGCAATGGTGATATGCTTGGTAGAAGTCCCTAGATAGTTGCTTAGTGTACAAAGATGTTCATAAAAAATGAAAATACACTCCCCTGCAGTTATTTCCCTGGTGAAACCATTGCGTTTTTGAAATCTTAGAAAGTGTGCCATCCTGCTTTAATACTGTTCAGAAACTGAAGACTAGTGTTGATGGCTAGGGATGTTTAGATAGAGTACTTTTTAGTACTTCTAAGGAACCTGATTTTATTGTGTTAGACATGAGGCACCTTTACTACTGGTGTCAAATGTCAGTTCATGAACCATGGTGGTAGCTATGGGACATCTCAGTGCTACACAAACTTCAGTTTCAAATATAATGTATAGTGCTTGAAATGATGATCAGATTTATTATACTGAGCAAAATTACTGTAATTGTCTCACGTCTTTTATAACCACCCTCGATTCTAATGCCTCTACTCCATGAGCATTTATTTGATACAGTTATGAATACACCTTTGTCTTGATGTGCTTTAGAAGCATCTCCTGAAAGAAAATTAGAAAACTTTCTAGTGTTGTTAATACTCCATGTTATAGCTCATTTCAAATACCTGAATTGTTTAAACAAGTGCAACAGCGATAATGAATATCAAACATGCAAAACTAATTGCCGTTTGAGAACTTGCTGCTTAAAGCACTATTCAGTTGCATTGTAGGCTACATTGGGACTCTAAGTTAGTCCACAGGCCACAAAAGCCTTGGCTATTTAAACAAAAAGTAAACCTATTAGACTGAATCCCTTGCCAATCTTCTAATATCAGCATTTTCAAAGTTCAATATGTTGGTTTGACATACTAACCATTTACAGGGTTTTTTCTGTCATCCATGCTTGATGTGAAATTGATTTCTTTGTAATTACCTTTCAGTATTCAGAATTTTTTGGCAAAGTCTCAAGACTACCCATGTGTAATGGCTGATGGTTTGCTGGATGTTTTAACTAAAGGGGGATATTCTAGATCTGTGAAAGAACTAGAAACGGTAAGAATTGTGATTTGGGAACTTTCTGGTGCTTGGTTTATCTCTAGAAGAGAACGAAAATTAAAAGTTCTGAAGCCAGTTGGGCTGATGTGATTTAGAAACTGGCATTTCTAACTCTTAGCTAATATGTTTTTGAACATGACCCATTTTCCTAGTCTAGTTAGATCCTATCACGTTTTAATTAACATGCATCCACCCTCAAGTCGATGATTGACAAATGAATGGGTTTTGAAATGTGTTAAACCCTGTATGTCCTAACTGTTAAAACATGTTTGTTAACCCATTGTTAAATATGATCTATTGTCCTAGGCTAGATAAGGCCTTAAAGTAGTTCTGCCAGGATATGGTGCAGATTTTTTTTGCGGTTGGATGTTGCTGTTGCAATTGTCAAACTGTTTGATTTAAGGATTAAATAAAGGACTTCACCTCGAGTAGCTTCAAGTTTTCTGCCTTTCAAGCTCAAAAAGGATATTTTCTCATACATTCATACACAAGTCCTTGGAATAAAACCCTACATATTCAGGGCTTGGGAGTTTCCCATTGGTCACCACAACACATCCCATTATAGGCAATGAGTTACAATTATTAAAAGATTTAATCTTTTCAAAAACAATTCATAGACTGAATGAAATGTTTTAATCTGGTTTTCATTCTCCACTGAAAGTGAAGCCGAGAATATAATTTGATGTAAAATTCACTTTCAGATCATTTCATATACCTCTAGTTATGCTTTTGCATTTTTAAACTCTTTGTTATAGAGAATACTGGGAGGGAAAAACAGTCAACGTGTAATAGTTGGGGGTATTGTCCAGCAAAGTCACTTAAGTAGATTGAAGCAGAAAGTTGACTGACTGTGCAATTAGACTCTCGTTCTGAAGCAAATCTCATAAGTTTGACAACTGGTTTGGTTTTCCAGAAGATAGTTGTAGCAAAAAAAGCTGGAAAGAGATAGTAGCAAACACTGACTGCTTTCCAAAGGCAAAAATGCAGTTATGCCAGCTTGATTTGCAAAAATTGATTCAGCTTTATGTATTGTTGTACGCAGTAACTTTTATAACCTTATAGTATGTAACTATTACCCAACTTTATATAAAACCACATGATGGACTCCTAAAACATGGCTTCATAGCATAAATTGACACAAGACTTGTCAATTACTTTTTTAAATAAATAATTCCACAGTGAACAGTTGAAACTCTGCAGGTGAGCATTTTCAAACTTAATTTTTATAAGTAGTAGTAACTTACCATAAGCAGAATAGTTCCTGAGTGCAGAAGATGGGCACCAAGCAGAGGTGTAGTCTGTTCTGTATGCATAACAACTTTTGAAGAACTGAGCCTGCTAGCTGATGATTAAATATACAATATGGTTCTCGTCTCTTCCCATGATGTTTAGAACTTTAAAATTTGATCATTAGGACATATAGAAAAGGCATTAGAGGAGTTCTAGATGCTTTGACAACTTACCGGTTCTAGTTTTATTCGTCCCTCTGTCTGTGTGGTTCAATTCATGATACTAAGGTGAACCTGGCTTTACAGAGAGAAAGTACAAAAAGCCAATGATTTAAACTAAACTTGCTCTTCTGTGAACTATAGCACAAGCAAAACACACTGTGTATTTTGCCACTTGTATGCAGTCATTCCAAACACAATTTTTATACAACAAGATCTAATGCAGCATTAAGTCAGACAGTTAAAATAAAAGCCAGGAAATGCAGAAGAGAAGGCTCCTGTAACAATGTTAACTTAGGCCATGTTTGAAATAGTACAGATGTGCAACTGTTGCTTTGCAAATGGGCAGTTGAATGTATTTAATGTATGTCATAACATGCAGGAAGTGCATTCTCGTTTTGTAACTTTGAGCCCTAATGTTGCATTGATGTAACTATTAATGAATTTAAATTCTACTTTTCTAAAGAAAAAGATTGTCCTTTCCTTATAATATTTAAATAGTCACAGTTAAGCACAAACCTCTGAGATGAATGGGAGGGGAGGATTCTTGCCTTTGCTGTTGGTGAATGGCTGGAAACAGTTTTTTTGCAGGGTTTAACTAGCCATTATCACAGCTTTATATTATGACAACTGTGTCTTTAGAATAGGAAAATATAGGACTAAATCACTGTCACTTCCATTTCCATAAGCAGGATAATGGATCTGATTGTGGTGCATCCCCAGATCTAGTGAAGCTCTTCTGGGGGTATTCAGCTCTGCAGACAGGAAAGACTCTGAGACTGCTGTTCATTCTGGCATTGTGCCCTAGAACCAATGATATTAGCAGAGTCAGGAATTGACCACACTGATAGGTTCACCTTCTCTTGATAAAAGGTTGAGGTGGAAATCGAGTGGCATGTCTTTTGTTCCTTGTGCTTTTTTTTCTTCTTCTTTCCAATCTAGGAGACAATCTGGCCCTCAAGTTCTGTAACAAAGTGAAAACTTGCAAAATGAACCATGTCCTTGCCCCCTCCTTACTGTAATGGTCTCTGTAGAGTCGGCCCACAATTTTCTTTTGTTTTTACTGGTAAGGGAGTAAAGTTTTTCATTTTTGGGAGCAGGAGGTTTTTGCTCAATTTTCATTAAAAGTTTAGTGTACCCTTAGCAGCAGCCCATCTGATTAGCCTAGGAGAATGAGTCTTTCCTGAGGTGAATAAAAGGGTAGGGTATTATTATTCTGCTAATTAAATACTTAGTTATTTACCCATCTAATCCTCCTTGATCCCTGTGAAGTTTTAGCAAGTGCTCATGCTGAATGTTCTCACCAAGCAGAAGGGCTGATTTGGCAGGAAGGAAGTGTGGTAACAAAATGCTGCCCACAGTCCCAGAGTGAGCTGAAAGCCTTTTTAAATAAAATAAAAAAATTGGTCTAGTTAACTATGTTCCCATTTTTAAAGTATTAGGTTTTAGAGTTTCACACCATTGAAAGGAATGGGGAGTTCATGGCTCTGAGATATTAACAAATTGATCAACATTTGAAAAATTGTTGGCTGCCCTTATAACTGAAGATAATTTTTGGCTGCAAATTAGTCAGTTTCATACTCATGGACACTGGGCAGTGAACCTCTGCCCAGAAGTACTATTTATTTAGTTTTAATTTTTTCTTTAACCCCAGAGACATTATCTTAAGACCACTTACAGGATTCAGTCACTTTTGCTTTAGACTTAAAGAAAAATATGATTAGAACATGTGTTTCAGTCTCTAACTTAGAAAGGAATTTTCCACAAAAACCCCCCCCAAAACAAAAAACTTTCATGCATGCAAAGAAAATTTGAAAATTTTGGTTCAAAAAGGAAACATTTGCAAAAAGGATAATGGAAGGCATTTTGCAATATTTACTGAAGTGATTGTCATTATAGTAATTACACTAGCCTGCTCCAAACAACTTAATAGAAGGAAAACCCCTTACTGCTAATTTCTTGTACAAGACAAATAAGGAATGTTCTCTCCGTTAAAAACTGCTGTGTAGTTTTTGTTACCAATGAAAACCCATAACACTGTTTTGTCTCCCTCCATTTATGAATATCCCACTGTAAGGTTCTGGTTTTGCTTTGTACTTTAAAATAGGAACTCATTTTAAATGTCATACTAAATACTTTCTCATAATTTCAGCCAATGGTGGATGCAGAAGGTCAGCATGGGAGAAGCGATGCAACAAAAGATGTGGAGGTGATATTTTCTATCTTTTTCCAAGCAGCTACTCCAAAAGGCATTTTTAACCCCTAACCCCTGTTCCCTCTAAGCTGTGCGTGTGAACCTAAACCCTGCGTGCACAAAAATTTGCTCTGAAGAAATTTTTTGCGCACACAGCCTGTCAAAAATTAGAGGGAACATTGCTCCTAACTGCAAAATAGCTTAAAGCTGGAGAAATGTGTGCAGTTATATAAACAGATGTTGTGTACCACCATTCAAAACTGCATGCTTTTTTTGTAACTGTTTTGTATTTCAAGTTGTGAGGATAAAGTCCAAAAGGTAAATCTCACATCAGAATGTAGATCTGATTGGTTTTGATATCAATCTGTGTGACACAAAAACCTGAAGCATTTATTCTTAAGTAAAATCTTCCACGTTTACAATGCACAGAATGAGACATGTAGAAGTTTATATTTGTTACTGTGTGTCATTCAGAACTTTGATTACAGGAGTCAATATTTTCCGGTACCTGCAACATACTACAGTAATTTTGTACAACGTGTGTCATTTTAAGATACAGATTTTAAACCTCCAGTGCCCCAAATTGCTTAGGGCCTGGTTATCTCAAATTGCCTGTCGTCTTGCGTTACTGAACCAATTAACTCAACACCCGATGTTCAGTTGGGAGGGGGCTGGAGCCAGTATTTTCAGCGAATGGACTGTACTTTGGAATTTCATCATCTGTTGGTGCTCCAGAGCCCAAATTGTTTGATCTTCAGCTTATTTGCTTAATGGCTTTTGGGGGGGAATGCGGGTTGTGGGAGAGTCCTGGTTTGGGATGGGTTCAGGAGGAGTTTATATTTGGAGGCTGGTCATAATTTGTATGTTTGTTACATTACTTTTATGTGTGTGCCCAGAGCTCTGGATACTTGCAACTCTGAAAATACATAAATGGGATGGAATAGTTAACTATAGAACAGTAAAAGATTGTTGTTGCTTTGAAGTGAAGAACAAATGGGGTAAATCTAAATTAGTCAGTCCCCCAGTATCTGACAGTTTTCTAATTTACACACTGCAAAAGCGGTGGCATGCATCAGCGTTTGCGTTGCACTCCCAGTCAGTACCCAGCCCAATCCGGGAAAGCTACTGATACAACCAGCAGACCAAATTAGGTGATGAATCCTGGTCACGTGCCAACTGAGGCACTTGTGCATACACGAAGACGACTGCAAAAGCATTTTTTAAAATCTTCATTTAAACACTTATTTGCAGATTATAGAAACAGATGCGGCCAACAAGTTGGACTCTAGTAATGATAGGCTTACAGCACTGAAAGCAGTAACAAATTTTGGAATTCATGTAGAGGAATTTGACTCTGAAGGTGAGTAATCTATTGCAATTAGGAATGCAAGTGCTATTTTTGGGCACATTGTATTTTGTATTATCCTGTAATTGGTTTGCTGTAGCATGTGAATGAGTGTGTGTGTGTGTCTCTCTCTCTCTCTCTGTGTGTGTGTATAATATATATATAAAATCTCCTCCTTTCACTGACACGGGCTTTTCTATCAATCAGAGGCTGAAATCTTCCAGAAGAAACTTGATGAAACCACAAAGTTACTCAGAGAGCTCCAAGATGCTCAAAATGAACGACTGAGTACAAAACCACCTCCCAATATGATTTGTCTTTTGGGTCCATCTTACAAAGAAATGCATCTGGGTGAGTATAACATTTAATTGATGTTTAGAAAACAATTAGGTCAGTTGGAATTTGTATAAAGTTATTACAGGTTAAGAACTTCCTAGTAAATTTGTACATTGGGTGTTAAGAGTGACTTTTTGGTTAAACTGTTATCTTTAGTGTGAAACTGGAGGTGAATTTGTTGAGTGTTGTGTTAAAATAGGACAGTCAGAACACCTGGAGGCCCCACTTGTCAATTCTGGCCAAGGAGCACATGAATCAGGTGGCTTCTGTTTGATTTTCTTTCTGAATAACTGTCTCAGACAGTGGCATTCCAGCTCCTTCAGCTGAGATAGTAATTGATATGCAGTGCACCACCTTGGATTGTTGGATGTTAACAAGTTATGATAGAACTCTAACTTTTAGTTGCTTATTAAAGCAACTATTAAAGACTTGTACATCTGAGGATTGAGTTATTTTAGTATGAAATTCTCAGTGTGCTATAAGCACAAAATAGAGGGCCTGGGTAATAATCCAAACTCTGATATTGCCTTAAAGCAAGCTTTCTCTCTGCTTCATTTCCCTATTTGGAAATTACTAATCTGTAAAAGTAACTCCCTTCTTGAGTGATTGTGTGCGATGTATCTAAACAGTTGAACAATGTGAAGCGTTCTGTTTGTCAGCTAAGGTCAAGTAAATATTTGAGAATTATAGCTTAATTCTAAAACGTCATGTCAGTTTGAGAGGCTTTTAGCTCTTGTGCATTCTCGTAGTGCATTTCCTCTTCCATTAGCCACATACATCTTACCAACTCCATGCAAGTCTAAAGTAGACCAAATCCTCCCTTTCCTGAGGGGGAAAAAATAGCTGATGTGATGTACTTTACAGCTGTGGGATCTGAGAACTACTGCATTTAAAGTGAAAAGGGGCAATAGCCATGGCCTCTTGTTCACATGCAGGATTGAGAACCGAAGGCAAAATACTCAAACCCAAAGATCAGTGCCCTGAGCGCCACATGGTCATTCGTCATTGGTTTTCCACCAGCTGTTTACATTGTGACCCTTATGATATGGAGCAAGTTAATGATGCTTGCAGCAGCATTACCGTGTGCTTTAAATCTGTCTAGCTTCTGTTGCTTCTCAAAGGGGTCTTAGTAAGGAGCTGTTTCATCTCCTCCTCCTTTCTCCAGCTCACCCCACTCTCTGCTGGTAAGTAACAGCTTTGGAATGTGCAAGGAAAATGCTGCATTTTCTCTCCCTCTGGTTCCTAGTGCCTTTACTGTGTGATTAATGCCCATCTGCTCCCCCGCAATGCCAAGTGCAACACAGGAGAAGCAAAGAGCCACTAGATTTAACTGTCTGAGTGACAGTAAGATGTCTCTGCTATTATAGGAGCTTATTTAGTTTTTATATAACTACAAATTCACCAAAGCTAAATATTATTTACAGCTGTGCTGAAAGTCAGACTTAGACTCTTCTGGGCAATTTGTAAAAACACAAATTAATTTACAGTATTCTAACTTTCTAGCGGAGAGAGTGACCAATAATTTAAAAGAACTTGCGCAACAAGTGACTCCAGGCGACATTGTAAGCACGTATGGAATCCGAAAAGCAATGGGAATTTCAGTTCCTGTACCTGACACTGAAGCCAGCTTTGTGGATTTAACAGATGGTGAGTATAGAGTGTATTTAGCATTGTACAAGAGCAAAACTACATCTGCAAGTCATCGTAGTATTGTTGGTAGCAACTGCAGAAGTTAAGGTGGAGTCCCAACTGCTGGTCTCTCTCCCTTTTTTAAATACTTTTTGGGTGGAAATTTGACATGGTTATTCTCAGCCCAAAGGTAACTTTGTTGTTTAGAGAAGTGTGTAGAATTGGTACAACCACTTAAATTAGTAGAGTAAAAAAAGTTTTCCCTGTCTGTGTATGTTGCAATTTTTGCATTTGCACATCTGACTGAAGATGAAAACACCACATGTAGAAAAAAATGCATTGACTCTTAAGCATTTTTAATATTAATTTGGCATCTATGCATTAGAATTTTTCCTTTAAGTTTTCCATTTAAGGGTGCTCAGTTATGAAGCCGCCACATATTGAAAATAGTGAAAAGAACGGGAATTAAGGATTTAAGCCTCAGTAATGTCATTTTATGGTTGGCAAGTCAGTCATGAAATGACTAAGTTTTCTACTGCAATGTTTATATTTATACTATTTTGCATTTGTTTGCCTTAAATACATACCTCCCTTTTTATGGCCTAGGCTATACAAGGTAACATGGATATTGACACTGCAACAGAAACTGACTCTTTTGAATTAGCAGATGTTTCAACATGTACACTGCATTAAATGCTAGCTTTTCAATTTCATTTAGTATTTTTAGGTCAGTCTTGTTTAAAAAACAGTGAATAGCATAAAATATTATAGCGTACAATACCGTACACGCCATCCCTCTCGTTTGTAACAGGTTTTAGTTAAGCTGTGCTACTGACAGAGTAAAACCATTTCTTGATAGTTTTTATTCTGAAGCAAACTTTTCAAGCAGTTTTGCATATTTCTTAAATGAAAAACTGACATCAATTAATCATACTACTGAGATCAGTACATTTATAAAAGATATTTATGGTGATGTACACTGCAAGAGTAATGCCCTATCTGGTTAATTAACAGGAATAGAGCAAGAAATATGTCCTAGTATAATTACTAGCTCCTTAATACAAGTGGATTCACTGCATAAATTGATTCATGCTGACATAGGAAATTGACTTCAGGAGTAGTAAGGGAATTAGATTGTATATATACTACTTTAAGGGAAGTTGAATGGGATAACTGGACTGACCAATCTGTGTGGAATAACTTTTTTTCAGATGGTCAAGAATCTAAAAAGGCTGCCATGTTCAGTGGAAATGAATCTGGTCCAATTGGAATTTGAAACTTCAGTTGTTTTAAGTTATATATTTGTATTTGGTCCTATTAAAGAACTAGATTTAAATTTTGTTCAGGATGTATTCACTGAACATCTGTACATTGTGAGTTAGAGGAAATATTTTGTCTATTAAATTTTGGAACTTGTTAAACTCAATCAAAGGTCATGATGGTTTCATGTTAGAGTTCAGTTACTTCTAATGCATACACATCTAATCGTGAATTTGGATGGACTAACTCATCATTTTCAAGGGATATGTCAGGCTATCTACAGCCTTAGGCCCAACATAATTGTGGCTACATAATCTGTCTGTACCACTATTTATCCAGCAGTATTCCAAAGCCATTTACTAACTTTCAGATCTGGTGCACTTGAATGCATGCAGACTTTCTTTTAAATAAGTATATAGCCTTTATGGATGCAAAGGAAAAACAGCTTTCTAAATAGAAGCCGATAAAATTTGATAAATTAGTGGAAGATGCTATATTGAGGCTGTATAAATGTAGCCTAGGCTTCTTTCATGACCTTGCTCTGTTTATCACTTTCAACCAACTAGAGTTTTTATAATGTTGCTGCTAATTATTGCAGCTATCAGGACAAATGGTTAAGAATGCCTAGCCAAGATGCATTATTCTTCTGAGTAAGGTAATTAAACAGTGACATTAACAAATCTCTTGCCTAAAGGTTCCATAAACCTTTAAGAGGGCTTGACCACTCGAAGTTTCAAACTCCCCGACTGTGGACCCAGCTCAGATAGTCACCTAGGAAATACCTGCTAATTAAGCTGGAGAGCTTTAACTCAGTTGGAATAGCTGAGCTGGTGTAGGAGAAAGACAAGAAAAGTACTGTTTTAATGGCTGCCATTCTCTACTGATCCTTAGTCTACTTTGCTTCTATCTTTGGTGACTAAGTTGAGGATGAGTGAGACCTGCAAGCCCCCAGCATCACTTTGATTACGCATGTCCCATTTCCTTTCCCAAGGTAGGTTTGCACTGTCACCACATATCATGGGCCTACTCCTTCTCACAGCCACCAGATTTTTCCCAAGCCCCTTTCTTCCCCAGCTTCTCTTGAATGTCCACTATCCACTCCCCTTTACTTTGGGAATACAATTTGTCCTCTCAGATTCCCAGCAGCCCCTACCATGTTGACAAGGAAATGCTTGAACTGCACCTAATCAGCAATTATGCAGTTAGTGGAGATGGGCGGTAGATGGTTGAAGTTAAGTGATTGTGTGAATTTACTTTGGTATGTTCAAGTGCTCTACTCTGACAGCTCTACCAGAAATGCTGTATGGCTAGACATGCAGTTACTACATGTTCTATTGCACTATGCAAATACTCTAAATTAGGAGATGATAGAGGTATCAGCCCATTCTGGATAAATTAGAGAAATTACTCTCCAGTTCTCAAAAGATCAACCATGATTACATACTTTCAAGTGAAGATTTCTATCTTGAACTCTGTGCATTTAAGAGAAGAGTCTAGTTGTAATTAGGCTTAAGTTGCATAACAGGTTAATGAAATATGGAAGGAAGAAATGAAGGCTTATGTACAAATCTGCTTTAGATGTTATATTCTAAATAATTACAAAGCAAGTTTCAGAAAAGTCTTTATTTTAAAGTAAAAAAAAAGTTTTGTTCTTTCTGTGCAGTAGATAACTTACTCCATCATTAAAAGTTACAGTATACAATCAATTGTAAATTAGATAAATTGACATTTTGTATTTAAAGACTTGACTGTTTGTTTTTAAAGTCCTAATAGGTAAGTTTCACAGTTCTGGTAAAAGCATTCTGTATTGCTAAAGCTCCATTTAAGACTTTAGCCAAAGAAATGACCCTTCATGCACGCAATCTAATCATTTAAAAAAGTATTTAAGTCGCTCAAGGTGTCGCACGCCCCCCCGCCAATATTCATGGCCTTACACTCACTTTTCAATGTTTCTGTGGGTGAGT
Organism: Lepidochelys kempii; assembly: GCF_965140285.1. Lineage (NCBI taxonomy): Eukaryota > Metazoa > Chordata > Testudines > Cheloniidae > Lepidochelys > Lepidochelys kempii. The sequence goes on from NC_136391.1 coordinate 16,809,192, forward strand.
CTTTCATATAACAAGGTGAACTGAGGATACAAAGTGCTGTTAAATACTCTACAAAATTTCAAAGAGTTTAAACTGATAATGTCCCTTTAAGATCATATAGCAAATACAACTGGTAGCAGAAAGACAACCCTACTTCATCCAGCCCAAGAGCTACAAGCTACTGAAAAATACTTTACACCACTTCCATAATTGAGACCAAGCAGCATATTAGCTTTAATGGCAATACAAAGCAGTTCAGAATGTTGTTAGATATGGTTTAGTTCCACAATCCTAATTACATCTAAATCTCTAGCACTATTGTGGACAGTGCCATAATTTCAGAACTGGCTCTGTCCATAAGCAAACTTCATGATTCAAAATACTGAGGCAGTATGGTCTGTCAAACTGAAGTACTGTAGCAAAGGCCACTGAATGAAGCCTTCCATTCAGAAGCATTCAAGCTTCTTATAAAAACAAAATAAATTAACATCTCAAAACTCATGCTTGTTAAATGTCTACTATCACAAACAATATAAAAGCGATAGGGAACTGAAAACTAAATTACACTGACCTTTTTTTATTAGCACAAAGTTTAAGTATTAAATATATTATGAATCTGTTGACAGAAAGGAAACAGCCAACCTCAAACTAAAGTTGTCTAATATACTATTTTTTGTAGGAGACTGCAGCAAAAGCAGTTTTGACCAACCACCCTCAGTAAGGCTTTAAAAATTAAGTTTTTAATCCACAGTAGGACATTACTCAGATTTGTTCCTGTCATGAAGCACAGGCACTTTCCAAGAAATTACACAGTAATTAGAAAACAGCAGTGGTGCAGGCAACAACGATTGTTAAAGAGACTATTTGGAGTCATATGCCCTCATACTAAAATTGAAATATTAGCAAAGGCTGCTTTGTGTGTGGTGTAATAAATTATCTGAACATAGCACTTTATACTGAACAAAATAAATACTTGAATTTATTTTAACCACTTCACTTTCTAGTCACAATATATACAGGGAATGGAGGGAAAAAAAGCCTTTCCTGATAAATGTTTATACTTGAACACCAGGTGATATCCTTCTGAGACACTATCTTCCTCATAACCAAAATTTTGTAGTAGTATGTCTTGACATGATTATGTATGGTAGAAAGTTGTTAGTTAAAATTTAAAGCTAATTACACTCACCTGAATAAACTTTAAAGGAAACATTTGAACATTGACAAACTTCTGAAAATATCAGACATGTCAAATGTTTAGAAACATGCACAGCACTGAGAACACAGGCATAGGTGATTAGTTCGGAAGGGGGAAGTGCCACCTAGGTTCAAGTTTGCCTCAGGTCACAAATTCGGGGGGTGGGGGGAGAATTGGTCTTGTATTTGCCTTTATCACAGAAACACTACACAATTTGAGTGGCTGTTTCTTGTCAAGAGAAGGTCTGAGCAGGAGAATAGCTGGCAGGCCAGAATTAAGGTGCATTGAAAGATCTGTTAAGGGAAGTTTGCACATCAGCTGTTGGTATCCTGCCTGACTGGCCAATGCAGTTTATACTTCACCTTCATAAGCACCAGATCCTGACTAATATATTAAATGCAAATGATGTTAATGACAAGAAGAAAGTTGGGATAGCAATTCTGTATGCCTCAGAAACAAGTCAGCAGTTTGAGGGACTGGCCTCATCCAGGCAATGGAAACCAAATGAGAGAACCGCAAGTACTCCTTTTCTTTTTGCGAATACAGACTAACACAGCTGCTACTCAGAAACGAGTCATTGCAAAACACAGTATAAATATACACAGTCAAAGGGCATGATTGCAGTGAATGCAATACTCACAGTTACTGTCTCACTGCTACATGCACATCCCTAAATGGGCTTTCACTCTCTGGAAATAGTCTGGATTTCTTCAAAGTCAAAAGACTAATTCTGAAGGTCAAAGTGGCTTACTTCCAGTACATACTAAAACAGTTGTTTTCATCTCATCTAAGAAATGAAATATGGTTTGTCCCTTGGTATAGTGAAAAGCAGGGTAAAGAGAACAACATGGGTTGCATCCATAATAGCAGTATTTTGAACCAACTTCAGACAAAAATCATTTCCTGTACAACTGCTGATCAAGAAAGGCTTTACATAATGTAGGGGGAGGCATGAGTTTGTGGAAAAGTCATCAAGGGACAGGGGAATGTGAATTATTGCACAGTTACTCTTTCCAAAAGGAGCTAGAGTATAATCACCATATATTAAACTGTAGTTTGCTTGTGTCTCTCTCCCCCCGCCCCTTATTCAGCGGTCTTTTGTCATGAAAACAGCTTTGCACTGAAGACCATGCATATATCAATGTTCCAAATGTACTGTCACTTTTTCTTAAGGTCTCTGACAAGTGCAACACTGCTAGCAGATCTAACAAAGAATGAGGCAGTGGAATCATAAGTATAGGATTGGAAGAGACCTCAAGAGGTCATCAAGTCTAATCCCCTGCACTCAAGGCAGGAACACATAATAACTAGACCATTCCTGACAGGTGTTTGTCTAACCTGTTCTTAACCTCCAATGACGGAGATTCCACAACCTTCCTAGGCAATTTATTCCAATGCTTCGCTACCCTGACAGTCAGGAAGTTTTTCCTAATGTCTGTTCTAACTGGGAAATTAGTTCACCAGTGCATCTGCATGTGCTATTAAGACCTTTAATCTCCCTGAATGTAGGCAAGGAAATACTAGGAAATGCTGCAAGACAGTTCCAGAAAAATCCTGAAATTATCCCAGAAACAGGCAGTCCACAATTGCTTCTAGGCATTTTCAGGTCACTCTCCTACCTTGAGATGCAGAGGGACCATTAGTAGTACACATACATTTGGAATAATCTCCTTTACATAAGGAAGGAAATTTTAAGACTTCACAGAAGGGAAGTGGTGGCTCAAAATACATTTTGACAAACTTCGTTACAGACTCAGTTCAGTCCAATACCTTGGGATTTGGCTGTATCTGTACACACAAAGTAAGTCCTTAGTTCTCCCTTTCCTTTGACATTAATGAGTCCCCTACATTCACATGAATATCCCAGTTCCTGTAATATTTTGCTCGTCTCTTCTGTAACCTGAGTGAAACAGAAATAGTGAAATTCTTGTAAAACACCACGGAAATTAACTTTGAGCATTAATCAATAAAAATGTAAAAGTAGTTTTTTACAAACATCTGAATGCCCGTCTTTGTACCTGGATTTTTCCAAGTTCACCAGTACTCTCCATCCTGCTAGCGACATTGACAGTGTTGCCCCAGATATCATACTGGGGTTTACGAGCACCAATCACACCTGCTATTACAGGCCCATGGTTTATCCCTACAGAAATAAAAGTACATGCCTTTAGAGTTAATATAATTTTGCACTTCAGTAACTCCTTCCAGCAGAGGACCACTTTAGTGATTTATAACCAGCAATGAATATAGCCTCACTGCACCCGTTGGGGATAAGGAAGCACAGAGAGGAAGTGACATGCCCAGGGTAACGGGAAGTTTGTGGCAGAGCTGGCATGTCGTCCAGATCTCCTATCTCACCGACCTGTGCTTTAAGCAAAAGTCCACCCTTCCTGCACTTCGTGTAGAACATTAACAGTCTAACAACAATCTTAGAATTGCCATGTAACGAGCCAACAGCAGCACACTATCCAGCTCTCTCATCACCCCCATATCCAACCAGCAAACATACCATACTCTCCCTCTCCTCCCTGTTTGCAGCTGCAGCATTATTTCCCCTTTTCCCACACCCAGCACCAGAAACATCCCTGAATATTGCAGGAATATCAGGATGATGAGACTACAACCACAGTCCAAGGTTAGATGTGGAACCTCACGGCTTGGCGCATTTAAAAGCTAGACCAGACAGTGTTCTGTCTCTTAGTATTTATATTATGCTTATTACCATAATATTCATAATGTTCAGTGTCAAGAATAATTCAGCACTGACTGGTGGCTTGACCATCTAATAATCCTTTTGCAGCTCTAGTTTTTGCAAAGCTTGTAGCATTCACATCCTGTATGAAACTGAACTTACCAACCCGTAGGCGGAAATTGTTAAAGGAATGTCTGTTGATGCCATCTAGTTTACTCATCAAGGCAATTCCATACTCCACCATGATCCCAATTTGAGCATGCTGTCTCTCCTGGTCCTAGGTAATTTATAATGGATATTAATGCCTTAATATGCAAGACCATGTCAAGCTCTCAGTGTAATGAATGGCAACTGTCCGTCTCAAAGAACAATGATATAAGCACCAAAGCAGTTCAGTTATTGTGTGTTGTTCTACTGCAGCATGAGTGGTCACTGTAATGCTGCTTTCTGATGAAGTCCAGTACTATCAATTAATTACATATCCATTTATAAAGACTGGAGGCCAAATCCATGTCAAGCCCCAGGTGAAATAAGATACCATGGCACAATCACAGCTCAGTTCAGATGTACATGCACAATAATTAAAATGATTATTAAAGTAAATTGGGTCTGGCTGGCAAAAGGAGAGCCTGCTCTGCTTAGTATTCATAAACCTGGGTCTTTACATCTCTTTCCAGACTTTAGTGCAGATTTAAAATTAAGTGCCCTGTACGTACAGCACATGTATTCTCACTCCTCACACCAAAACCTCCTGGTGATGGGCCTGAACCAAAAGCCTGGTTTTAAACACCTCTTAGCTAGAGCGTGTTTGAAATTTAGATCTGATTTTTGCTACCTGAGTTTGTTATATCATGTTCTCTACATAGATAACAATTATATTAGTCAATTTGCCATCAAATCCTGAATCCAAATCAGACATGGCTGAGGTTGTTAGTTCTTTGGTATCAATAGCCCCTCGATACTCCCACCATTCAAACTATTCTGTTGCATCCCCAGGAATGTTCAAGTGCAAAGATTCTTGAGAATTTAAAGAAAAACTATGTTTGTTTTGGATTTAATATCTGCTGTCTAGGACCAGAACCACAGATAAATGAAAGTTAGTCAAAATAACAAGTTTCCCAGTGCTTTGAATCACAGACTAATGTAGAAGCAGTTGTAAACAAGAAAACAGCAAATTGATTTTAAAGGAAATAAGCTGACACCAGCTTCACTGGTCTGGCATTAAGGGCTGTAATTCCATCACATACGACATCTTGGTGACATTTTAAATCACAGTATTTGTTCTCGACACCAGAACCCAAATATTGGAATTATAGCCTTAATTTTGGAACATTTTAGAAATATTATTTATAATGTGATACAAAATACAGCCTCAGAATATATTTCCCATCCTCCTCTTCCATACCTGAGATTATGACTGCTGATAACTTTCATCTTCCTTTCCATCTCACTACACTCTGTCCCCTACATAGATATGGACAATTAGAATTCTAAATGTGTTTGTATTTCCAAAGGGTATCATACCTGGTTGTTCTCTTGGCCTGGTACAACACTAAGGCCTGCTGCTGCCATGTAAGTGCTTCCAATTGTTTTGATTTTTTCAACACCACTAAATTTAGGTTTTAACAATAGCTGTTTGGAAGAAAGAAACTAAATTATAATTTGAGACCTTAATGCCTTATATCCCCATGTGTTCTCACCAGCGATCTTGTGTTCCCTACCACATTCATAAGATTTATCTCCGGATACACTATGTCACTATTGCAGAAAACATACTTCTTAAATAACAAAGCGTGGAAGATTTCTTTTACTGCTGTTTCCCTCCACCCATCCCCTTTTTTGGGCACACATTATAGAAATGTAGTAAATCCTGCAAACCAGTAATAAAATCTGTGACAGATCGGTATTTGCATCATGAGGAAAAACACTAAGTCTTGTTTATACTGTACTATTAAAGGGTTAGATGGTCTAACTACATGAGTACATCAGATGCAAATGATTAGAATTTCACTCTCCAAGACTAAGGCTGAACTGAGAATCCTGGTTCATCTTACTAAATTTTTTTCACTTTTCATGGTTCCTACATTGAAACACCGCTCTAGAAAGACATTGTATATTGTAATCATGTAAATCCAAGCTAGGTTTGCCTGAAACTGAAATACCTCATCAAAATCAGCAATGATTTCGTTCAGCAGCCGCAAGCACTCCAGCCCCTCTTTATTGACATCACATTCGGTATAAAACACCTTAAAATCAGGTACTGATGCAAACATGACACACACACAGTCATAAGACTGATGGTACCAATCCTGTTGGAAAGCAATAGTAATTTCACAGGTTTCAGAGTAGCAGCCATGTTAGTCTATATCCACAAAAAGAAAAGGAGGACTTGTGGCACCTTAGAGACTAAAATTTATTTGAGCATAAGCTTTTGTGAGCTACAGCTCACGTCATCAGATGCAGCTGTAGCTCACGAAGTTTATGCTCAAATAAATTTGTTAGTCTCTAAGGTGTCACAAGTAATTTCACAGTTACCCTGTAACCCCACAGTGTGTAACCAAAATTGCATTCAGATTTTAGTACCTTTAAATACAACTATGACTAGAAATGAACCAAGCTAAGCCACTGGAACTCAGCAAAATTAACAGAAGGACCATATTTTCCTATTTTTAGAAAAATCAGAATTTTAAGTGCTGAGAATTGAAATCCAGTCAGATACCCCCAACTGCATTCTGCACAGTGATTGCCCTCTCTGCTACAATAGCCCCCATCCTGCCAGCTCAGTCAATCCAGTGACTCACTATGGAGGTGTTGGCAGAGTGAGGTGCAGGGTCTAAGAAGCGTCACTATCATTTGCCATCAGGGTGCTGCCAAGTGGATACTGTCTGCCCTTCAGCTAGCTCCTTATAGGAATTAAATGAATCAGCTCTGTCAAATGGGGTCTTTGGGAGTCCTAACGTCACTTCTGAACCAATTATCAGTGCCAAAGAAAATGATAATTTCTGATGTGGATTTCCATGCCCCACTCCTGCCAGTGCTAAAAGCAAAGCATTCATTTAAACTGAAGTCCTCTTAATGCCATGGGGGTAGCAGCTCCTTGGGCTTGGGAAGGCCATGGGATTCTCGTATTGTGAGCCAAGAAGAGGGAGGAACAGAGGAAGCAAGCAGTAGCTTGTAACCCATTCATGGGCGGTGAGGTGCCATTCTCACAGGAGTCTCATTTATCATCCTTCCTACGAGTACAGTAGATTAAATATACCTCATTTAATTTGTCACCAATGAAATGAGCAGCAACATGTGCCGGAAGAACATTTTCCAGCAAGAGCCTGTTTACGTTCTCCATGGTTTCAAATTGTTCATGTTCTTTTTTAAATTTATTCTTCCACAAGCAATCTAGTCGACAGCAATACTCAATCTGCAAACAAGAATTTATACAGTAAAATAAACCCGCAGAGCTCTGAGGTAAGAGTTTACAGGTTTCAAATCAAGTGCAAAAGTGACAGCCAAGTTTTGTCAGGACACTTCGGACCCAAATGGCCACTGAAATTGTCACTAAAACCTGCACAAGCACCTGTTTGTGAAAACAGAAGTCACATCTTCACAAGCCAACAGCCATTTGTGCATGCAACTCAACTGGCATCAGATGTACACTAGTCCAATTTGCACATAGAATCAGAGGACTGGAAGGGACCTCGAGAGGTCACCTAGTCCAGTCCCCTGTGCTCATGGCAGGATTAAATCTTATCTAGACCATCCCTGACAGGTGTTTGTCCAACCTGCACTTAATCTCCAATGATGGAGATTCCATAACTTCCCTAAGCAATTTATTCTAGTGCTTAACCACCCTGACAGATGGGAAGATTTTCCTAATGTTCAACCTAAACCTCCCTTGCTGCAATTTAAGCCCACTGCTTCTTGTCCTTGTGACGTTACACTCAATAGCCTTTACGCAAATATCCTTATGATACATCTCCGTTATGTCATATCTGTATTTTATGCAAGATGACTCATGTAAGATATCATTGGAAAGGTTATGATTTACTGAATGGGATTATCCAATTTGTATGCATGTACCATTTCTGTATCTAAAGTTAGGAATATGGACTAGGTAACAATTACAACTGCGTGTGTATTTGGAAGACACCACCAGATGACGGGCCACCAGATTTGATGGGCCATTAGGAAGGAACAACAAGACTTTGAAGATACTAATCTCTCCCCCTCCTGGGAGGCATCCTGGGACATAACTGTGACACTACTAGGTCAGGTGGTCTTGTCACCTGATACTAAACATTATCTAAATCATTGTAAAGCACATCTGAATTTTTTTCATTATAATTCAATTTAATAATTATAGTTTAATTAGTTTAAGAAATATATTTATTTTGAATATTGCAGAGTCCCAAACCACCCTGCCAGAAGGGTGGAAGATGATTTATAAATACGATTAAAAGTGACTAGACAATGTAGATTCTGGGTGCCCAATTTTGTGAGTGCAATATCAGAAGCCACTTTTAAAAGTTTGTCTCTTCAGAGTTAGAATCCAAAATATTGAAAAATGTGTAAAAATCTTTCCCTCCTTTCCCAAACACTATAAAAATGATTTTTTGGTGTCTAGAACTAACTACAGAGATAGAAAAGAGATGTCTTTTATTTAACTCAATTATCATTGAGTGAAAAGGACTGTGGGGTTTTTGTTTTGTTTTTTTTTTTATCCATACCTGTCTTGAAAATAGGATCAGAGTTACGTAAAACAGAGCCAGGTATAAGTTAGTCATCAGTTTTGGATCTTTCATGAAAAGCCTGGAATACAGAAAAGCAACATACAATTGGCGTTTTGAATATTTTGGAATCTCTGGATGTTTCGAAACAGAACCCCCTTGTGTTCCAAAGTACTCTTTAACAGAAATAACACAAGTGACAGTCCCCCAATTTTAACATAGCCCCTCTGCTTATGGGTCCTGTCTACATAGCTATTCGCCTGCATCTTAATGGGGCTTTTCAATCATATTGAGCTAACACATTTGAAAATCACACCCGTTTTTGCCCAGCAAGACCTAACCACAGAGGCTTAAAGTAGGAAACAGCTTCCTTGCTTGTGATGGGCAAAGAGACTAAGAGCTTGTCTACAAGAAAACTGGAACTGAAATCAATCAATCAATCTGCTATAGTTCACACCTTTAGATATTTCAGTGCAGGTCTGAGTGGACACACTTATTTTGGAATAAGAGTATTCCATGTCACACTTCCCATCCACTCACAGATTCTCACTGAAATAACTAAGTGTGAATTCACAAAAAGAAAAGGAGTACTTGTGGCACCTTAGAGACTAACCAATTTATTTGAGCATGAGCTTTCGTGAGCTACAGCTCATTTCATCGGATGTGAATTACAAGTGGTTTAGTTATTTTGGTTCCAGTTTGTGTGTTAGACCAGCCTGAAGTCTCAGCACACTCAAGCTATCTTTTGGCTTGATCCCACAGCTCAGATAACTGCCACACTATGAAACAACTGTGAGATTGTACCCAGAAGATTTGCAAATGAGCACACCAGTGGTACCCGCAATTTATGATACACGCAATTCATTTTATGGCTTTGCCCTGTTCAGTTAGGCTGGAGGAGTTAAATGTTTGGTTTTTAAAAGTATTTGGAATCAGGAAAGTAATTTAACAACAGTTAACTGTTGTGCTGATAAAAGTGGTATGATTAGCGTTGCTTTGGCAAACGCACGTTCTCCACAAATACTCATTCCCCATCAGCTCCGGACGAATATTGAATATTCCATGAATATAAATGTCCTACCATTTTCATGTACAATGTAGACAAAGTGCCCTAGACTTTGCCACGCCATTCTTTCCCTATGGAAAGTGGAGTACAAAGTAACACACATCTTAGGGTTATTACATTGTGAAGTTTATTTTTAAAGACTATTTTAAAATGTGTGAAATGAGCAGCTATAGTAAGCTCACTTAAAAACCAGCTAAAGCAGATCTATTGGCTGAATAACTCAGTATTATGGAGAATACCGCAGTTTTATGGAGGAGAACAGTCTTCTTCATAGTTATAGGTTGAGGCCAGCTTCCCTTTATAAGCTCAGTTTTCAAACTCCCCTCTAAAATCTCCAAAATGAAACCAGTCTCCCAGAGATTTCATGTCCCACATCTCAACTCATGCATGGTACAATTTGTATGGGAAGTCTGGTAAAATAATTTTTTTCTAAGATTATGATGTATAAAAAAATGTCCTAATGGCTTCTGGCTCAAAGTGTTGCAGTACCTCAAAATTCCAATGAAAGTGAAGGAATCTACCAACCCTTTTCCCAGAGATTTATTGTCCATTACTGGGGACTTCGGAGCATACCTTTGAGTGGAATTGCTGTAATTGGAGCAGCCTGCACTCAAGCTGTGCTGGGTATTAAAGATGATGATGTACACAGTAACAGCGATGGACAGAAGGAGAACTTTGAGTTCGAAGCTCATCCGAAGGAATACAGAGCAAGCAATAAACCCTAATATGCAGCAATAAGTATAATACTGTAACAGAAGAAGTTAATGAGATGCTGAATAATTCACACTCTTAGGACAAAGTATATTTCACTGCTTGTAAGGCTAGGAATTTCATGGCTATCATAATTTAGATCAAGTAAAGAATTAAAGCAGTTGTCAGATATAATCTGTTTTTTAGAAAAATCTACTAAAACACAGAATTTAGGCTTTTACCAATTTACCCTTTGATTTATCCAACATAAAACATCATTATATAAAAACCAGTTAAGCAACACCTGGTACAAATGAAAGCGAAGCGCTTTTGACAAGAGGCTTTGTTTTCTATAACTTATTAGTTTTAAAAGTGGATTTCTATTAATGTTTTGAATATCAAGACTAATTTAGAGAGACAATGTAGTCTAGTGACTTAAGCACAAGGCTGGGAACCAGGAACTTCAGGATACAACTACACTATAAAAAACACCCCACAGCAGTGAGTCTCAGAGCCTGGGTCAACTGACTCTATCTTGTGCTTTGGAGCTAAAAGTAGCATTTTAGACATTGCCATTTGGGCAGAAGCCTGGGCTCCAAAACTGAGCAAGGCGTTGGGTGTCAGAGCACAGGCTCCAGCCTGAGCAAGTACATCTCCACTGCTATTGCTAGCCCCATAGCAGGAGCCTCACAAACCTGATTCAGCTGACCCAGGTTCTGAGACTCACTGCGGTGTGGGTTTTGTGCAATGCAGATGTACTCTCAGAGTTCTAATCTGATTTTTGACAGTGACTCCCTTTGCTACCTTGGGCAAGTCACAGTCTCTCAGTGTCTCAGTTTCCTCATCTGTGAAATAAAGATACTACCTCTACTTATTTACCTACTTGCTGGGTGGCTTAATTAACGTTCTAAAGAATTTTGATGACTTGATCCAAAACCCAGTGAAGTCAATAGAAAAACTCCCATTCACTGCAGTGGGCCTTAGATCAGACTTTAGGCAAATCCTAAGTATTCTTTCACTTTCAAAATATTTACCAGTTTTACAATCACATTCTTTGTTTCTTTTGAGTATAAAAGAAAAAAATATGTACAAGGCACTGAACAAATTACTACGAGCTTTGTACCGTAACGGTGATAACAGTGCAGGTATAACAAAGATACAGGGGCAGATCAATAGAGCTATCACAATTTACACCAACTGAGGAGCTGCTCACTAGCATGTGATTACTGATTGGGCCAAACGTGTCCCCTTAAAAGACCTTGGGCCTGATTTTCGTAGATTCAGAAGCCAGAAGGGACCATTGTGATCATCTTGTCTGACCGTCTGTATAACACAGGCCACGGAACTAACTCAAAATAATTCCTAAAGCAGATCGTTTTTAGAGCAACATCCCATCTTGATTTTAAAACGGTCAGTGATAGAGAATCCACCACAATGCTTGGTAAATTGTTACAGTGGAGAATTACCCTAACTGACAATAATGTACACCTTATTTCCAGTCTGGATTTGTCCAGCTTCAATTTCCAGCCTTTGGACTGTGTTATACCTTTCTCTCCTAGATTGAAGACCATTCGTAAATGATTTGTTCCCTGGGTAGATACTTACAGACTGTAATCAAGTCACCTTTCTTTTTGTTCAGCTAAACAGATTGAGCTCTTTGAGAATACCGCGTTCCAGCAGCAGTCGCATCAGTGCCAATACAGAAGTAAAATAACTACTCCTACTTGAGATTCCCCTGTTTATGCATCCCAGGATCACATTTTCAAAGGTGCTGAGCACTCAAAGTTTCCATTAGGCCTTTAAGAGTGAAATTCACTATAGGTATGTCAACACGGCAGCACGGAAAGTACTTCTCCGTGCAGGAAGACAGACACATGCCAGCTCTGCTTGAGCCAGCATGCGAAGAGTAGCAGCGTAGCTGGGGGTAAGCTAGGTGCCCAGTATGTACCAGGGGCTCTTGACGGGTTTGTACTCTGGCAGCACCTTCCCAGCTGCAGTGTAGACACACCATATATGCAAGAGGTCAGTGCATATCCATGTACCATTTAAACCCTTTCCCAGGATGCTACCAGGATACCCAAATACACTTTGCAGTGCAATAAATGAGCCTAAATCAATATTTCAGTCATACCCACCATTTGTGTTCTTACTACTTTTCTCAAATGCCAGCTTTGCTTTTCTAAAGTCTGAAATTTCCAGAAAGAGAAGCTATAAAAGCATCTTCTTTAGATTCTACCTAATGCAGGCAAAAAGTATGATCGATCATAGACAGGACAGCTGGATTTGCAGAGGTGAAGCTTTGTGCACTCAATAATTAAAAAGCTATATTCTTAAAGAGCAAGGGGAAGATACCAAGCACCTGCTAGCTGTCAATATTAAACCCAGCATTTGAGAGGTGTGTGTTTTAATCTTGGAAGAAAACAGGTGTTCTACTCACCGGCAAGGTGACATTCGTAATACAGGATTCAGTAGAGTTCACAGTTGTACTTTTTTCAGTAGCCTGATTCACAGGCAAGAAAGAATGGAAAAGTTGATTAGCAGCAGAATGGGATGTGCCCCGTACACAAACAGCACATCATTAGAGCGATGAGGGCTTGCACAAAAAGGTCATGTCAGAACTTGCAGCATATGTTTCAAAAATGGACCTAGCTCAGAGCTGGGCCACCAAGTGATAAAACTTATTCATTTCCATTTTGGTGACTCTTCAATAGACTTTCATTTCTGAACATTAAGTGCCAAAAGCTGAATACAATGCCCCTGAAATCAATAAACAGACTCCGTTTGGAGGTCAATGGGAATTGGGTCAGTTCTTAAGTAAGTACTAACTATTCTTTAAAATATTTCCCACCTTTAAAGCACATTCTTGTCTGTTTGGGCTATAAATTGAAAAAATCTACAAGACTAAACAAAAGTCCCTCGGGGGGAGGGATAGTTCAGTAGGTTGTGAGTTCGATCCTTGAGGGGGCCATTTAGGGATCTGGGGCAAAAATTTGGGATTGGTCCTGCTTCGAGCAGGGGGTTGGACTAGATGACCTCCTGAGGTCCCTTCCAACCCTGATATTCTATGATTCTGTGAAAAAACTAAATTGCCCAATAGGATTCTATGTAAAGTTTAACAGATAGTAATAGTACACTCTGTTGTACTGTATCAAACTGGTCCCCTAAGAACACCTGAATTTCAAAAGGTTGTGAATGCCCACAACTAACGACTTCAACTGGCGTCAGGAGTACTCTACACTTCTGGTAGTTCCAGAAAGATGAACTACAAAACCGTCCCTTGTAACGCAGGGAATTACATCTGTCAGAGCGAGCAGCTAGAAATGCTTACTGACAGGAGTTAACCTTTGTGTTGTCAATCATTAAAAGCTCTATTTTCATAAAGGGAAGGGAAGTTACAGAGAACCTGCTAGCTGTCAATATTACACAGAGCATTCCAGGTCTCTGTTTTTATCTAGGAAATGGAAGTGGTGCTCTACTCACCACGAAGGTGACAACCTCATCACTTGATCCAGTTGCGTTTATGGATCTACTTTCTTCAGGAGGCTGATTCATTGCCAAGAAAGAATATAAAAGCTGATTAGTGGGCGGAGGCGGGAAAGTGGGGAGACGGTCATTTGTTACAAATAATAGCACCAGCACCCCGGGGCCCTGGTCTGATTGCCCTCTGGGCCCTACTGTACCATAAATGTTACATATCAAATATCAATGAGGATGCCCTGTACACACGTGGCACACCGTCAAAGTGATCTGGGGTTGCAAGAAAAGGTCATGTCAAAACTTGACACATAGTTTTCAAAAGTGAACCTGTTTTCAGAGCTGGGTGACCAAGTGAGAAAAGTTATTAATTAATATTTTGGTGACTTCTAAACAGGTTTTTGCTTTTCAGTTTTATGGGCCGAAAGTCCAATACAACGTGTACACTGAAGTCAATAAAAAGACTCGCTTCGGATTTCAATGAGAATTGAATCAGACCCTAAATCCTGTAGTCCTTACTTAATCTGAACTCCCACAATGGGAGTAACGACTGAGTAAACACTCCTGAATAGGACCATCAATATACCATAATGGCTTTTTTTAAAACAGGCTCCGATTCATATGTTCCTTGAGTTTCCCCCTCAGTGACCTTAGCTAGTAAAATGAAGACGTGTTGTATTGCCTCTACTTCATAAAACCACTACCCACTCATGCCAAATAATTTAGTGTTATAAAAAAGCTGCAGTTCTCTTACAACAATAGTAATTATAACCAGCCGATACTATAAACTGGCAGCCTGAAACAAAGAGAATGTGATGTGATATATGGATTTCTGGTTCTACAAATTGTTTGGGTGTCTTTCCTCAGCATGCTGCTCTGCTCAACATACATCAGTTCAATGTTAAAAGCAAGTAGTGAAGAGTTAAACATCAGAAAACAGGGCCAAGAACATGGTAGATAGGAGAGGTGGGGTGGTCAAGTCTGCAAAGGTTATAAAAGGAAAGAAATGCATAGAATGAAGAAAAATGCAAGTACTTACCAAATTAAAAATGGCTATCATCAGCAACGCACCTATAGTGATGACTGCTAAAGGGAGTCTCACTAGAGGCATTGTTTCTACCTTATCCGAAATAGCACAAAGGTGGCGCATAGAAGGCCATTGTTCTGAGCAGCATTTCTGTAAAGGAAACAAGTTTGTTTTAACAAGATGCATTACATATAGGCTTTAGTGTGCCAAGAGTCGTAATTCTAGATACAAGAAAAAACATTTTGTCCATTGCACACACAAAAGTCTCATTACAGTATTAAACAATCACCAGAGCACAACAAGAAAATATTATCTCTGTTTTAAACAGAGAAGTGTTGTTCTCTAATGGTTAGAGCAAGAGACAGAGAGCCAAGACACTAGGGTTGTATTCCTAGCTCTAGAATTGACTCTGAAAGACACTGGACAAAAATCACCACTGTGCCTCAGTTTCCCCATTAATAAAATGGAGATAAATACTTTCTTATTCCACTTGGGATGTTTTCTGTGACTCAGTTAATTTAGGTTTTCAAAACAGCCTGATGTCACCTAATGAAACATGCTAGAGAAATTATTATTAAAATGTTTACACTAAAATTTGCTAGTTTTAAGTATAAAAGAAAAATTAACAACTTAAAGGAGACCAAATAAAATAAACCAATCATACATCAAACACACCCCAAACCGGCACTTCCTATTATGGAAAAAAAATCTCTTTGCTAACACATACATCTATGCAGAATGCAAACATTATGCCAATGTAGCAAAAGCTTCTTATTCTGGGATACTGAATCCAAACTGTCCTTTTGTAGTACTCGGCTGCCAAAATCAAGCCTAATGCAATGTTGGTTATGGATTTCTTCCTTTTTCTTCCCTCCTGTGGCTCAGCAGAATATATAATACAACATGTGCAATTCAAGAAGGGTCTGCCACTTAATCCTGTAACAAAATTACCATTCATGTATCAGGGTGCAGTGAATGCAGTATTTTGGCCTAAGGGTTTGTCTACACTGAAATTAGACACTCGTGGCTGGCCTGTGCTAGCTGACTGGGGCTCGCAGGGCTCAGCTAAGTGGCTGATTAACTGTGATGCAGACGTTCAGGCTCAGGCAGCAGTCCAAGCTCTGGGACTCTCCCACATCGCAGGGTCCTAGATCCCAGACTCCAGCCCAAGCTCAAAGGTCTATACACTGTAATTAAACAGCCCTATAGCCCAAGCCCTGCAAACCTGAGTCAACTGGGACTGGCCAGCCACAGGTTTTAGTTGCAGTGTAGACATACCCTAACTGGCTTAGGCCCTGGGTACCTAAGAGACCTATCTCTTTCCACATCTGTTTTCATGGTAGCTGAGATCTGCCATGCTGGGAGTGGCTGATGGCAGGAAATTCTCAACAAAGCTTTAAAATTCACTTCCCTCCTTGGTCCACCACAGCCAAGTTTAGTGATCTTATGGACACACAGTAATGCTCCCCTGTTCTCCCAGGCATTTCCAAATCAGAGGGCTGATTTGGGGGTGGGTGATGGGGAGGCTGGACTGGAGGATGTTGTCTCTTTTTCTACATCATAGGACTTGCACTCTGTTTTTGTACAGCCAGTTTTAATTTTATTAAAAACACTGTTTGCATACATTTGGTAATGTACCTGTGCATCACAACACAGTCAATTCAAATACTAGTCATTTTACTTTCTAGAATTCTTGGTTTACTTAGGTCCAACTTTAAGAGCGTTACCCTTCAGCCAGCTATGGAATCACCACCTTTACAACATGCATGAATTTGCATTTTTCTTATTTGCTTATGAATTCTTATAGTCAATCAAGTCCTAAAATCAATATGCACTCAAAACTCCCTTTCACTTGAATGTCAGTTTCAGCACAGAAAACTACAGGATCCATACCCAGGATTACCACTACATAGGGTAAAAACCCCAGAAAATATGACTGCAAGAACAGAAAGGACTTTTTAAAAATCCAGTTAAAAGTGTGTTTACAGCTGCATGTAAGAATTATGATCAGAATTTTCAAATGCGGGTGCTGGACATTGAGTCCCTAAATCTATATTTTAGGCATCTAATATGAATGTCCTCACTGTGGGAAGTGCTGAGTATCTGTAACCCTTACGAAAGTTCAGCACCTCTGAAAAACAGGTAATTTATATTTAGATGCCAAACGTTAGCCATCCACTTTTGAAAATGTTGGCCTATGTTTTTACTTACCAGGCATTTATCAGCAAAACACACACACAAAATAAGCACAATTATGACTGCTACAACTCCAAATGAAAGTCCTAGTTTTGCGGTTCTAAAACAGAGAGAGGAGAACAAAGTTAAACAGAAGTGTTATGCATATTATCATAGTCAAATTGCAACTAACCAAGCAACACTCACTAATGCAGTTTCCCATAACTAAAATAAATATCGTTGCTGTTCTTTTGGCATTACATGATCATGAGGAAGGGCCTTCCGTGGACGTTTATTGCCCTCTCTTGGCAAAGATTCACTTTCAGGTGTTCCACTCTCTCATTCAAATCATGTGCTATTACCCCATGGATAAACCACACCAGCATCATTAGTGTCACAGCAGAGAAAAACAGATACGGCAGAAAATTTAAAATACCAGGGAAAGTCAGCTGTCTCCAAGCTGTGACAAAGAGCCATTTAACAAATCTTCTCTGGCCTTAGAATCAGATTAAGCAACTATATTATAATGGTATCCACGATCGGATAGGAATACTAGAGCTAATATTACTAACCTAATTCATAATCCTGACATTATCATTACAAGAGATATTTGTGGTGAGAGTTTCCTTAGTGCTCCACAGCCAATTACACGTGTCTTGCCCTTCTCCCCCATCATCCAGACTCTCACCAAATCTGGTCTTCCTCCTCCAGGCATCTCTGAAGGTGTCTCCATCCTGACTGCTTAAATCTTTGTCAAAATTTGGGCCATCTCTACTGATCTACTGCGTCTTCTCTAGCCTCCGCAAATCTTATCACCAGTCTACACAAGATGCCACTGCTACAACTAATTTCTTCTAATGAATACAACAATAAGAACGTCTAGTAGTTTCCCAATGTGAATGTACAGTAGTCCCCGAAGATTACACTGTATCATTGAGCTAGTCACTTACATAATCAAACGCCTTCATTGATTTTCTCTTTCCTTCCACATCAGATTCAGGCTTCAAACCCTCCTAAACTGCCTAACCCTACTCTCCTTTGTTCATCTTCAGTCATTAAGGTGATGATCAGAAAAACAATCTAAAATGCACTTCCTTACTTAATAGATCTTCTCCCTCTGTATACTGAGCACAGCTAAAACACACTGCTAAGGAAACACTATGCACTTAGGTTAATGCAGCTGTCCTGGCTCAGGTGCAAAACTACCTATGAATGCACTATACTAACAAAGAGCATGTCACAATTAAGAATGAATATGTATTTGTGTATGTAACTTATTAGGCCAAGTCTACACTAAAAAGTTAGATCAACCCAGCCACGTCATGCAGGGATATGAGAAATCCACATCCTGAGAGATGTACGTAAACCTATCAAACCCGCGGCATAGACAGCTCCAGGTTTATGGAAGAATTCTTTCATTGACCTAGCTCAGGGAGGCAGATTAACTACAGTAACAGTAGAACCCCTCCCATCACAGTAGTGCATGTCTACACTGAAGCACTACTATAGCGGTTTAAGTGTAGACAGCCTTAGCTTCAGCCCTTCAGGATGATCTGTAAGAGCTAAAGGTGTTGCTCACATGCAAGCAATGTTTTATCCAGAGAATCCATTTAAAATGTAAAGAAATGCAAAACACCACACACTTACGTTGGCATGACAAACATCTGTATCACAAATATACAGAGCAACACAATACCGGCACAGACAAAGTAACTCCTCAGTCTGGGGATGGGGATGGTGCGATACTGAAACAAAGATTGTAATCATTTAATAAGGATAATTCTAGAGTTAGTTTTTGTAATCTACTACTTGTATTTTTTAATTCTACCACAAAAGTATCTTTGCACCATACTATTAAGCCAAGAATGTGAAGAGAAACCAATCAACCAGATAAAATGTACAGTTAGGCATCACTGAAGAAAAAGACCCCAGTCCAAAAGAATCAGTTTCTAACCAGCTGGGGACACCTAACAAGGTGCAGTAACTGCACAACGGATCTGTACACAACATGTAAGTCAGCACAGCTTCCAAACTAACACTATAAGAGTTGATTATATGACTATTTATATTATCATAGTGATTGGGGGCCCCGTCCTATGTGAGTAGATTAATACACACACAGTGAAATCTGTTTTGAACTACCACACAAGATACCAGAAGAAAAACTTTTAGGAGAAGTTCATTTAACTGAATGCTACCCAAAACTGAACTGAAACCTTGAGGACACCGACAGCAGCCTCAAACTGAGAAGGCTCTTGATGCAAGTTTTACTATATATACACATATGCCTCATGAATGTGTCCATATGCGTGAATCACTCTGGGTTTAACCAGGGCTCTCCTCGGACTGGAGTGGTTCAGTGAAGGCTCTTCTTTTTCGGGGGTACGGGGAAGGGTTGTGGGTCCCCCTGAGTTTGGGAAAAGGCGAGGACTAGAATGGTAAAATACCGTATACATAAGGGTATTTGAAATTTAATCCTGCCTCCATTTAAGCTATGACTCAGGATGTTTTAAGGATCAAGGATAATGTTACCATTCATATAGGGTATATACGGTACCTACCAAATATCATACTGATGCATAAAGAAATGATCATGGAAAGCAGAGTCCTATTTGCTACAATGTATGTAAAGACACTTTTTAAATACCTCATTGCTTTTTTATAATGAAGATGTTCAGACTAATGCTGGACCCACTGCCAAAACGTCCATTGACTTTAAAGGGCCAAGGTTTAACCCTAGATTATTTCCTAATTCATTTAGTCCATATTAACAACATTACCAAGGAGGAGGGAATAAGCCAAGTGAACCAAGAGATCTCCATTACATCACGTCACCTAAGATGTATTTGGGGCTGCAGTCACCTCAGGAATCCCAATATAGGAACGAACATACTTTCAGTTTCAATTGTCCTTTCATGTTTCTATGAAGGTACGTCTACACTGCAGCTCCCAGTCCCCGCAGATAGACACGCGCGTGATAAAAATAGCCATGTGGACATGGCAGCCCAGGCTAGCTACCCAAGTTCAGACCCAGAGCTTGGGCTCGGACATGAGTAGCTAGCCCAAGCCAGCACCTGTGCCCCAACGTCCACACTGCTATTTTTAGCACACTCAAGCAGAGCTAGTGCATGTCTGTCTGCCCAGACTGGGAAGCATGCTCCCAGCTCCTATGTAGGCATAGTTCTTTAATGGTAATTTAGGATAACAAAAAAGATTACTTAATCTCTTACTAACCTCTTTTTCCAATCCAGATTCTACAAAAAACAGTGAGAATCCACAGAAGTCATCTGAGTTACTACACCATGGTCTGCATTAAAATAGAAATAGGTTTTACAAAATGTATGCAATAAACTAACATAACAGAATGCAAAAATCGTATGTTTCAGGTTGGATTCCATTGTTCACATAGCTAATGACTTGTTTAGCATGGCATAATGTTTTTCTGAACAGCTGGCAAAGCACTCTTAAGAGCCTTTACATTTCGACTATTAGTGGTTTTGCACTAGTGGTTTTGCACCAGTTTAGTTATCTCATGGTTGCAGCTCATGGATTTGCACCAGTTTAGTTATCCCTTTGGTAGTATAGTCATCAGTACAAAAGGAATCCAGTCTGAAACCTTCTTGGCTGGGTACCCTGTCATAAATACGACAGGGTAAAGAGAGGTGTTAGAGATGGATTAGAGATACTCGGTCACCCATGCCTTCACCCTGCAAATACCTGCCATTTATTGGGGATGGTTTGAGTACAAGTATATCAGCCTTGCCATAACCCAGAGGAAGGGATGGATGGCTCCCTCCCAATTGAAATCATTCTATGTATAGCTCATAGGCATTTCTATGCTAAAATTCATTTTAAAAGATATAAAATGCAGCCCTCATATGCTTTTTACAGATATATTGTGCCAACTGCTGGGCCTGCTATTAGCACTGATACTCCATGTACCCTCAGTGAACCAGCCATGGGAGTCATATCTGCAGTGCTCCCAGCAGTTACCCATGTGCTCCTGACCTCTGCCTACATGTGTGCCCCAGCTGCCTCACCCCTCTGACCTTCCCACATTTCCTGTGACCTGTATTCAGCCCACTATTGTGTAATGTGCTGGGACAGTTAAAATGTTACAATTTCTTGTTTTCTCACAAATGAACATTTTTCTGTAACCTGGCTGAGAATTTCACAATGGAACTATATTATTAAGCTGTACTTTAATGCAAAAGAATTCCCACTGTACTCAAGTTAAAAACAAGCAAACGGCACACAAGCAAACAAAAAAAATTTTGAAAGGTGATGTTTACATGTAGCTTTAAAATTGGCAATGCAGGTTCTCTCTGGAGAAAAGGAGAGCTGCTTTTAAAACCTAGAAAAACAATTTTAAAAAGTACACACTTAGTCGAACTGAGACCCTCAATGGTCGACATCATTTCATCATAAATATCTTCTTCCATCCTTCCCTTCTGGGACGTATTTCTAAATAGAGAGAGAGAGAGACAGAAGATATTAAGCATCAAATCAATTTCTGGCTTATGAATGTGATGTATCTTTACTCAGACTTCCAAAACATGCTGTAGAATATATGCACAGTGTAGCTGTCACATACTGCAAAGGTTATTCATCATTGTCACTTAATTACAAATATCCTCAAAAATATATCAGAACAACAATATGATCTCCAAAATAAACCCAAGAAACTATTAAAACAAATATAAATAATTCCAATACTTTATTACACACTGAAGCCAAATTCAGGGCTTATCAAAGCAAAAATACAATTGCCATATGTCAATTTTCTGAAAATTTTCAAACAAAACTTTTTAAAAACTACTGGGAATATTCTCAATTACTGTGAATACGAAAATCAAAAAGGAACAGCACACAAAAGTATAAATTTCTCTAAAGTTACCCTCCCTCCTTACACAAACAGCATCTCACTTACTTTCCTGTAAAAAGAAGGATATGGAGTCAGTGAGGAAATATGGGCATCCAGAGTGACAGAACAAGTACAGAAGTAAAAGGAGAAAGAAGGAACTCACTTATAGTTTACAAGTGAAGAGGTACATAACTGTTCTTGTCTAGATCCATGCAGACTAACACAGAGAGTAACACACATAATGTAATACAAGAGCTCTAGCAGATTAACAATAATCAAATTAATCATTCAAGACAAAAATTATTTTGAAGGCAGCTTTTTGTCAAAGTGAAAAATCTCTTCCTAAAGAAGTTTTCATGAGAAGTCTCAAAGGCCAAATTTGGTGTGGTTGGTTATTCATGAGAGACATTAGCTGCAATATCCATCATTCAAAAAGAGTCAGCTCTAACCTAATAAAGCATAAGTGCAGCTAAGAAGCATCTTGTGATTAAATGCAAGATTTAAAAATTGTACTTTATGAATTGTTCTACTGAAGATGAATATGCGGCCTGTATATGCAACCATGAGATATTTTAAATGTCTCAGACACCAGTTCATCTTGATATGATGTACCCTGCAAGCTGGATAACCATACAATAACTTCATCTAACAGAGTATGTATAAAGAAATGGCCAAAGCTTGCTATTGTGAATGAGAATAAAGAGGGGGTATAGAATGACTGCCTGGAAAAATTCTGTCACTGACAAGTTTGTGGGATGACTAGGTCACACCAGAACACAAGTAGGGCAACCAGTCGGGAACAAGTAAACCATGCAGAGCTCAAAACTAGTTTTAGGATTTTCAGGCTCATATAACCACTGTATTAGAGGGAGGATAGTCCAGCGGTTAGATATTTAGCCTAGGACCTGAGTTCAGTTCCCAGAGACCCCCTCCCGTGTCACTTTTGGGGGGAGGGATAGATCAGCGGTTTGAGCATTGGCCTGCTAAACCCAGAGTTGTCAGTTCAATCCTTGAGGGGGCCACTGAGGAATCTGGGGCAAAAATTGGGGATTGGTCCTGCTTTGAGCAGGGGGTTGGACAAGATGATCTCCTGAGGTCCCTTCCAACCCTGATATTCCATGATTTTATGATTAAACACGTCTAATTTACAACCAAGTTATTCTTCAACCAAGATCCAATATTCTTCTTGCTAAACAGAAGCAGGTGCAGTGTATCTGAAATTGATCTAGAGTGAAAGAGTGGGGCAGGTACTGTTTTATTACTTCTTTGTACAGTGCCTACCACAATAGGTCTTCCTGCCAATCTAGGGTTTTTTGGGTTTTTTTGTTTTAATAAAGTCACATAATTACAGTATGTCAAATTGTAATGGGACCACACAGTACATAACAACAGTGCTGGACTTACCTATCTGAAGTCTTTTGACGACCTGTAGAATGCAAAGGTATCTCCTAAACAAGAGGATTTGTGAGTGAGTTATACATTTCATAAACTGGAAAAAATATTTTACATGGCTGATAAGAGAAAGCTAGTTTGACACAGTGATACAGCACAAGTGGGAGGAACTCAACTGACAACTCATACTGCAGCACTTTGTTCCCCAGTAGGCAAGCAGACACAGAGGAGCTGCAGAGGTGTTGTGTACAACATTACATGGTATTTGATTAGCATATAAGTATGGGTTAGCTGAGAGCAAGATGCATCTCTTTCATTTACTTTTCAGCACCAGAAGACCAAAGATTCAAACACCATACCGTAACTTGGTGTTATGTAAGCAGTGAGGGGGAAAGGAGATGCTGCAGAGTTAGAGATGCTATCCTTCAGAGGAGACATTAAAGTGAGATCTCTTTTGGGTCTAGTGGGTCCTCAGGTGAAAGATAAGATACAAAAAGGACAGAGGATAACTGTGATGCACTGGAGACAATATCACCTCTCTCAGTAAGATGAGCTTAATGGTTGGTTGATTTATTTACTTACAGTCATTGCACTCCCATGGCCCGGATTCAGCAAAGCACTTAATTAAAATAAAGCCGGACATCAATAGAATTTACATGTGCACTAAAGTTAAGCATGGGCTTAATTACTTGGCAGAATCAGGGCCTAAATTGCTACCTTTAAAATCCTCTCTGAAATTCCAGGAGTATGAAAAGGAGAATAAATCCTGTTTTATTCTTTCACGTTAGCACTGTCAAGATAATTAAGGTTCCCATTGGGAAAAGCAGTCGTGGCCCCCTCCAGACTGGGGCTACGCTTTAAACTGATCCAGAAACTGAAGCTGGTGCAGGATGCAGCAATCTTCTTGTTACATGATTAACCGTTCCATTCATCCTGTGCTCAGTTATCTGCACTGGCCCATTCATTTCTGGGTTGATTCCATGGTGTGGTTATATGATCACTGGTGTGTGTGTATGTTGCCTTCCTGCTTCCTACTCCCTATCCCTGTTTTGTTTTCTGGTGCCCTCTCCCTGAACTCAGTGTTTCTATTCCTGCTTAAGGCTGTGGGTGTGTATGCATTGCACTGGGCATCACACCCCCCTCCCACCCACCCACCCACGCACACCATGCAGTGCCAATCCAACCATCACCTTTCTTTGTCTCCCACTTGGAGCTGAGGAGTCACTGCTGACACTTTCTCTGTGGTTCAGGTGGGCAAAGGGCCTGGCTGCTCCCCAGGACTCCAAATAACGTGTCATACGGACAGAGGCGCGCATCTTCAGCCCATCGTTCACTCGTGTTTTAGGGAGATGATTATTCAACGTCTGCTGTTTTGACTAAAAGTAAGAGACACACACATTTACATACCAAAAAAAAAGTACACAGCACTCTGAAGCTCTGTTGGATTGTACCTGAGAGCCACACAAATATGTAGGACCTTGGTTTCCAGGGACATGGCACTACATACATCAGCCAGAGTGCCATCCTTGATTCCCCATCCCCGGTCTCGTTTAACTCTAGTTTAAGCAAATCATAACAAACTGAATTGCCTGATTTCAGAGTAACAGCCGTGTTAGTCTGTATTCGCAAAAAGAAAAGGAGTACTTGTGGCACCTTAGAGACTAACCAATTTATTTGAGCATAAGCTTTCGTGAGCTGAAGTGAGCTGTAGCTCACGAAAGCTTAAGCTCAAATAAATTGGTTAGTCTCTAAATTGCCTGAGGTTCCCTGCTTTGAAAACTGCTCTGATTCAACCTTCTCGCTTTCTGGACCATGTGTAGCATCATCAGAGATCACAGAGCCTTGCAGATAGATGAAGGGGTTTCCTCACTGTCAGAGGAAAGTCAAGGTAGAATGAGACCATAAGCACGAGGTCTTGGGTACATGACACAGAGGGACCCACACAATGGTTGGGAGGAAGCTGGACAGAGTTCTATGAAGCTCAACCCTGGATTGCAACAGAGATTATGTCCTTCTGCCATGGATGTGTAGCAAAGGAACATATAAAGCCTCATAACGTCCTTTCATGTGACCAAAAGCAGCTAACACATTAGGAATAACTTGTGTAATAACAGCATCAGATCTCAGATAGTGCACTGATGAATAAGCATATCCTCACATTTTAGGCATCTCCAGGAGTGCAAGACCCATTTTAATGGAGGTATATCAGATCCCGCTGAGTATACACACAGCATAGTGTGCCAGTAAAAATCTAATCACAGAATAGCGTAAAGCACCCGATCACCTGCATGTCTTTGTAGTATCCAGTCTGTAATTTAAAATAGCTAAAGAAGATCATTTGATTTGTTTTCTGCTAATTCTTTTTCTTTCCAATCTTTGGCTACTTGGATTTAAAGGGAATTACATGGCCCCATAGTTACTAATTACAGGGAGATAAAAATTTGCATACTGCTTCAAGCTATTATTAATCAATGAGATTGTACAGGGATCACTTGATGATTGCCCTGTTCTGTTCATTCGCTTTGAAGCATCTGGCATTGGCCACTGTCGGAAGACAGGATACTAGACTAGATGGACCTTTGGTCTGACCCAGTGTGGCCATTCTTGTGTGATTATCTTGTGATTATTTGGAAGTTGTAAAAATAAGTACCACACAAACAACTTCACCTCCCCATAAAGCTGGGAGGGGTGGTGGTGGGGGAGAGAAAGAGATTACATTACCTTAGAAATGTTATGTACCTTTTAAAAAATAGCACATCTGACAACTGCATTGTATTTGTATACAACATGTCTGTCGGGAGGTGTATCTAGGTATGGTAATAAGTACTAGACACCAAGCATGCAAGAGAAAAAGCAGGTTGTTATTTATTCAACATTTCATAGAATTTCGAACTCTCAATTGTTCGCTGAACACACACCGATATTTTGGTCTCCGTAAAAAAGCATGATTATGGTCAGAAATGTGATCTGTGAAAAAGGCACCTTTCTTACCCAATAGAGCAGTCATCCAGCTCTGTATATTCACAGTCCTATCTGTTTGCCTTACTGACTAAGATAAAATTCTGCTCTCAGTACCACCTTCAGAGAAATCAATGGCACTTAAACAAGCAGAACTAAGGATATAATTTAGAGCTATGGAAGAGGGAGTTCAATTCTATTCTGGCTGAGGTATTAACTGTAAACTAAATTTTAACTACAGACTCTTTACTACTGATGACGCATAAGGGAGAAAGGACCCAGCTTGGTTTTAGATCTCAAGTGGATTTTTCAGGACTAGCAGTTTAGGGACAAAAAACAAAAATATACTTTCACTTGGGGCTTGTCTAGACTGAGAAAATTTAACCTGGAACATTCTATGGTGCGTTTTTATTTTCCCCCAAAACGCTTTTCAGAATACCAGTTTAACTGCATGGTGGGTGGCAAAGATCATATTCTTTAAATTACAGACAGTTTGAATGGCCTGTTCTGGCAGTATCGCTGAAGAGACAAATTTGAAAAATGGCCCGTGACAGTTCATATCCCCACATTCACCATTTTTACAAAACTCTTTTGTAAAATGATTTTGTACAAAATGCCTTATGAGAGATCATTTGAAAACTCATAATCTGTTGATCATTATTGTCCTGGTAAAATGTGTATGACAATGTTATATGTAAAATTGCATGTCTACTGTATGACATTCCTGAGACACGTTCCCATTTCAAGAAAGCAGGCACAAACCAGTTCCTCAGAGACAAAAGGCAAACTGACGCCTCAGCCAACAAAATGTCAACAAAATGAAATGGACTATCATCCAGCTAAGCAGCCATTCTTTGGCAGGAAAAAGGGTGTGAGCAAGAAATGTACAACTTGGCAAAGGAACAGCTGGAAGTTCCCGTGCAATCAGACTTTGTCTCCTGAGCCGCAGCTGGAGAGGATTTTCAGAGAAGAGAATTGCTATAAGAGAGGGGAGCAAACTCCCCAGATCTCTCTCTTCATTTCTACTCACAGCATCGATGACAACACTTGAAAGATAAAGGAAACATCATCGGACTGGGGACTCGGGCAGCTGCTTCACTCACCAGCATAAATTTCTTGCTCCCAAGGTACTCAGCTCAACCACAAGATACACCAAGTGGTAACTCCACCCCAAGGTGCATGTAGATTTCAGCTGAGTTAGAGGAATGAGGGGGAGAAAAGAGGGGAAGTAACCAGAGCAGGAGGACCTAAAAACAAACAACAGCTGGGGGAAGGGCAGAGGGGGGTGGTGGAGGGGAGAAAGGTGGCTCCTAGCAGATTTAGAAAGTTTCTGACGGATGCTCTAAGTGTCTGCATGCTCTGGTCTGGCTATTCATTTTTCTTACTTCTATCTGTTAAATGGGAATTTAATAGCAAACTGCAGCACTTCAGTATGATCAGTGTTTAAAGAATGGCTTCCAGGGCTATTGACCCAGAATACAGAAATGAGTGAGTTACTCATGGAGGTTATATAAAAGCATCCTAGATAGAAAGCCTAATCAAAACAACAAAGATAACAAAATCTTCTTCAGAGTCTCTACTACCTGAGCCACAGAACTCCTATCGGGGGAACATAAGAACAGCAAGAGCTGGGTTTCAACAGGAACAAAACTTTCATATTTCCGAGGGCATAACAAAGAAGGATCAGTGGTACCAGTCAACAGGGTCTGTGTACAAGAAAAAGCTACAGAAGCCAAGCTCTAGGCATATTACTTCCATAAGCAAAATGGCAAATGTTCACTCACAGTCATCCAGTTAATTAACAGTTTTGCTATCAACAGTTAATTAACGTTTTGCTACCCTAGATGGATGTCTGTTCTGTCTGCAGTGCTGAGCCAGCCCCAACTGCACTAGCATACTCAGGGAAGCTCAGGATTGACTGCAAGGGCACATAATCCACGCTCGGGGATCCCAATGAAATACAGGAACTGTTGGGTTTCATTGCAATAAACTTCACAAGCCAAGCTCTGGATGTGACATAGCAGAGCCCAGTCTCAGCTGGTATTACAGGAGTGCCCCAGATTCTCTTCTTTTGATTCTTTATTCGCTTTTCCTCATAAAACTCTCAAAACTGTTAAACACCCAAGTGACTTATTTTGCTTGTTTACAGATAGCCAGAGAAAAGCATGAACTATAGGAGGAGAATTAGATGCATCCTTTTGTCTCATTTGTAACGCTAGCACTTCATCCGGCAATGGAGTGTATTGGGGTAATAATGAAAGATAGTGAATAGCGTGAACTATTGAGGAAGGGCTAATGGTGATGAAGCCCCAGCTTGGCACTAATTCAGAGATCAATCACACTAGAGAACCCTTGTAGATATGGATTATTTTCCACTTCTGGCACACAAGAGGAGGACTGAGGAAGGCTTTAAGGAACAAAGAGGATCTCTGTTGGGCAGACAGTCTCAGTAGTTAACAAGTATTCATGTGTGACCATCACCCTTGAACATCCCCTTCTGGGGACAGCAGTAATAAATGAATGGTTAACATTTGGCTACTGAGACATCTATGGTGAAGCTACTTGTATGTCCTACACTGAACGCTATTTAAAACAAGCTTTCCTTCAAAGAGAACAGGCAGATCAATTTCATAATTATTTGCTTTAGGAGCTTCAGACATTTTTGAGATGGACTTTATGGCAGAGTTTTTCCTTTGAAATTCAGGATTATTATATAGTTTAGCTTTATGCGAAGCCTTTATCCTGAAACTGCTTTGCATGACACACACACATCAAATAATAGATACGCATGCATTTTTGTTCCTCTCTAGTAGCTGGCCCACGTAAGACATTTGTAAGTCAGCTATTGCCTTCAAGCTACTGGACCTTTAACTCAAACAGTACAGGCACATGCTTTTAGATCCAGAGGTCCTACATTCAAACCACACAGATGACCCATATTCTCTCTCTCTCACACACACACAAATAATATTCCTGAACTAAAACACACACACACACACACACACACACATTTTAAATGTAGACACATACCCTTGGGTCAATCACCAAGTAGGTTTTGATGTTCATTGCTTTAAGGTATGGGTCTCTCAGGTGTCCATTCCCTTCTTCCACTTCGTAAGCTTTGCCTAGGTGATTTAGCGTTGCTTCAGTGATGTGTACACGACTAGAGTGGGGAAAAAGAACAAAAGGCCTAAACATTCACGGAAAGGTCAGTTTAAGCAACTCATTTACATTTCAACAGCTTTGGCAGATGACTCCAGGATCCTGACAGCAGTTCAAACAGTATTGCTTATTTATGATCCTTCATGGTACATTATACAATACAACTTTATTTGTGTTGCGTCTTTCATACCATGTGTATCCCAAAACACGTCCTGGTACTAAGTAATACATGAAAGTAAATAGCAGAGGGATAGAGAAATTAAGAGGTGCAGGCAAGGTAGAAGAAATATCATCAATGAAGATTTGATGACTGACAAGGCAAAGAGACAAAGGAAGGTTGTTCCAGATGACAGGAGCTTCAGAGAATGCGCTGTCTCTCTCGCACACAAAACAATAGTTAAAACTGTGTGGAGGGATGAGTCCTGTGCTAGACAGGCAGAAGGAATATCAGCAAAGTGGACTGAAGTAAATCCATGGAAGGTTTAACAACAAGGAGGGCAATTCTGAACATGTATTTTTTTTTCCTGGAGAGAGAAATCAGAAGCACAGCAGCAACAGTGCAGGTCTCTGAACAGGATCTGCTAATACTCCCATGCATTCATTCTGATCACAGGAGCCTTGTCTTGAATATTTCGTTGCACCAGGTAATCACATAGAATCAGGTGTTTGTGCAAACCCCTTCTATAGAATTGCACAATAAAAGACATTCCAAATAATTAAATGTATTAATATAATAAAATAACAATTATGATCCTTTCACTTATATGCTTCTCTGTAGCTACAGATTTACCCTATTTTATAGATGGAGTAATTTAGGCAGAGAGAGGTTAAATAGTCTGTCCAAGGTCACACAATGAATCAAATACAGAGCTGGGAAGAGAACCCAGTCACTGACTTTAAAATGGAGTTTGTGAGAGGGTTCTGATGGCTTACCCAATTACAGCAAGGAGGAGGTTAAGGGCAGTTCCCCACTCCCCTTCCCTGCACATGTGCTCAATGGAAGGGTTGGAGACTGCTGACCAATCAGATTTCCCAGGAGGAAAGGTAGCTCTTTGGGAGTCAATAGGTGAGAATGCCTTGGAGCAGGGAGGGCTGAACCCAGTCCTGACTGCACCTAGGGTGACCAGATGTCCCAATTTTATAGGGACAGTCCCAATTTTGGGGTCTTTTTCTTATATAGGCTCTTATTACGCCCCACCCCTGTCCCGATTTTTCATATTTGCTGTCTGGTCACCCTAACTGCACCTGACCCCACAGCGACTAGAGATGTTTCTGTTTTATTTACTGGTAACTGGCCTATGAGACTATTTTGCTGCAATTCTTACCTCAGCTTTAACCAGCCTAAGAGGACTTTCTAAAATGAAATTTTATAAGATGCCCTAAATCATTATGTGTGTCCAGTAGCAATTGTAAAATGCTAGGTGACACCCCAAAATTAACCAGGGCTTATTTAGATTCAGTCTCCCATTCAGCAAATTCTTTAGGGATTTCCAATAGATTGGAAGCATTCAAATGCAACATCTGTTAGACAGTATCTTGACTGAAGAATTTGCTCAGCTGCATATGACGATTAACAACATCAGATGCTTTTTTAAGCCTACAGAATAAATGCAGCACACTTCAGACCTTGATGCAAGCATGTCTTCTGTCCTTCACTTAAACTCCCATTGTAAAGTAAAGGTCAGTATCATACGGACTATATTGTTTATAAGATTACAATCGTCAGGTCACAACAAGAGCTGGTCATAAAAGTTTTTCTATATATTTAGAAACAAGAAAGGAAATATTTAGACAATTTCTGAAATGATTAAGGGAGCTTTATTTGCTCATGGACATTACTTGAGCCTCACTGAAAAAGGGACAGGCATATAATGCCAACTGCAGCCTCAATGCCGTTTTTGGTCACTTCCACAAAAGGGTAAATATACTCTCCCCTCCTCACCCAGCCTTGAAGACAAAGAGGCTACTCGCAGTAAGGATTGCAGGGCTGGGCCTAAACTAGTCAATGTTTTTTAAGTCAGCCTGGTCTTCAGATGAACAAAAAAAGCTATTAAGCTAAATTACAACAAGAGTGACGTTTCAAAGGTTACGGTAAAACACGTTCTGATCTTTCAGACACATGCAGAAATGGCCATCAGTAACCAGCTCAGCAACACCAAAAGCTTTCAAAAAATCATTCAGAAGCACAGAAAAGAAATGAGGTCACATTACTATGATACAAATAACTCTGCTTTAGGTCAGAAGCTCATGTTTCCATAGAAAAATGGCTATTTGGGTACACCTCAAAGTATTTTTGGCTGCATTTGTACAGGGACACTGAAAATTGAGAACTTTAAAAAAAAATTCACCAGTAAACTAATAACCAAATACACCTGCAGATCATTTGCAATAGCTATTACATTGTACAGAGAAAAAAATCAGATAGCCAAACAAAAAAGAAACTCCACACCCTACAGTAAAATGAACAAACATAGTCAATTTGGCATATAATTCTGTTATAGTGTGGGGTTTTCCATAGTGCTCAGTGTCTGCCTAGCTACTCCCCATGAAATAAAACTTCCATTGACTGCAGTGACAGCAAACTTAGCCAACACTGTGTGTTTATGGGAATCTCACTCACGCTGTGATTTTCTTCACAGGAGCTGTGTAACAAGCAGCCTCCCTGTGAGGCTACGCCATAACCCCTGTGACACAAAATGTCCCCTTTTGTCAAGTAGTGTAAATTTTGAACCCCATGACGACCCAGTGCTACGCACACGTAGAAAGTGCAGTATTACACGGTGCTATTTCAGCACCAGCGGGCCAACCCAAACCAGTCGTGATATTAAACAGAGAATTAAACATACGCTTGTAGAAGGGAACAGAGCCATCAAAGCTTTATGATGTGGTTATGGTCCTAAAATGGACTGTAAAAATGCACCTTCTGACTCCCTCACTGTATTTGGAGTCATGCTAGCTTGCTTTACAGGCAAAAAAAAAAAAAATCTTTACAATTCTGTACTCCTGTTAGCATTGCAGAGTCAACAGAGCACACAAGCAGTGTGCTCGATTCTACTGCGGCTGGCACATCACAGCCACAACTGGTAACTAAGCAATTACTTTACATTCTGGCTCAGCCACCTTCACCAGTAGACAACTCAACTTTCAGATTCCCTGTTGAGTCTGCAGGGCTCTTTCTCCATTAGTAAACCTATTTTACTACTCTAAGCTGAGCAATCTGTAGTCACTCAGGCAGGTGGTAACAAGGAACCACCCCTCAAGACCGAGCTATGCTTTAAGGGTTTTTTAATGGCAATCGTAGATTTATATAAAATTGTCATTCCACAAAACATTGATAGATTTGCACAGGCTATGAAAGCCCCAGAAAATTACAGAATCATTTGGGGTGGAAGAGGGAAGGGACAGAATCAACTTCCTTGGTCCTGTACAGGCTGGAGAAAAAAAAAACAGAAAAAAAAAACAGTTTTCTTTGATAAATCCTGTCCACAGTGCATGCTCTATCTCTCACTCTCTCTTGAGAGCAGCAGCTATAAAGTATCATCTTGTGAGATAATGCTGTAAATTACAAAACTAAAACCCCATAAGTGTATCTCTAGATTACACAAGCATCTGACTCAAGGTAATAAAATTGCTGTTCTAATCCATTTTAGACAGAAGTAGCATGGTTCAATGGCTAGGACACTGGCTGAGAGCCAGGAGACCAGGCTTTCATTTCTAGCCCTCCCACACACCTGCTGTGTAGTTTGGACAGGTCACTGCACTTCCTCATGCCTTTGTTCCCTCTTCAATATTGGTTTCTCTTGTCTGTTTAGACTTTAAACTCTTTTGGGCAGGGCATGTCTCTTACTACATGTACGTACAGAGCCCAGCACAAAGGGGCCCAGCCCTCAGTTGGGGCATTTAGGTCCTACTGTAATTCAAACAGTTAATAATACGAGTGTGTGCAAGCCCAGGACATCTTTATTTGTTTTGTTTTTTAAAAACAGAATTTGGGGTATTTTATAATCACAATTTCAAATATTACATACACTGCAACACAGAAAAACACTAAGTTGGTATTCTTTCTGAATAAGGGAAATAATAAATGGTTGTGTTTTAAAGAATATTTACATTTCATGTTATTTTTAGTAAGTATCTCAGATAGGCAGCTTGAACTAATGGATAGACCACTGCACTGGGAGTCTGGAGACCTACGTTCTATTCCCACATTCCACACTGCCCAGCTGGGTGATGTCAGGCAGGTCACTTTACACCTCTGCCTCAGTTCCCCCAACTATAAAAATATATAAACATGCTTACTACCTTCTTTTGTAAAGTGCTTTGTGATCTATAGATCAAAAGTGCTATTAATTATTATTATTAATTATTATAGACAAACTACACACAACCTACTGTTTATACATCATAAGGCTGCATTTTTATCTCGGTTTTCTGGATCTCTCTCTAGATAAATGTATCACTCACACTTGATTTAAATCATCAGTAGAAACACTAAGTAAATATACAGCCTTGTATTGCCTACAGAAGCTGTGTATGTGTTTTCATCTCAATTCACAAATACAGATATAATATATCTTAATGTACAACTTGAATCAAGTCAGTTAGCATATAATAAAACACAGTTTCAGGGATTCAAGAAAGGTCAAGAGCTATATAAGAGCATTATATCTCACATAAGATCAGAGTTCTATGGATTAGGTGAGAAATTATTTAGAGACAAACATTTTTCACAGTAGAACTGGACAGACATTTTTGCCGATTTCAAACCTTCATTATTTAAAATAAGTGTAGCAGCCCAACACAATATAATGAAATATTGAAATAATATAAAAATAATCACTGTAGAACTGAAGAAACAGCCAAAACAAATATTCTTACCCAGGTATTCCTGAGGATTCCATACGATTAGCTAAGGAAACATCGTGAGACCACACATCATACTGCCATTTCCGGAGTCCAATCACGCCACAAAGCACATTCCCAGAATGGATACCAACTCTCATACTGATGTCCACTCCAGTGGCTTCTTTCACTTGTCTTGGGGGAAAGGGGCAGAGGGGAGAAAAAGCAGAATATAAGCTATCTGCCCCACATATATACATTACTTACTCGGGTTTGATTTCCTCCACTCACTAAAAGCAGGTGTGAAACTTAGAATTGCTGAAGACAGGAGGGGGGAAAAATGTGGTGATTTATTAAAAGTATCCTAAGATTTTATGGAGACTTCCTCTGATTTGTGCATCTGAAGCTTTTCTAATTTTATTGCATAGAATAATACCGTTACTATGGTCTCCTGAATACAGGGTAGACAAATAGATTGATTCTCAGCTCACAGCACAGCGATTCAGAACAGCAATTAAGATTAGAATACACACAAGGCTCATTTTCATAATGAAAAGAAACATGCACTTAGGATGGGATTGTCAAAGCCCTACGAAGTGGTCTAACTCTGCTCCTACTGAAGTCAATGGGTACAAAGTTAAGCCAACTTTTGGCTACCCCTTGGCACTGTCACAGCTAAAATATACAAGAAAGGAGAATTAAATCCTAGGAACTTAAATGTAATTTACACCCAAAAAAAACATTTTATGTTATGTGGATGTTAGGCTGCTGCTAGAGTTTAAATGTTGTGAAGTGTTCTTAAACACATGTCCTTTCTATTCATGCTGGGGTTAATAGAGGCTGTAGGTGGTCGCATGGCAGTATTTGAAAGAGTTGGCAGTAACTTCAGTTGTCCTAGCCAACTTTCTTCTCTTTAATATAAGCAACAACATAGTTTAATTACCTTCACCGCTGAAATTTAAGCCTGAACATAAGATGGTGCTGGAACGTAATAACTAGTCAATCCATTCTCACTGTGTAACCTTAGAATGAAACGTTACAGAATCCCACATTATTGTGGGAAGGGAACCATACCTTTGCATTACCACCTTGACACCTGACCTTGCACTCCTTGTGCATCCAAATCTGCATTCCTTCTGCACACATGGAATGCAAGACCAGGCCTGGTACACTACCCTTTTCTCCTCCTCAATACATTTTGTGTGCTAAGCAATAGAAATAATAAAAGGTATGGTGACTGCTCTAGATATGTGGAAACAACTCTTTTTAAACCAAAAATAAAGGGGGCTTGTCTATATAGCACTGTCAAAGTGCATTAGACGAGTGTGATTTGTAGAGCACAACACATCAGAGTGCTTTAACTGCACTGCGTAGATCCTGCTGGCATGCTCTAAAAGGTGTCTAGTTCATGCTAATGTAGACCCTCCAGCAGGGTCTACATGGGGCAGTTTAAGCACAACACGTCAAAGTGCTTTATAAATTACACCCCTCTGATTGCACCAGGCAGGCATCCCCAAAGGAATACTATCATCATCAAGCAGACTTTGCTATTTTTGGTCTTATGGATTTATGATAAATCATGTATAACTAAAAATAATAAATTGGCCTTAAAGTATTTCATTCAGCATTTTATTCTCTTCTGATTTCATCTCCTTCCTATATAAGCCATGGAGACCCATGATGTTCTGCTCTCATAATACATACTTTGTTTATAGAAAAGAGGCTGGAGCCATTCGAACTTGACACATGCAAAATGAAATAGTGTAAGTGATACAATAGTTAGTGAATCCACTCTAGACTGTCCACACAAAAGACTAAGAACGATCTTACCCAATGGCTTCATGACCTTTTTAAAAAAAAAAAAAAAAATCCCAGCCCTACATTTCTAAGGTGCTTGTCTATTTTCTGAGTGTCTATAGGTTAAAAGGTCCTTTTTACAGAATACATACTTTATAGCTTCACACATGTCGAGTCCCATTTTCACACAGTTCCGGGCATGAACTGGTAAGGACACAGGTAGGCCTGAGACACAGTAATAACAGTCTCCCAGAATTTTTATTCTCATGCATTCATTTTCCTGAAAAATAAGGAGAAAGAAACATAACAGGAAAAAAGCACTGCTTATATGCATCAGTACATACCCAGAGTACATAACAGGAGACATCACTTGTTAATGTCACTTTGAGAAAAGTTAGGCAGGAGATGGTAATAGCTCATCTTAATTAATTAGCCTCTTACAGTTTGTATGGCAACTTCCACCTTCTCTGTGTGTATGTATAAATATATCTTCTTACTATATGTTCCATTCTATGCAGCCGATGAAGTGAGCTGTAGCCCACAAAAGGTTATGCTCAAATAAATTGGTTAGTCTCTAAGGTGCCACAAGTCCTCCTGTTCTTTTTGCGGAGACAGACTAACACAGCTACTACTCTGAAACCTGTCTTTATGAAATTAAAATCACTACTATTTTCCTGACATTTCTGCACCATTTTGCAAGAAAATAGGTTTTGCTTCAACAATTTATTTGGGAATGTTTATGCGTCCATATTACTGCTCTCACAAAATATCACAAAAACTTCAGGCAATGTTTGAATGCAATCAGGCAAAACAACACTGGAGAAAGTTTAATTGAAACATTTCCACAATTTTGTGAAGTCCAAAATACATATGTATTCAGCTGAGCCTTCATATCGACAGATGCGAATCACAGGACATAAGGTAACCTATAAAATATATTAATAAATCAGCTGTAGAGTATTTTGAGATGTTTATCAACTATTATACAAAAATAAATTAATCTGTTTTATAAAGGCAATTCAGCTGTTACTTTTTTTGAACCTAAAGAACCATTACAAACAATGCCCATAGTTATCCTTTCAATTCATTTTAATTTTAAAAAAATCTATGCTTATTTTACTGATTTTATATATTTTTATCCTGCGGCATAAAAAACCCACGCAACTGAAGTAACAGTTGTATCAAGCCATGTGTTCATAAGGGTTGTCATACAAAAATATAGCTCAAATAAGAAGGTTAGTATTCTCCAGAGCTTGCAAAGCTGTAATTACAACTCAACTCCTGGAAATACTATATGAAAAATTAGAAGTGTGGGGAAAAGATCATTTATTGTTTACAAGGCTCTAATGTGTGCTATTTTAGCACAAGGGATACAGTACATTCAACAATCTAATTTACCCACATCCATCAAGATTTAATTTAATTACTTTGTTAAGGATTCTTCTCTTTCAATTATTTATAGCATAATTACACAATACTTTAACATCAGCATAATCCCCTATTCTAGAATTTACAACTTCTCCTGTTTACTTCCTGGAAAGCTTTAGAACTTTACAAACTAAATGAGGTTTTTCCAACCCCATTAAATTCTTCTAACTATGCTTCAGTTTGTTACATATACCCAAATATGCTCAGTTTATAAATCAAACCACAATCTTTAAAAAAATCAAGGATTGGAAGTTCTGAAAGCCAGGCTTTGGTCTTTCCTTATTCTTCATCAGAAATAAATTTCTAGAACCAGAACGTGGCTGGCATTTACTTCTTGTACATTACAGGACAAAATAAAATGCAGCTTTACTCTTTTGAAGCTATATTAGCTCCATAACACGGACAGTTGGAAAATCATTAGATAGGACTCTCAACAGCCTTCCACCCAGTCCAGGACAAGGAGATGCAAGTGGAACAGTTTTAAAGGAGTAGCCGAGTTAGCTGAATAGCAAACCAGGGAGATGCCAGAGTTAGCCAGGAACATAGCAGTTCCTAAACACGTAAAGCTCATTCTAT
The DNA here is from genome assembly GCF_965140285.1 of Lepidochelys kempii. NCBI lineage: Eukaryota > Metazoa > Chordata > Testudines > Cheloniidae > Lepidochelys > Lepidochelys kempii. The sequence continues at coordinate 16,847,233 of NC_136391.1, forward strand.
GCTACAGTCTTAAGTTCTGGTCATCAGGACGTTTGAGATCACGTCTGTATATAAAGAGGTGTTTATCAACTATGCAAGTTAGGGCAAGAAGTCATTTGCATACATTCTCCAGATTTCTGAGCCTTCAGTTTTAATAGGCATGTTCTTGCTGGACACTGCAATCCACATTTTATAATTTGTTCCATATTTATCATAGGTACAGACAAAAGTAATTTTGAGAACGTTGGCAGACAGCCCATGCTATCACAAGCAGTATTTTTACCAACATAGTTTCCCCTTTAGCTATATTAATTTGACGTTTTTGGCACAATAGTCAAAGGTAGATTGGTCTGAAATTCTTTACCCATTTGCTTCATAAAAGTATATCAAAAGCAGATGTTAAAATGATTCATTCTGCCAGCCTAAGGTCAAATTGTATATACACAAATGATTAATTACAGGGAAAACAGGACAAAATATTCTATAATGTGACTCAATCACTACATTATACTGCAAATATAATTCCACTCTAAAAAAAATTAATCAAATAGCGCAAACCCCTTTTTCATGCTACATTGTTTTATATTGTACAGTTCCCAATGTTCAAATTTTATTACTGTATTACATAACTAAAATATCCCAATATTTGCACTTCATACAGTGCTCTTTAGAGGACTTCAAAGCATTTTAGAAATGTTAAGGAATTCAGCATTGCAACCCCCTGTGAGGTTTTGCAGATAAGTATTACTGCTCCCATTTTCCCGGTGTTTTTCCTAACTTGGAGATGGAGGTAACTGGGCTGAGTGGAGCCTACCAAAGCTTGCAAAACACGAAGAGTTAGGGAACTCACCCAGAAATCCACAGTGATTCAGCAGAAGAGCTGAAAAGTGGAATCCCAGAGAACTATCCTGGTTTCATACCACAAACCCTCCTCCTGGCACTCAAATAGCTTTCCTGGTTCTTTTAGAGATTTTTAAATCAATTTTGCCTTTTGCTGGGATTTTTATTAGCTTGAAAGTCAGGCCAAGCAGAATCTCCAGCGAATACTTCCTATCCTGTGTTTTGCATCACCCAGACTTCCCAGCGCAGGAGGACTCACTCCCAGGAGCTTGGAACTAGTAGTTTTCTAAGAGTGGCATTTACCCTCATTCACATAATGAAGAGCAACACTTACCTTTGCAATTTGATCAAACTTCCCAAAGAGCTCATTCAGCATCACTACCAGCTCCTTTGGAGAGCAGTCGCTAGCCAGACGAGTGAATCCCACAATGTCTGCATACAGGATGCTGGACAAGGACACACTATTTAGTCACATTTTAATGATCTTTGTTTTCTCATAATAATATGGAGATTTAATTGCACTGTGGTTCAATACTAAAGATCTCTAACAGAGCACCTCTCTCTCTGGGTTTGTTTTTATTTAAGTTTAAAATACAGCATGCTAGTCTAGGGCCCACAGTCTTCAAACAAGCTCACTCTGGCATGAAAACACATTAAAAAAAAAAACACCTGACTTTACCCAGTCCAGGATGTGGATTTGGACAACTAAAGAGGGTAGGTAATTGGGGTTTTTTACCATTACAATGAAAAAAAGAAATCCCAAATCTGGCAAAATAACTTCAAACCAGTTCTCTTCCCTCCTCTCACCTTGGCAGATGTGTTCAGAGCATCTGAACATAAACTCCTCATTCAGCCTGTCTAATCCCAACCATGACACTCCTCACCATCAGTAAATAGACCAAGTATTAAAAAGCAGAAGCATGTCTTAATGCAGCCATTTGTCAAGTTTCTTTACTTACCTAACATTCTGATGCCTTTTCACATACAGACTATGGAAGTTGTTATCATGCATTTGCCTATCGTCATTGGTTTCCTTCAGTCGCTCTATGATGGCTAGTTTCATTCCCATTGAGATATGAGCTGGCAGTATAGATAAAAGCAAGCTTTCCTGAGAAGAAAAAAGATTTAATAATGTAAAGTTATTTGAAATGCCATGTTAGGAATCTCAGTGTGTTAGAAAATTATTGGGGGAAGATTAAAAAAGAAGTCTCCTTAATTTAGCAGTTTCTGAGTGTTGCAGCTCAGGCTTTCAATAAAGGATTCTTTTTTCTGCTCTCGAGAGTTATGAGTGTATGCATTTTTTTTTTAAATATTACATGCACCTCAGTTTACCCGTTTGACATTATCCTGCCTGAAGGCAACAAAGGAGGCTGTACGGGGGAAGCAAACAGCAATTGAAACAATGACAAAGGGAACAACGTGGGCAGCTATTAATTGGAGAATGCCCCTGCTTGGCTCCCTCCAGGTTAGCAAAAGTTTACTCTTCCACCAACGAGTATACTAAACCCTTAAAGATGATGGCCTACGCAGAAAGGAGGTTTGAGTGAGCCGTCAACATGCTGACAGAGACCCATACTGACAGAAAGAGACACAAACAGCATCAAGCTGTCTGTTTTTCCTAACTTGGAGATGGAGGTAACTGGGCTGAGTGGAACCTACCAAAGCTTGCAAGGAAAAATTCAGGGTAAGTAAGGGGATATGCATGTATAGGCCTTTTTTGTTTTAGACATTTGTTTTGTTTTATACATTTGCTCTGTGTGCTTTGTACCTTTGGGTGAACAAATGCTTTGTTTGAGGAAGCTGCTTCTGTGTCACTGCAACGTTATTTCAGAGTAACAGCCGTGTTAGTCTGTATTCGCAAAAATAAAAGGAGTACTTGTGGCACCTTAGAGACTAACCAATTTATTTGAGCATAAGCTTTCATGAGCTACAGCTCACTTCATCGGATGCAGCTGTAGCTCACGAAAGCTTATGCTCAAATAAATTGGTTAGTCTCTAAGGTGCCACAAGTCCTCCTTTTCTTTTTGCAACCTTATTCTGTCACAGGCTTCTGGAGGGAAATTTCTTACAGATACCGCTCACAGTTGGGCTTGTTTGGTGGCTGGCCCAGTAGTGTCCACTGGGCCAGGGTTGAAGGCAAGCTAGTTACCAAGCTGAGTCAGGTACTAAGGTCAAGCTGGGCCAGGGTAAAAGGCAGGAATTGGGAGCACAATCAGGCAAAAAGGAGAGATCTTTAGCAGTAGGAAGCCAGAGTCTGCATTGTTGCTCAGATGGTTCCCTAGGGCAGATTTCTTGTTTAAATAGTTGGTGTTGACCAATCAGGCAGCTGCACGGTTCTGTCGCTCATCTCTTCAGGCAGAGCTTCCTGCTGTGTCTAACCTTGCAGTAATTTTGGGATGCTGCTCTGCCTGGCTCTCCAGTAGAGTCATCAGTTGCCCAGGACCCCACAAACCTGGAGTCTAGACCCGCAAATCCTTATACTGTTAGCTTAATACAGTTGGGAAGTGGGGGCATAGGGGCTGCAGTCCAGAGATCCAGTCCCAGAGTGGTTGAACCACATGGCTCCGCCCAGAGTGAGATGCAGGAAGCCAGACCTATCACCTGAGGTATGCACTCAAGACGAACTAAACAGGGTCTCTAGCACAGCTTGCCCAGTCAGTGTGAAACAAACATTCTTCTCTCCATTTTTTGCAGTCTCCCCCTCATCAGCAGGCTTCCAGCATCTTTCGATAGACGTTCAGACTCAAAAGCTCACTCTGTAGAAGTAAGACTATAAAATATTCAAACCATCAAATTCTTCACATCATGTGCTAAGAGTTCAAACTGCCTTCCTTGCTGGAGGAAGCACCTGATTAATTCAAATCCTGGATAGGAGACTTTAAATAGAAAAGTCTACTGCCAAAATGCTAACACAACTGAGTTACTCAAGGCTATTGAGGTAGAGCCTTTTAATGGAATCCTTTCCTCAGAAATTACTAATGTTGCTCAGCTAATCGGAGATCAATAAAGCTTTGTCCCATGTGCCCAAACAAACACACGTTAATGAAATTACACCTCTGACTGGGGAACAAGTGTCAGTGGACAAGAATAAAAGAAAAGCAGGTGTATCACTGCTTTCAAGTCATCTGCTGCTCCCTGCAGAGGAATGAAACCAACAATACTCTGAAGAGCTTACCTGGAATAAAAAGGATCATAAGATCCTTCAAAGAATGAGCACACTCAGAACTGATCCAACATTCTTCTCCACAGACTGCAGAAATCCCTTTGCTGAAGCAATTAAAGGGTGGATTTAAGTTAGCCTCCTTGGCCTGGTAGACCAAGGTCGATGACCAGGAATTCTTACTGCACCCCATCACTTTGAAAATATAGTCGAATTTCACTAAAATATTGTTTTCATTTTTAAAATGAGAAAATACAGCAGAAGATGGAAAGCCACAGCAGTGGGAGTTTAGGAGGCTGACAAATGGTTCTGGGTACCAATCTGTAGCCTGTGCAGGGAGAAGGATTCTCTCTCACGTACAACACTGCATAAATAGTTATGTGTATGTGATGAATATGGATGGTGGGGAAAATGTCACCTTATTTCTGAAGCATCAAGAACTCCTCTTCCTTCTGCTGTGCAGGAGGATTAGACAGAAATATAGTTTGATCTTGTTACGGAGAAACCTACATTCCACTGCCTCCCCAAGGAAAAAGAAGCCCAAGTCTCCCTTCCCTGGTATTTTGGGAGACTTGAGGTTAGTGAACAATTAGGGTGACAACAGAACCATACTGAACATGACAGAACAGTTCTTTAATGTGAGATAATGTTACTTTACCGGTCGATGTCATTTGTTCAGAAATTAAATTGCCCTTCTCACATCTTCCTGGTTGGTGGGGCAAGGAAAATGGAAAGTGGGGAATCTGACAAACAATGTAGGGGGCAAGGAAAACTACATGTAGGCTGCAAAACTACAAGTAGGGCACCAGGACAAAAAAAAGAAAAGAAAAGGGCAAGTTACCACAGCAGGTTCAGTCAAGTGGGTTACAGAAAGCTCGATACTAGTGGAAGCTGATTAGATGCTTCCCTAGCTATCTGTGAAAAAAAAAATTAGCATTTATAGCAAGATTTTTTTTTTTTAGGGCTTTGTCATCTCATCTGGTAAGATAGGCAATAAAGGGCAGACTGGACATTAGTAATGTGGTGTCTTCTTTCCAATTCAGCCAATTCTGTCTTTTCAGCCTTCTCCTTTTAGCTCACAGTTTATGAGCTGAGATCACCATACACATGCAGCACTCTAGATCAGTGGTCTCCAAACTTTTTGGCTCGCGCTCCCCTGGGGTGAAGACCGGAAGACCTGCTGCAGGCGCACCGCTGATGGAAGAAGACCGGAAGACCTGCCCCAGGCACGCCGCCAGAGGGGAACACCAGCCGTGGACGTGCAGAGCTGCCGCCGAAGAAAAAGAACGGCAGAGTGCCGTCCAGTGGCACTCCTGCTGCCGCGCACTCCGGTTTGGAGACCACTGCTCTAGATCAGCAGTTCTCAACCTTTTCCATACTGGGACCTTTCCTTCCACTTAGCAATATGGGAAAGGCAGGATAGTTGTGACCTCAAGATAACGGTTGCAACCCCCAAGGGGAAAACCCGTGTTTCTAGATCATTTGTTCCCACACACATTTAAAGAAACACCCCAACAATCCAACCATTGCTATAAAATTTCAAAAGGTTTTCTTCTTCTTCCCCTATCTGCAATTTCGAAACCTCATTTTATCCTGAAACACTGTTTGCAAAAAAAACCACTTGGGTGTGTTTGTTAAAAACGAGTCAGCAGTGAGCCCTCCTTGGATCAATGTTTTCAGGATTGGCCTCACTGTATATGCAACAAACACAAAAACATTGTTAAGCAGCCTACAAGAGGGGAAAAGAAAGCGTGCTGTGTATAAGACTAACAGTCTGGCAATAATGGTCTTTGCTTGGTGAAGTAGCCAGAGGAGACTGCAACAGCTGAGTCTGGGTAAGTAAAATGGGCACACAGAGGTAGGAACGAAAGAGCCTTTAGAGCAGCTGATCAAGGTAGAAAAACACCAAACCCAGATAGAAAAAAAAATTCTCTGCCTATCATAAGGGGTTGCTCTTGCTGTTAGAGCTTTACAGTAACTAGCCATCAATGCTAGTTTACGACTGAATTATACAAAATTACATCTTACATCAGTATGAATGTCAAAGTTTCATAGTGTTTAATGTTACTCACTTCTATCAATGCAAAGCAAGTAATTATTTGGCACTCACAAGATGTTTTCAGTGTATTTATTTTACATAATACTGCAAAATTGTTTACTTGGTTGGCTACTTTAAAAATAGATTTCTATCGTCTCTGCATTAGCAGAAGAAGAAGAACATCTTCAAGTGCTCTTCCAAGAAAGAATAAGACTACAGAATTTCAAACATCCAACATCTGCATAAAGAAGGCAGGATCGTTGCTGAATTTAATTAAAAAGGTTTCTCATCAATACAAATCTGAAGACTAAGAATTACTTTTCTTCTGAATTGTCTGAGATTATTTTACATTTTATTATTTTAGGAAAATAGGTAAATGATTGATAATCAACTTCTGGTTTCAAATACTACGTCTAGTATGTACAGATTTGTCATTTTTTCTACGTTTTTGGACTAAGACAAACCACACACAAAGCAGCTTTCTCCCTTTAATTTCCCCCTCTCTATTGTCAGTGGCATGGTTGTTTTTGACATTAGGTGGTTTTCATAGAGATTGGACCACGCCTTTCAGTATGCATCAGTCACAAACTTAGAAAAAAAAGACACACATCACCCAAAAGAAAACACATAACTCATGTAATAGAGGCTTTTACTCACTTGTTGCCTCTTTTCAATCTTCAGTTTCATTCGGACTTGAATGCACTTTAAAGTGTATCTGTACAAATCCCATGAAGCATCTTGCATCCGATGCTTGTGAAATGCACCCATCAGGTTACCACAAAGAAAAATTACAGCATTGGCAAGTAACTGCAAGAGAAGAAAAGTGCCGCAGAAGAATTTGATTCATATTCTATACTGAAGAAACTTAAAATGTTTTTGTCCAGAACATAAGAAAAAGCTCAAGTTTTTCCCATCCTTTCACACAAGCTTTTTCAAACCACCACCAAACTTTGTGTTAGCCAACTTGCATGTGTTAAATACACGCTAACTCAATAACATGAGTACTTCTATTTAACTCATTCATGTTAGTCCGTTAAAACACAAGAGGGATTCAGTCACATAAGTTAAGGCCCATGTTTGCAGACATGTGCCTGCCACTGGGGCACGTGTTCCCAATATGATGCAGCTGTGAAAAAGGCATCTCTGATCCTAGGATGTATCAGGCGAGGCATTTCCAGTAGAGAGAGAGGTATTAATGCCATTGTACGAGGCACTGATAAGACTTCATTTAGAATACTAGAATGTGTACAATTCTGGTCACCCATGTTAAAGGCTGGACAAATGCAGAGAAGAGCTCCTAGGATGGTCAGGGGAATGGAGGGCCTATTTTATGAGAGGAGACTGAAAGAGTATATCTTCTTTAACCTCACAAAAAGATGGCTGACACGGGGATGTGATTACTCTCTCTAAGTACATCACAGGGGTCAACACCAGGGAGGGTGAAGAGCTATTTAAGCCAAAGGGCAAAGTTAGCAGAGAAGCAAACTAGTATGAACAAATTCAGGCTGGAAATTAGAAGAAGGTTTCTAATCATCAGAGGTGAGAGGTTCTGGAACAGCTTGGAGGCTAACTTCATTAGTTGTAAGAGAGCTGGACAAATTTATGAGTTCAATTGTATGACAAGGTTGCTCAGAATAGTAGGGGGCAGGCAGCCCTAGGGATCACTTCCAGTTTATATCTTATATTCCTAAAAGCTCATGCTTCAAGTTTTCAGCTAACTACTGCAAGGATCAGGCAGGGATTTCCCTATACCCACAATGCACTCGGCGGGGGGGCGGGAGGGTGGTCTCTTTCTTCTAAAGCATCAACAATGGCCCTGACTGGGGATGGGATATAAGGCAGAATGAGCCCGGGCTCCGAGGTGGCACCAAGCATTCTCTCTCTCGGCTGCATGGCCGGCTCTTGCTCACACGCTCAGGTTCTTGCTCACATGCTCAGGGTTTAACTGTTCCCCATATGTGGGGTTGGGAAGGAATTTACCCGAGATCAGACGGGCAGTAGTAACCTTGCAGTGTCTTGGTCTTCCCATTGTATGTGGGTGCAGGTCACTTGCCAGCATGATCTGGGTGTATCTCAATCATTTTCGTGACATTGCAGCGGCCTCAGCACACCTCAGTCACTCCTATTCTCTCCCTGTGGCACATACTAGTCTAGTCTCCTGCGGGCTGTAATACTTTGGTCTCATTTCCGTTGCTGGGTTTAGCGTGCAAGTGCTGGGTAGTGCTTTGACCTGTGATATACAGGAGGTCAGACTAGATGATCTGATGGTCCCTTCTGGCTGTCAACTATGACTCTGTTTTAGGCACAGCAAACTCCATGGGCACATACCTCTGCCAAAAGTACATGCATGTATACACATGCAAGTTACCATCCTGATGTATGTGTTCATCAGACATGGACACACCAGAAACTGTTCAGACTAGCTGCGTTCTTCTGTGAATGCACCCTGGTAAGCGTTCAAACAAGGAGAGACTAATGCTGCTGACTCCTTGTAACAGCCGTGGCTCATTAACTCCAGCGTGGATTGATGAGAAGTGGAAGTCGCCTTTTTGAGAGATGAATCTAGGGTCTGGGTCTGAAAGGAACCCTTGGAACAACAGCCAAGTCTGGGGGGCAGGGATTGGGCTACAGTTTGTTTTTATATTTTGAGTTACCCCAGGAGTGGCGTCAGCCACTTCCAGGGGGGGAGGGGCGGGGCGCTCAGGTGGATCAGAAAATTGAGTGGTCTGCTCCCCCCTTGCCATGAGGCCCCTCCCTTCTCCATGGCTCTGCCCCCTCTGTGGTCCCACCCCATGGCCGAGCAGTGTGGGGCACTGTCTGCTCGCAGCCAGCAAGAGCTACCCAGGCAGGGGGACCCAGTTCTGGGGCCACAGAGCCCTCAGGGAGCAGCGACCGCTGGGGGCAGGGCCCAGGAGTCCGGGCTGGAGCAGGTCAGTCTGGGCCATTGTGGGGAACACTAGACCCTCCGCCTGCCCAGTGGGCAGAGACATGGGCCAGGGGTGCTTTCAGGCATCCCAGCCTCCCGCCCAGGCTTTCTTCTCCTCTGCTGCTGGAGCTGGGCGCCAGGCCAGCAGCCACCTCTCTCTGCTCTGCCTTCAGAGATGGGCAGCGGGAGAGCGGCAGCTGCTACAGGGTGGCTACAGAAGATCTAAGGGACATTTTGAGGTGACTATAGCCCTCACAACACCCCCCAAAACCCCCGGAGCCACCTGGTTAATAAAGCCAAACCTCAGGAAGCAGGCAAGTTTTGATCCAACACAGCATGTTTGTTCATGGTGTTTAGGAGGGAGAGATATGGGGGGAAGGGCACAAAGGTGCTACTGGCTCTCTGTCCAGTCATACACTTAGATGTACAAGTCTGAAAATGCGTGCCTTGATTTCTTCATCTCAAATGAATCAGTCTCACAATACCAGAATATGCCTTCACCTAGGTCTACACTCCAACTTATGTCAGCATAATTTATGTCGCTATGGGGGGAGAATAAATCACCCCCCTGAGCGACATAAGTTACGACGACATCAGCGCCGGTGTGGACAGCACTATGCCAGCAGGAGAGCTTCTCCCACCAGCAGCTACTGGCGCTTGTGGGGGCTGGAGTAGCTAAGCCGATGGGAAAGCTCTCTCCTGTCAGTTTAGAGCAGCTACATCAGAGAGCTTACAGCAGCACAGCTGCATCGGTAAACTCTCTAGTGTAACTGTGCCCTAAGTAACCAAAGCTCATGTGACAGCTTATAGCAGGTTTAATCCTTTCAGTATATGTACTTATCTAATTTTGTATCCTATTCCAATCTATAAACTAAGAACTCTTCACGGTCTCCCAGCATGGACTTTATTTGCATGTGAACAAGCCCTTTCTGGGACAGGTGTTATCTGAACTCATTTAGCAATACCAGAGCGGTAGTAATTTAAAATTACATGTTTACCTGAACAGAAGGTACCAGGAAAAAATAAAGGAAATCATAGGTAAGTTTATTTTGGCAAAATATCTGAAGGTCAAGTGACCCTGTTTGACAGGGGCATGATTTAATAACTAATAAAAGAAAATTAACCATGTCAAGAGGATGCATTTTGATGAAGAATTAATAGGTATCATGACTCAAGAAAAAGGCAATTACACTTTTAATTGTAACATCTAAAGATCAAAGAACAACTGGCCTATCTAGGAGGATACTGAACCAACAATAGGAGCTAACAGACAAATCCTCTTGATGGCAAGCTATAAGGTTGAAACTGGACCACACTTGACTCTTGGACAGGTACAATCCAACCGATTGGACTTGAAAAAAATCCATTAGCCAATGACAAGTGGGAAACGTTCCCCCCAAACTCCATGCTTGCAACAGAAGCATAGGGCTAAACCAATAATTTTTGCAGAACGCAAGCATCTTGGTTTGTTTTTTTTAAATTGTCTAGCCTTTAAGGGTTGTGAAATTAACAAAAGTTTGGTAAATTTTCACTGCTGCTATTCAGAAAAGTGTGGGCAGAAGCCACAGGATCAATCATGTCTATTTTATTTTGCTACAACATGGGAAAGCTACAAGGCTTGCAGCAGATGCTGGCCAGGGAATTATTCAAGGGTGAGATCCTCTCTCTCCCTATGAACACTGCCACAGTTGCAGTTTGCAGGGCCACTAAACTCCCCTTGAAATAATAGAGAAGAGGCAGCTGGCAGGCTGAGTTCTGGGCCTCTCCAATGCCCTTCGATCCCTGCTCTGAAATAGCCTGGATTTACGGAGTTCCAGGAAGCACTGCAGTGATGCTGCAGCATTTCAAGTGTAGACAGGGCCTGAGCCACCTGAAATCACTACCACTTCTGAAAACATATGCCAAGTACAGTTAGTGAAGTCATTTAGATTAGACTCTGATTCCATTACTGTGGGAGCTTTTAATATACAGGGGCTGCTCTGGACTGTGATTAGTGTATTGAAAACAGATCTGCTGCTAACAATGGAATGAGTATCAAATGTTAGAAAGAGCAGTGACCTCACTCTACCACAAGCATTTGTCCGGGAAGGAAATAAGGTTGTCATGAGTTACCTCATTTACTGAGACATGACATGCATGTATAAAATATTCAGAGAGCCTGAATCACAGCGCTTGCCCTCCTTATTCTCGCTATTTATCTTTTTTTCAAAGTGGAAGGATAGATTGGAGGTGGCGCCTGCCAAATGATTGTGGAAACTCACCGACAAGGTGGGGCTGGTACATACCATATGCTGTTAGGAACTGTCAGATTGTTACCTCTTCCACCCCACCAACCCAGCAGTTTAGGGAACACACATCTTTTCCCTCACTTTCCAAAACAGACACATGCATACACCCACTTTTTATTCTGGCACTTAATCAAAAATACACTATAAAAGATTTCTGCTCCTCCTGGCGAGGGAAAGGAGCGGTGCTAAGCGCTGGCTTGTTTCTGAGTACGTTGAAACAAATTCAGGTTTGTGTTTTACATTCTCTTTAATTACAGTAGAGTGATCATGTGCAGCTGCAGGGCTGCATTTCAGTACCTTTGTTCCAAAACTGTGACAGGACAGTAGATTCCTGGCTTTGGAATAGAAAGAAAGTGGCCGGGAAGGAGTACACTAATAGGGGTTTTCACTGTTTGATAAGGGTGCCCCCAAATTAGTTATATTCACTTCAAGTCCTTGAATGAAGGCCACTAGTATTACTGACATAGTGATTTAACCGTATAAAGTACAAATGGAAAGAAATATATTTTTAATAATCAATTCAGTTTAACAATATGTGACGCATGTTCTTGTAAACAAGCCTGATATCTAAAGCACACGTCATCCACAAGGCAAATAAATTGAAGGAAACTGTAGTAAGTGTTTTCCCATATAGTTCCCTAAGACATGTAAAATGACTGTTGGCTCTAAGCGAAAAGAGCTTGTCAATTTCCAAAATGCCTTTTTGTCTGAACTACACTCCCCCTCACTCGTGCAAAATCCCCACCAGGCTCACGTGTTTCATGAGTGGGGGGGACGGGGGAAATACAATAAATACCAATCAAAAAACTTTTCCTTTAGAAGGAACAGATCATCCCTTCCCTTAGTAACTGAAAATATCCTAAATGGCAGCCCCGTAAAGACTTAATTTATCTTTCAATAGAGGATGACTGTGCTAAACTCAAATGGTATGTCCCCCTGACAATGAAATAGCCAAAAGGTTACAGCAGTAGGACATTCTGCCAATAATTAATGTTTCCCCCTGCTGTGAGAGGCAATAGAAAATCTAATTAGTTTTAAATGCAATAATGAAACAAGGATGATGTGCTTAGAATCCTAACAAAGCTGCTAGCATTGGACTGTGCTAATCAAGTTTAAATTAAATTAAAAGGGGCAAAAAGGAAAATATGCATAAAGTAGCAATGGAGGTGGGGGGGAGGGACTATAACAATGTTTGTTTGTGAAAATTAAAACATAATCAAAACACATGATGCATGAAAACATATTGCAGCTGTAAGAGATAAGATCACAGGGAAAAACTGATAAGCATAGCCAAGGCAGACTGCAAACAAAAAGATTGTTCTTAAAAGAAGATCTACAAAAGGACAGCTGCAAATCACAGATGTCCATGTTATAACTACATTAGATTACTTGAGGATAATCTGATATCTTGTTTATATTTACTACTACATACTTATTTCATCTGCTAATTTACTGCTTCTCATATTAATTTGTTATATGGGTTAGCTCTCTCATGGAAAATATCTCGGGAAATTCTAGAATTTCACGAGTTATCTTTATAAAAAACACAAAAAGTAATTTGCAGAATGAAACTTACCAAAATTTTCTTCAGTTTTTGACATCACAGTTCTGCCTTTTGGCTACAAGTCTATCTTGTGTCTTTTAGTCAAATGGTGCCACTTACTATACTATTGTATTCTATACTATACAGCCAATCACATGTAGTATTGAGTGCTAATATTCTATTCTACTGTCTTATACTGTGTTCACCACCATGGTATCAGAGTGACTTCCAGTAGTATATTAAGCAATGTGACTAATATATGTCACACGTTTATTCAACAAATTGCTATTTCCTTTTGGAGAAGTGTGCAAAATGAGGACATGAATACAGTGATTCTAGAACTCCACATTTTTTCAGAGTGATCTAGATCGGGGGTTCTCAAACTTCATTGCTCCACGACCCCCTTCTGACAACAAAAATTACTACATGACCCCAGGAGTGGCCTGCCACCCAGGGAACAGCGCCAAAGCCCAAGCCTCACCACCTCGGGCTGGGGGACAAAGCCAACACCCAAGAGCTTCAGCCCCAGGTAACCTGTAACCTGGGCTTCAGCCCTCAGCAGTGGGGCTCAGGCTTCAGCTTCTGCCCCAGCAAGTCTAAAGCCACCCCGGCAACCCCATTAAAACAGGGTTGTGACCCACTTTGGGGTCCCGACCCACAGTTTGAGAACCACTGATCTAGATACAATTTTATCACAAAAAAGGTACAGCATTCAGTTTTAGGGGACGCCAGTGCATTTGTTCCAGTCACTAATAAAAATATTTCATTCATTCAAAAAGGGATTTCATTTGATAGACTTGTTCTGCTACTAAATACACTCAAGTAACTTGAGTGATTTTTTTTTCAAATGTAAAATCCTCCCTGAAGGCTGCAGCATACTTTCTAAAACCATGGAATGAAAGCAACTAAACTACACGTAAAGTTGTACTTTTCCTATCTCCCAAGGGTCTATGATCAAAGACGAGGTGTGTACGAGGTGGACCCAAACCCTTGAACTAAGTAGAAGCTTGCATCCATAGCTGAACTTTGCGGTTTGTGCCCAGTTCTACTGGAAATGCTGCCTATGACATTTGAATATTCTAACAAATAGCATTTCCTTACCTGAAATGTAATGGCTTGTTGGCCTGAGTTAGGATTTCGTGTCACTGTAATGCTTAGGGCTACAATATGGGACACTGCAGAAAGGATGCTGATGATGACAGCATCTCTCATCCCAAAGGGTAACATGGTGTAAACTGTGAAGATTATGAACAGGAAGAATGGCACCTTTAAAGAGAAAAAGGGCAAATCTGTTATTAGGTGCCAGAGCAAGGGGGAAAACATAAGCATTCTGACTTTTCTTCAGGCTGCATCCTCTAGCACTGGCATTTCAATGGAACAGTTAAAATCACAAGGAATGTAGTGTTCATAAAAGCTTTGAGGAAACTGGATAAAGTTATAATACAAATGTAGCCAAACCAGTTGCTTAAAGAGGACACTTGACCCTTAATTTGTCTCATTCTCCTTTGGTAAAGCTGCAGATATACTGCAGACATCATATGACATAACTTACATCTGAATTATGTATCAAGAACAGTACAAAGCAAGGATGGAGCCACCTCCTTCAATTTCAAACTTCCCAAGTGCTTTAAGTTCTTATTATAATGTTAATACCAAAACAGCTTACGTGTGTTTATTTGCTTGATATTTTATTGACCCGAAAATCAAATAATCCTTCATGGAGCTGATACAACAGAGTAATCACTACTGCATATAAACATACATTTGAAGGCACAGTTAAAGAGTTTACAAATGTCCATTGGCCTGCTAAAGCATAATGGCTCAGAAGGCACTATTAAAGTCTATCATTAAATCCATATTTATGGATTTCTGTTGTAGCCTGTGGTACCTATATATGGGGCCTCATAATACTTGAGTCAAGTACTGTGACAGACACACTGCAAGACTACCCACTCAGCTCTCCTGCTTCACTTCAACCCCAGCTTTCTGTGGTTTCCAGACATCAGCCTCCTTTGGGGAGATTCTCACTCATGGCAAATTCTAAATACCATATGATGGTTTTGTAACATGGACAAACGAAGACCAGATAAGGAAACACACAAGCTTCACTTGTGACCAAAGATACCACTTAAAGTCACATCGGAAGGTGAAAGGCAGAAAATTCCTGTTCCAGCTGACCTCTTATAATATGGTCTTCACATTGAAAAAAGAAAAAAAAAAAGTCAAAGGTATCAACCCACATTATGTCTTGCAGCATTTAAAGAAGCAAAGCCAGACCCCTGTTTAGTTACAGGAGCAAAAAAACCCAACAACCCTGAACAATTAAAATAATTTCCCCCATGTCTGAGATGAGATTTCCCCCCCCCCCACAAATTTTGTATTAAAATTTCACTACTAAGTAGAATGATTTTGAGGGCAAACTACGGCCCGCAGGCCACATCCAGCCCGCCGGACTGTCCTGCCCAGCCCCGAGCTCCCAGCTGGGGAGGCTACCCCTGGCCCCTCCCCAGCTGTTCCCCCCTCCACCACAGCATCACCTCACCTCGCCACACCGCCAGAGCTCTAGCCTGCCGGTCCTGGATAGGGGTCAGGGCAGTCAGGGGACTGGGAGCAGGGGGATTGGATAGGGGGTAGGGTCCCGGGAGGGGGCGGTCAGGAGACAAGGAGTGGGGGCGTGGGTGGTTGGATGGGTCCTGAGGGGGGCAGTCAGGAGGCGGGAAGTGGGAGGGGCGGATGGGGGTGGGGTCTAGGCTGTTTGGGGGGCACAGCCTTCCCTACCCGACCTTCCATAAAGTTTTGCAACCCCGACGTGGCCCTCAGGCCAAAAAGTTTGCCCACCCCTGGTATACATGCTGCTACCTTTAACTCTTGTACAGCTGCAGTAGCTGAATTCTGCAGTCAACATATCATTGGGCTGGACATCAGTCATAATGGAAATCACATTCTGATGGTCTAGTAGATCATTTCTACTTTTCATTATTCAGAAAAGGACGGGTGGGTGGGAAGGGTCAGTATCATTAGATAAAAAGTCATTTTTCATTTCTTAAAAAAAAAACAAAACCTGCTCTGCTTATGTTATCAGAGCTTAGGAGGAGTTTCCTACAGGTTATGACTTTTTGGCTTCATAAAATTGTCAGTTTTCTGGTCGCAGACACCAAGTCATCAACTCCAGCCGCACCCCGCAATGCCCGGATGGGTCATTAGTTCTTATTGTTCACTTCACCCTCTCTACTGGATTTTAAAACACTTTCATTCAGCACACCCAGCTAGAAAGGGGTTGTTTTTTTTTAAATTACTTGAACACCACTTTGTAGTCAGGACCCCAATCAGCACCCTGAGAATCAAAACACTGAGAATTATGGAAGAAATAATTTACTTTTAAAGTACATTCATGACAAGTAAAACATTTTTATTAGGGTAATTTAAATTAAAAGCATAAGGCCAAGAGCTTACAAAGACTTCGGCATATGCTTAATTTTACACACACTGTGTGAAGTAGTCCCAGTGAAGCCAATGTGAATGCACATAAGTCTTTGCAGGATCAGGGACAGACAGACTTTAACAAAAAGTGTTATCCTGTAATCCAATATAACTGGTTTGGGGAAGAAGTAAACTTAAAACGAATTAAATAAATATTATAGAATTGCAATTTTAAGAATAAATATATACTGATTACCACTTCTAAATGTAAGTGCATCAAACTAGAAGTACATACCTGTTCCCATGCATAGACTGAAGAGCTATCTCCCCTTCCAAAAACTGACACATATCCTATGGTCAGGAAGCAGATCCAAATCAAAATCCCAAATAATTTCAGCCATCTCCGAAATAAGGATTCAATGCATACAAGCAAGTACATGACTGCAAATATTACAAGAGCAGTACATACTGTAATAATGAAAGCAAGATGATGACGTGGTCCCTGCTAAAAGCAGAACAAAAGTGTTATATTAGTACTGTACTTTCCTTTTAATAAGTGCAAAACCGAATTGTGTGTCTAATGTCACTCATGCCACTATGATGTCACCATATTACATTAGAGATGAAAAGCTATTCCTACAGCAATGTTTATGCAGATGTCCTTTCTGTCATTTTATATGTGGGACCATGCAGGTTTTCAAATCCTAGGAACAGAAAAATCCCTATTAAAACTAAAAGAAAAAACACCCCAATTTATTTCTGTACTTTCACCTGCTAATATTGGGGAATGCCATCCATTACACCAACATTTTTTATTAATATCTAATACTTACAGAGCATAGTTTTTCTATTAAATTATGTTAAAATTAAAGAAAATTGTTAAGTCATTACTACTGTTATTTGTAAGAACAAGAAGGGAGGGAGAGTATGATTGGAAAAATTCAACAAACTTCCCTCTAGAAGAACAACAAATCATGGGTACGCTGTCTAGGTCCTCAGTTCTGAAGACCTGATTCAACCTGCACTTGAAGAGGAGTGTTAAAAAGTGACAGGGAGATTTACCAGCCCTTTTATCACCCATCTTTTCCTTTTTACTACCTGTGAATTTGACTCTTTGGTTCTATTTAAGAAAAGCAGACACTCTTTCCAAACCCTACATCTATTTAGTTAATTAGCCAGCAAATGATTCTGGTAGCCTGTTCACATATAGTTTTTGGCACAATGTATTTTTCCTAACCCCCCACAAGCAGTAATTCCATAAACTTGGATCTACCACATAGCAAAGTGATCTCACTCCCAGCTAACTTAACAATTTTACTGTTTCCATCCCAAAAGAATTTCCATAATAGTTTTTTTCCAAACAATTAAACTCTAAAAACTGCCACCTACAAAATCAATCACTAGAAATCATAACCAGGGAACCCATCTGTTATTTCACATTTTAGTTTGCTGTACTTTTAAAAACATTCATATTCTTGAATCTGAAGTTAGAATTTACACACACACAAAACGCTGGTACTCCCATGGACACAGCTACCACTAACCTGAAGTAAGGGTTACACTATTCAAGCCCAATGAAACATGTGCCCAGTGAGTTTCTGTGAAGTTTGATACAAGTTCCTTCTGACCTCACACAATGTACAGTACAAACTAAGAACCCTGGTTATACTCACATGCATGACAAAGAATATTATAATTAGCGTACTACAGAAAGTAATTGCAATGAAGAGCAGCAGGAGAAGAATCGGATGCTGCTGGCTCGTGTAGCGATACTTCTCATAAAGTGGATCTGTTATCTTGCAGTCTTCATTTTCATTAAAGAAGTATTTGCCCTTAGCTGGCATTTTATTCCAGTTTGGCTTTGACTTCTCTCTCAGTTCCCAGTGATGACAACAAAGCAAAGATAGATCTATCCTTCTTTCAAGAGCACTTCTGTCTTCTAAGGTAGCCCTTGGTTCTGACTTGCTTGACCACACTGAGTGACTCACATTCTGCACTTGCGCGTCTCCTCATGAGCATAAAGTTCAGATCTCAATATAAACGAAAGGGAAGAGTCCTCCTCTGCGGAGCCACATCCTACTCTTCAACAGCTCCATGCAAGTTTTTTCTAGCTAGATTGATACTTGTGCTGCTGCTGTCGAGGTTTTATTTGCTACAATCACTGTAACTCCCTTCCACAAGCTGTCAGCAATTCCCTTCGGGTGCTTTTTCATGGGATAAACTCTGTGGAGAGAAAGCATGATTAAAAATAAGGCTTCAGTTAAGTGGATGGATTTTTTTTCTGAGAAAGCCTCACTGTAAATGACCTTTAACAAGGGGATAAAAAA
The DNA here is from genome assembly GCF_965140285.1 of Lepidochelys kempii. Classification (NCBI taxonomy): domain Eukaryota; kingdom Metazoa; phylum Chordata; order Testudines; family Cheloniidae; genus Lepidochelys; species Lepidochelys kempii. The sequence goes on from NC_136391.1 coordinate 16,865,754, forward strand.
TATTCCTTGGCCATGAGAATTAGGCATAACAGTCCTGCAACATTTATTACTTTCTATTTAACATAACATACAAACTCTAAAGCAGTGGGTCTCAAACGATCCATGGAGCACTTGCTAAAGCTGGACATATGGTGCTGGCTCACCTTTTTCTAGCCATTGAAACACTTAAAAGAAGCTAAAAATATATTTAATACTTTTCTAATGTTACATTCCCACATGAGCAATTGCTGCAGATGCCACAGGCACATTATGCAATTGCGAATGGTAGGGGAAGATGGTCCAAGCAATCAAAAATGGCAAGAGAAGTGACCAACGCTATGTAGAAGTTTGCTCCCCCCGCCCTGCCCACCTCTAATAAAAGCTTAATTTTGAAACTGACTGCACATACAGACATGCAGAATTCTTCTGAGATTGAAATAGGCAGAATAAATTGAACAGTGCAGTAGAATACTACTCTTGCATATTTAATATTTGATAGGCTAATATATTTGACTTTGATATTCAGTTACAAAAGGATATTAACTATATAACAGAATCATGTATTGGTCATACTAAAAAATGAGGAACATAATCTATTCATGTTTAAAAACTGGCTGTTTAAAGCCAAAACAATGTCTGAAATTCGCCTCTGTACCCCAAATTATTTCTTCCCACACAAAACTAACAAAATGGGTCTTTCCAAGGATCAGATTACTTACTTTCCAAAACACTACCATGATTTCTTTGCAGAGAGTTTCCCCATTTTACAAGTCTGCATAACATGGATTTAAAGATGTGTGCATAAATCACAGTACCTTCACTTAAATAGCAGAAAGAGCACAAATAAGTAAAACGCACAGTCCCTTTGGGCTGGATTTTGCCACGCTTACAAGTGATTTCTTACTCCTCTCGCAGTCCCATTAGAATAGATTTAACAGCTCGTAGAGGAAGCAACTACTCAATATAAGAGTGGTGGTCATTTGAAATCAGTACTTTAAAATATTCCTGATCAGTGCTAAGAACTGATTTCAGTTCTTGCTAATTGAAGGACCCAATCCTGCATTCCTATTCAGGAAAAATTCCCTGGAACCTTAAATATGTAATAGTTTACTCAGACTGAAGCAGCTTTGTTTCTTCTTGTTAAAAGCTACAGGACATACTAGATTATCAGTTTTTAAGGAGAGCTCCCTGAATCAATGGAAATTTCTGCCTAAAACTGGCAGTATGATATGGCCCAACACGTACAGACAATTTCATTTTTATTCACACTATCTTGTTGGTAATCCATTGATTTTTGCAACCTAATAAAAAAACCCTAACTTAAATTTTCTTTAAATTAAATTTACCTCCTTAAAAATATGAAAAAAAAAATAAAATAGGAACAAAGTATAGCTGTCAAAACCAAAACCTACTACACTAATATTTAAAGCACAGATCTGTTTAAAAACAGAAACCAAAAAAAAGGTCTTTCACATCTAATTTATACTATTTCTATGGCAACAGCCATGTTAAGGTAACAATGAACATTAAGGGATAAGTTACACTGTTAACTAGTAATGACTGATGATTTTCAAATAGCTGCTTGAATATAGTTCATTCTATGACAGGGGAGACTTTTTTAAAAAGAGCCAGTCAAGTGTGAGAAACAGGATTTCAAAAAATGTTTTATTAGGACTTGATAAAATAATTACAGCTTTCTTACTGTTAGATTACCATCACCATGGTGTTCTAATCTTGGCTTTTCTCCCAAAAGGTATGGCCTGATGCAAGAAAACTTGCTGAAAAGCCAACTTAAATCAGTTACTTTCAAGTGACAAACTGTTTAACCACACGCAGACACAGTGGACAGATTACAACTGGAGATGGTGCCGGGGCTTTTTTCTATTTTTAAACCATACCAAAAGATTTAGACTACACCAATATAACGAAATTCTAGAACGTTCCCCATTAACAAGTGAATTTTCCAGACATTAGCCTCAGGTGAAAGCAGAAGGCTCAATCCTGCAACTGTAGCAAGTATGAAACTCCCATTGGCAAACACGTTGAGCACTTGCCCACAATGTTCTGTAAATCTGCATTACTTACAAAACAAGAGGACAAGGTAGAAGAACAGAATATATTGGATTGTGAATGGTTGTGAATAATAAAAAAAGTGATTCCTATCAAACATCATAAAACAACAACATTTATACACACACTTTGCAAATGAAAGGAAGTAATTTTTACGAAAAAACAAATTACATTTATTAACTGTAATTGTCAAAACCTGGTTTACTATAAGGGACAAGTTTTAAAAAGCCTCTAAATTAGTAAGCTCACAGATACTTATTTGCATATACACATTGGTCCATTTGCAAATTCTGTGGATGTAGTTTTGAAGGCATCTTTCAAAATCAAACTGAAGGGGGGCAGGGAAGTGATTTTTTTATATATGCACACGATGCCACATTTCACTCTCTCACAGTCGTAATCTATAAATATAAATCTGTAAATGCACATCTACTTTTTCTTGAGCTACCAAATAAATAATGACAGCACAACTGGTTTTGAGAATAAACTGATAATGGGTAATTCAGCCCTGAGTCTTGTGCCTTGCCCCTGCCCTCCTTTGGTCTTGTCAAAGAACGACAATTTATCAGGCCAAATATTTTGAAATATGGTAACAGATTTTTCTCAACACAAGAGAGTAGATAAGTGCATTTGTGAGTCTCGCAATTGTTAGAAGAGATGCAATATACAATTACTCCAATATGCCTTCTCCAACTATAGCTTATACTGTATTTCTCAGTGAAGGTGACAATTCCTATAATGGAACTGACAGAAATTTCCCACACAATGTGTTCTGAACTGCTAGTGATCAGTTTATGATCTGAAGCTTGAGTACAGATAGCCCTGGTTGTTTTTAATGCCTGCTAGCATACAGCAGATACTATTTTTATTCATGTGCATCGAAACCCCACCCTACCCCCTTTTTAAAAAAAATTCTGTTAGGTTACATGCTTTGATAAAATGTGCTCTGAACAGCAAACGTGACAGAGATTGTACACACTGTGAAAAAGTTTATCATTTTTACATTTTTCTCTCTCTCTCTGCTAATGGTAAGCAGCTTATGTCAACTTTTCTACAAACAGAGATCTGTTAAAATTTCCAGTATAAGTTTGATGATTCAGAACACTATAGCTGGCATGGAATGAATAACATTATTAATACACACTCACTACAGGTACAGGTGATAAATTAGTTTTACTGAGCAGCCAGATTGTGGAATGGGGCTGTAAAGCACGATCAAAATAAACAGGTTTATTGTACAATAATTTCAGTAATTACTCTAGTGTCTGAGGAAATACAACACAAACCCTGCTGTAATGACTCATACATAATCCTTTATAGGTACCACTCTAGTTAGAGTGGTTTGTATTTCACACTAAATTTTGAGGGAGGTTTCTCCCATTCAGAAATATGGAATTTGCACAGATAATTACAGTAAACACTAGATTCCACTCAACAAAATTAAAAGTAATGAGTTGTTGCCCTAGCATTATTCATCCCAATTTCAGCCCTGACACTAGGAAATTACCTACATATCATGTCATGGCTACTTACAATAATCCCTCTTAAAGCCCAATGGAAAGTATTAAAAAAAATCCACCTGGATGCTCCACATTTTCAAAGTTCTGGTTATGTTTCTTTGCTGGGCAATTCATCAGTCCTCCTATATTTTCAGTTTATGATTCTTTTCTCAAACTTACTGAACCAGGAAATAAACAAACAAACAAACAGCTTTTCCCACTCAATGGGACTTCAGCATAAGCTTGAAATTAAGCAGATGCTTAAGTGCTTTGCTGATCAAAGGCCTAATTGCCTCCTTTGCGCATCCTCCTATCACATATGCACATATACACACACAGTTGTCTAGTAAATTACACCTATAGTTTCATAGACTTTAAAGGACAGAAGGGACCATAAGATCATCTCGACTGACCTCCTGTATATCACAGGTCATTAAATCTCACCCCATTACCACTCTATTGAGCCCAATAACTAGGGTTTGGCTAAAGTATAACTTCTAGAAATGCATCCGGTCTCTATTTGAAAGCATCCAGGTCAATTATCCAACACTTCCCTGGATAGTTTGTTCCAATGGTTCAACACCTTCACTATTAAAAATCTGTGCCTTACTTATTTCCCTGGCTTCAGCTTCCAGCTAGTCATTCTTGTTCGGTCTTTCTCCACTAGTTTAAAGAGCCATTTAGTACCCGGAATTTTCTCCCTGTGAAAGTTCTTATACACGGTCATCAAGTCACCTCTCGATCTGCTGTTTGATAACCTAAACTGTTTGAACTCTTTAAGCCCCACACCGTAAGGCATTTTCTCCAGTCCTTGAATCATTTTTGAGGCTCTTTTCTTTATCCTCTCCAGTTTTTCAACACCTTTTTAAGAACTGCGCATGCAGTATTCCTTTATTGGTCTCACCAATGGCACATGAAAAGGTAAAATCACCTCCCCACACCCACTCACTACACCCTTGTTTATACATCCAAAGATGTTTGTATATCAGCATCAATTTGAGAGCTTTCGTTTTTCCAGCCATGGTTCTGCAGACTTGAACCTGGGACCTGTGTCACAGTAAAATATTCACAAATAACCAACCTCCCAGCAGCACCACTGGCTGTTTGATGGTAAATCAAACCCAAGCTCCACTGCAGCTGACATGCCAAATCCTGACCACCAGGCCACTGAGAAGAAGCCACGTTGCTGAGCGTGTCCCATCCCTCCATCACAAGAGTAGCAGCTGATAGAAAAGCTGTATTTAAATGGGTTGGACTGGAGCAGGAATAATTTGTTACTAACCTCTAGGTTAATACATATGTATAAAAAAAACAAAACAGTAGGGAGGGTTAGGAGTCACACCACAGAACAGTGCAAGAGAGTCTTTACAGTACCAGTGACAGCGACTTGGCCAAGACCTGTGTGTGCTCTATAGTCAGCTGTATACACCAGTTAGTGTGGTGATAATTTAGGCCAAGTAAAGAAACTAGGCCACTGAGATTATAGCACATAATGGATGCACAGATAATGAAAGGAAAAGAAAGACTCCCTTTACAAGGCTACAAGATTCTTTCCAATCCAGAACAGAAGAGTAAAGCTTGCTACATCCATAGAACCTGCTCCCTAAGTTAGTGGGGGAAGGATTAATAGAATCATAGACTTTAAGGTCAGAAGGGACCATTATGAGCGTCTAGTCTGACCTCCTGCACAATGCAGGCCACAGAATCTCACCCACCCACTCCTGTAACAAACCCGTAACCTATGTCTGAGCTACTGAAGTCCTTAAATAGTGGTTTAAAGACTTCAAGGTGCAGAGAATCCTCCAGCAAGTGACTAGTGCCCCACGCTGCAGAGGAAGGTGAAAAAAACCCAGGGCCTCTGCCAATCTGCCCTGGAGAAAAATTCCTTCCCAACCCCAAATATGGTGATCAGCTAAACTCTGAGCATGTGGGCAAGACTCACCAGCCAGACACCCAGGAAAGAATTCTCTGTAGTAACTCAGATCCCACCCCATCTAACATCCCATCACAGGCCATTGGGCCTATTTACCACTAATAGTCAAAGATCAATTAATTGCCAAAATTAGGCTATCCCATCATACCACCCCTCCATAAATTTATCAAGCTTAGTCTTGAAGCCAGATATGTCTTTTGCCCCCACTGTTCCCCTTGGAAGGCTGTTCCAGAACTTCACTCCTGTGATGTTTAGAAACCTTCCTCTAATTTCAAGTCTAAACTTCCTGGTGGCCAGTTTATATCCATTTGTTCTTGTGTCTACATTGGTACTGAGCGTAAATAATTCCCCTCCCTCCCTGGTATTTATCCCTCTGGTATATTCATAGAGAGCAATCATATCTCCCCTCAGCCTTCTTTTGGTTAGGCTAAACAAGCCAAGCTCTTTGAGTCTCCTTTCATAAGACAGGTATTCCATTCCTCAGATCATCCTAGTAGCCCTTCTCTGTACCTGTTCTAGTTTGAATTCATCCTTCTTAAACATGGGAGACCAGAATTGCACACAGTATTCCAGATGAGGTCTCCCCGGTGCCTTGTACAACGGTACTAACACCTCCTTAGCTCTACTGGAAATACCTCGCCTGATGAATCCCAAGACCGTATTCGCTTTTTTCACGGCCACATCACATTGGCGGCTCCGAGTCTACAATGGGAACCAATACAAGTAGCATCAGACTAAATTTTTAATGGAAACCAGTTTGCTTCAACTAGAGCCATACTAGAGAGTCAAGGGAGATGAGGTTATATCTTTTATTAGACCAACTTCTGATGGTGAGAGAGACAAGTTTTCGAGCCATACAGAACTCTTCTTTGAGTCTGGGAAAGGTACTCCGGGAGTCACAGCCAGCATGCAAAATAGAACGATTGTTTAGCGTAAGTAGGCAGCACATAGTCTCAGGGTTCTGTGCGGCTCAAAAGCTCGTCTCTCTCACCAACAGAAGTGTGTCCAATAAAAGAGGTCACCTCACCCACCTTGGCTCTCTAATATCCTGGGATTGACACAGCAACAAGCACACTAAATAGAGCCACAGTAAACACATGCAGGAGGGACCTTGTGTGTGTGTGTAGTTCTCCTGATTTTTTTAAGGTTCCATTTGTAGGATGCTCACCTAAGTTCTTAAAAGGAAATTCTTTTAGTCTCTTTTCATATTTTAAAACATCAGTCTCGGTAATCTGCAATCTTTGTATCTCACTCAGTATGGAGGTTTGATTATCCCTGACTGGCCTACATTTTCACTCACAGGGCAGGTCTACACTATCACGTTGATCTAACTTATGTCATTCAGGGTGGGAAAAGCCACCTCCATGAGCAAGGCAAGTGGCAGCGACCTAAGAACTGTCCACACCAGCGCTACATCGGTGGGAGACGCTTTCCCACCAACATCACTTGGACAGGTGGAGTAATTATCCCGCTCTCTCATCAGCATAGAGCGTCTTCACCAGATGCACTATAGCTGCGCCACTGTAACACTTCTAGCGTAGGCAAAGTCAGAATAGCCAACACTGAAACTCTGTAGCGTCTCCACGTTACAAAGACGGAGGGGTCTGTTGCAACAAATGGAAAGGTAAAACTATAATCAGGCTGCTGGGTACAGATTCAATCCCATTTGTTCTCAGACTTATTAAAACCATCTATAGTGCTTCATGTCACCACAAAATTTTTCTTAAGCCTGGGCCTGGACTCACCAGTCACAGAATAGACTGACTACACTGCAGAGCATGGGTAGCAAAAGTTATGGACAGACCAACAGAAACGTGAAATTGAGGACAATACTCAGCAAGTCATTTTCTGAAATGAAAAGAGGCCTCTTTACTCATCTTAAATGAGCTGCAAGAAATATAGGAAAATGTGAGCCACTTCACAGGGAAAATTGGTATGGAACACTTACCATGCAGATCAATTCGTTTATCAATGCAAAAGCAGAAAGTTTGGCTGAGACAAGAGCAGAATCAATTTATGGTGTGATAACATGATTCAGGAGTTTAACTGATGTTCCTCCAAAGCAGCAAGAATTCTTACCCCTTGTCTCTCTTCAGCCTGGTGAAAATCAAAAGTGAACAAAATGCTCAGTATATAACCAACTAACAGCTAACAATTTTCAGAGTAACAGCCGTGTTAGTCTGTATTCGCAAAAAGAAAAGGAGTACTTGTGGCATCTTAGAGACTAACCAATTTATTTGAGCATAAGCTTTTGTGAGCTACAGCTCACTTCATCGGATGCATACTGTATTCATGCATCCGATGAAGTGAGCTGTAGCTCACGAAAGCTTATGCTCAAATAAATTGGTTAGTCTCTAAGGTGCCACAAGTACTCCTTTTCTTTTAGCTAACAATTTATTACTGAACGATACTTATATTGCAGGTAGCAGCCACCTCTCATAATATTGCTGAGCTACTGAACAGAGTGCTTCTTCCCCCCTGAAGCCTTATTTTCCAAGACAGTCTAATATTTCATTAAGTGGATCCATACAGCGTTTCAGATAGATTCAGATGTGTGCTGAGCTGATCAATTTGTTGCACCAAATTTTGCACACCAAACATTCTTCCCAGCTAGCGTGACTAACCTTGAAAGGACTCATGTGGCTCTTGACCCTCTCTGCCCCCTTATTCATTTCTAGCAAGAAAACGTTTGGGGGGATGGGGGGTGGGTTCAGCCACCTCCAACTATGAAATGCACTGCCTTGCGTGTATATAATATGGCCGGCATAAATGAAGCAGTCTATACAAAGTGGATGTAATCCTGGCCTTACTGAAATCAATGAGATTAGGATTATATTCAGTGCCTTAAAATATCAATTTGTGTGTCTGGTCAGCCATCCTGAGCTATCTCTAGTTTCCTTTGACCCTGGAATTATTACCTCCCTCACACAACGTCAAGGGTGAACTCCCTGGGATTTGAGGTTTCTCAAGCAGCCTCTCATGATATTGTTTTGAAACTAACAAAGATGAGTTCACATTTTGTGCAAGCCAGTATTCTAAAACAATAATTGAATAGGCTCCATCCAAGTCCCCTAGCTATTTCCACAAGGGGACAGGTGAGGATGTCCATCCACCAATTTCCCCTTCATCCTTTTCTGCTCCCTAGATGCCTTCCAGACCCCAAAAGGGCTTGGGCTCCCCACCTTATCAGACATATCTGAGGTCAAAAGCAGTGGCTGGTGGTCTACTCTCAGCAGCCTCCATTATCTTCTGGGGGCAGGCAAGCTACCCACTTCTCACTCACATCTTGTTTGGGAGTGAGTGGGAGGCCCACCATTCCCCCACACACACACCCTTCCCCCCAAATCCAGCAACAGAAGGCCCATTGAAAACCTTCTTCCCAGTCTCCCTGCACTGTCACTTTAAGCACTATATACATATACACTCCACACGGCACTGTGCTAAGGGAAAACTCCAGAATCTCTGCCTTCACATAGTGCCCAAAAAGGAACAGCAGGAATGGAAGGAGTATTTAAGGTGCTGTCACACCAGGAGATGGGTGGCTGCCTACCCCAGAAGAGCCTACTCTTGGATTGTGGCAGCAATGAGGATCCTCACAAGCTTCTCCCAAAACAAAACATGCAGGGCAAGGCAAGATAGAGAGCAAGGGTTGGTGGGGTGGAAAATCAGAGTAAGATCAGGCAAGAGCAGAATGCTCTTAGGGACAGGGACTCTGACTTCCTTCCTTGTGCCTGTAGAGCATGTGGCATTTTCCAGGTGCTACCTCCAACTCCATAATAAAGGATAGTGAAGAGACCTGGTGGTCAGGGGCACCACCACATTACCTCTGCTCCCCTGGCGATGAAGCACAACGTGCAGGTGGGTCAAGAATCCCATCCGCCCCTTCTGAGAGGAGCTGGGCATGAGGTGGTATTTCTTCTCTCCCTCCCTGAGGCAGTTCTCTGCAGACAACGGGAGGGCTAAGAGCTCCCTACCTGAGCTATACACACAGGACAGGTACTGGCCAAACTAACTCTCTTCAGAATGGGAGCCTGAAAAGGCTTCAGTTTGGTTCTTTGTTTTGAAGTCACTGAATGGTTTGTGTGCATACTCACAGTAACTGCCTGGGTAATCACACATGTACTTCTGTGCACACATTGTTTCATCTGGGCCTGGGCCTTTACCCGCTGAGAATTTGTTCCCACTCACCCAAAACTATTCTGTTTGTGTTCTAAAAGCTAATCTGTGAAATCTCATCTTTGAAAGAGGAAAACAAGAACCAAAGTAAAGCAGGATTTGCTGACCTATTTTTTTCAATAGCTACAACACAAAAGAAAGCAGAACCAGTTTGTCCATTTTTAGCTGCCATAGTTTCAAAAGGTAGACAGTATGGTTTTAAATTTCCATTCCTCCTTTCTTTTGTTTTGTCCAAATGTAATGACTACAGTGTTTCTGAAACGTCTTTAGTAATTTCTATTTATTTCCATAATAAAGATTATCTACTATAATTACTCACAAGCAGATGTTAAAGCAAAAGAAATCCAGGAACCCATACAGGCAGTAATAAAATTAATTGAAAAGGAACATCAATACATGAACTGTGAACCTCAGGAAAAAGTAACCATCTACAAGCTATTAAAACCCACAACTGAATCAGTTTATGAACATTTATTTTTGCAATACAGAATTTGTTTTAGTAGCAGCTCATCACAGAAAGCAACAATTGTGTTAAAAAGACTTCACAACAGGATGTGCTCCTCCTTTTAGAGTTATCATTTGCACCCCATCCTGCAGTTACCTCAACCCTAAGTAATCATATCCGAAATTGCGTAGTGAGGAATACCTATTTTGTATTTAGTGGCTACCTGCTATCAGTAGTGCAGACAAGAAGCTTTGTTAAAAAAAGTTAACCTGCTTCATTCCTTCAGAATGGCTACCTACGTGACACTTCACAATCACATATGAAGCAAACCTAATTACTCATTAAAGAAGGCATTCCTAGGGAACTCAAAAACAATGAGGAGTCCTTGTGGCACTTTAGAGACTAACAAATTTATTTGGGCATAAGCTTTCGTGGGCACATACTTCATCAGGTGGGGGTTTTAGCCCACGAAAGCTTATGCCCAAATAAATTTGTTAGTCTCTGAAGTGCCACAAGGACTCCTCGTTGTTTTTGCTGATACAGACTAACACAGCTACCACTCTGAAACCTAGGAAACTCAGTATTTATTTCTATTTTCCTACACATTAAGAGCATATTCATCTCCTCATACCACCTTTTAAAACAAATACCTTTCAAAAGTCCAAGTACTACAAAATATTTGTATGTCTTATAATTAAACTTAATATTTCACAAGTAGGCAGAAGTGTAGACAAAACAAGTGTAGTTGAGACCACCATTGCCTGTGAACTAAAGGACAGGATGAAACATCATGGGACATTTTCAAGATTCTTAGGATATGTGTTTAAATTTTAAGAACCACAACTGTGAGACTACTAAACGCGTTACAAGTAAACATTCACATGTAATATAACTTGCTTTTGTGGATATTCACAGTTGTAATTCTAAAAAATTGTTTAACTCGAGACCCTTGTCACCATATACCTCTTAAAATCGGAAGTATTCAAATTATATATAGTGTTAATTGAAAATTGCTCCGTTAGCAACTAGCAGAAGCAGATGACTACAGGCTTGTAGAAATAAAATTAAAAATAGCTAAGAAAAAAAAGACTGTACTCTGTCCTATGCAGTTTTTGTAAGCATTTACACAGCAAATCTAAAGCGTTCATGAGTTTGTAGTACTCAAATAGATAAAAGATATTTCTTTTTATTCTCTTCCTTACCGTGTTAGGTGCTATTAACATCTACTGTTTTACATACCAGAGTGATAATGAGTGAAATGATTTTTTTGTATTCTTACGTACAGTAGTTTATACAAAACGTTCTGATCATTCCAGATGACAGTAGTTACATAAATATATATTATGGTCATTAACCCAAAAATGGTCAGTTTCTCTATTGCATATGATCTTTACTTAAAAAACACTTCCTGATTTTTGTATTTATCATCATAGGCTTTAAGTAAACTGATAATTATGAATAAGGGACAAAAATAGAGTATGGGGGTTCCTCGGTGGAAGTAGATAGAAATTATTATCAGACAGGGGAAAGGGAAGAGATTTCTAGGAAGCAACCACAATATTGAAGTCAATGGACTTTTCACCCCTGAGCAACGTAGTTATACCAACGTAAGTTGCTAGTGTAAACCAAGCTAATAAGACCCACTGCTCTGACTCAGTTTTTACACAGTGATCCTGGGAAACGTTACATCCAATGCCTCACAAGGATTTTCCAGGACATCACAAATCCAAGTTTGTGTGTTCTAGTGTTCCCCTCCTCACACCCACAAAGGGGAAGGGGAGGAGAAGGGACTATGCGCCTGTACTGGACCTAAACTTGATCATCTGCTTAGGGTCAGCAGTGGAGGCGGCGGGGGGGGAGGGGGACAGGAAGGGGGGAGAAACAGTGCCTTTATGTGGCAAATGTTTTCCAATGAGAGAAGAAAAATGGGGACATTTTAGTTAAGGAAAGCAGAATTCAATCTCAATTTCAACAGGAATCTGCCACCAAGGGCCTCAGTCGCAATTCCCTCATTACTACCATGTTGGAAAGCTTCTTAAGAAATATAGAGGGGAACCATGGCACAGCTTCATTACAGACAAAGCTGGTGATGTGCTTGGGTGGGAGGTGAACCAAACAAACAGTCATGAGAACATTTCTAAAGTGTAAGCAGGACGGAATACTAGTTAGAGGGTGGGTCAGGAAACTGCCAAGAAAACCTGTAATCTACAAATAGTTTACAAACCGAACTGGAATGGATTACTGGAAGAATCCATGTAATCTAAAGCAAGCTGTTGGGCATAAACTTCACAATTCAAATGATAAAGTCTGTTCAGCCTTACAATTAACTTCAATTTTTATCCCAGCAGAAAAATACCCGTTTCATAATACTGATTTTGATAAGAAGCAAACTGTAGGCTGCCATGAAACTTCATACCAAAGGGAAAATTCAGCTGTGCTTTTTGTCTTTCAAAGCCCAAGGGGTGAGATTATTTCATGATTACCAGACTTCCCATCATGCCTTATGGATAGATTTTTCTGTCCACAGCCAGTTTGAAACTGATCTTACCACTGTACAAATCAATATCCCATTTATTCTTTTAAGCTTTCAGTGACCTATTTAAAATTCTCTTCTTCAAACACAGTGTCCTGAATAGTTAGCCAACTTTTCATTGTATAGATTTTTCCAAATCTAGTCATAGTTTAATTTATTCCAAGCAGAATGCCTGAGAGAGAATTGCTGGATTTGTTTGACTAGCTGGGAGTAAAGAGAGCAATTAAGGAAGATAAGGATATCACAGAGAAGGCAAACGAGTTTTTGCATCAGTTCACACAACAGAGGATGTTGGGGAAATATCCACCTCAGTTCCATTCTTTTCAGGTAATGAAGATGAGACGCTGTCAGAAACTGAGGTCAACTCGCAAAGCCCCTTCCTGCTTACTCTCCCATTGGTCCAATATTTCAGAATGCTTGGGCCCAAAGACGCAAGTCGAACACTGTGCCCTCAATCACTGCCTATAAAAGTTAATAGTTACTGCTGTCAGAGACTCTCTTCACAAGTTTGCTTGCTGGTTTTAATGCCACTTTGGCCAATTATAGTAAATCAGCCTTATATTGGTGATCAACCAGTCTAATAAAAAAAACAATTACTCCCTTCATTACTCTGAAATACAGAACTCACTGAAGTGGAAAGATGTGAGAAAAAAATCTCTTACTTCCGCAGGGTTGGGGGGGGGGAGGGAGAGAAATGTGCGCTGTGGCGCCAAGATTCAATTAGAAAATTCTTGGTTTAAAAAAAAAAACAAAACCACCTACCACCTGATAATCCCTGATATGAAAAACTGCATTTATTAGGAGAGAACTGACATAATTTCCCCCTAAATTAGAAACATTAATTAGTAAAAATTACTTTGGGACAGGAATATTCAACAAGACAAAAAAATGGTGGTTTTGCACACTGTACACTTAGGGTTTGTCTATATTTAGAAGGTACAACTGCACTTCAGTGAAGATGCTACCTATGCCGACAGAGGGGCTTCTGCCATCCGCGTAGGCACTCCACCTCCCCGAAGGCAGTTGCTAGGTTGGGGGAGAAGCCCTCCTGTCAACGTAGCATTCTCTACACTGGGAGTTAGGTCCAAATAACTGCATTGCTCCGGATGACGTAGTTATACTGACATAAGTTGCTAGCATAGACCAAGCCTTAGGCTATGTCTACACTGCACTTTCGTCAGTAAAACTTTTGTCGCTCAAGGGTGTGAAAACACACTCCCCTGACCAACAAAAGTTTTACTAATGAAAAGCACTGGTGTGAACAGCGCTACGTCGGCGGGAGACGCTCTCCCGCCGACAAAGGTACCTCCCCACATCGGGGGTGGTTTTATTTTGCCAGCAGCAGCTCTCTCCGGCTGACAAAGAGCAGCTATACTGCGTGCCTTACAGTGGCAAGGCTTTAGAGGCACAGCTGTGTACACACAGCCTGAGTGTTAGGGGTACAGCAAACCAGAAAATTATTAAGACTAATGTAATACAATGTCCCAAAATGCATCTGGAATAAATCTCTCTCTCTTTCTCTCTCATGTGATACTGCTCCAGTAAATCCCAACCCCATCCTGATTTCTAAGCAGGCTTTAGGATTCCCTCTCTCAGTAATGAAAACAGGAAGCACAACATTCTACCTCAGAGGTCCCCAATCTGTGGGGCGCACCCCCCTAGGGGGGCATGGAGGAAGGTTGTGGGGGGGCAGGGAGGGAACGCCACCCAGCTCCACTACTGGCCTGGGTCCTGGCTGCCGGCTCCACACCTGGGACCCCACCCCCAGCTACAGCCCATGCCTCAGCCCCCTTACTCTTGTCCACATTCCCCCCTCCCAGAGCCATGGCCCCCAGTCCTGGCTAGGTTTGCCAATTTGAGTTGGCTGTATTCCTGGAGGTTTCATCACATTACATAATCTTTAATTAAAGATTACTCTTTAATTCCTGGAGACTCCAGGACAATCCTGGAGGGTTGGCAACCCTACTACTGGCCCTGGCTTCTGGGGGCAAGAAGGGGGAGCGGACAGGAGTCAGGGGGACATGAGAAAAGGTTTGGGGACCACCGTTCTACCATAAGAGACCCGGACAAACTGGAAATAACCTGACTCTTCCTCCTGTGACGAGAGGATGAGAGCATGGCTGAGAAGTTAAAAGTCTCCATGAGCCAGAGTGCAGCGCATACCACACACAACTCTCTCATTACATTTCAGCTATTTTTGGAGAACCACTGCAGCTTCAGGTGGGACTAGGTATTTACTGGGTATTTAGTCAGTGAAGTGTGGTTGTAATGTGGGAGAGGAATAGGGGTACATACAGGGGAGTGAGAAGATAAATCTTATCCTGAGGCAAATTAGAGATCATTTATTGTTGGCCTGATTGAAAAGAGCAAGAGAACAGGGAAGTGCTCCAATGCAAAACCTCCTCTCTCTGTCTACAATACCTCCAGACTATCAAAATAAATAGCAATATAGTCCACAACTGACCACCCACAACTCACAATGACTTCGGAGGGCAGTTGCTTGGCACCTCAACATCTGTCCCCAAATTTCCGCAGGTGGACTTTCATTATTATTAACGACCAAGTTTATTAGAGGAGAAATACCGTAGCATTGGCCTAAGGACCAACCAAAAATGGGGCCCCATTGTGCTAGATACGATACAAACACAGAGTAGTTGATAGTCCCTGCCCTGAATAACTTACAAGCGAAAACAGACAAGACAGACAGAGAGCAGAGGTAGAACACACAGGCCCAGCGAACAATGGAATGGAAGCAAACATCGTGTTAGTGCCAAGTTTCTTTTTTAAAAGGTGGCTTTAGTTAGGAGGGGATAAGACAGAGGTGAAAAGAAGCTGGTATGGTCCCGTACAGCGTGCCGGTAAGAGCCAGTACGCCGGGCCGGAGCGGACCGGCTTCCCCAGGCTGGTGCTTTAAAGGGCCCCGGGCTCCACGCAGCGGCCGGAGCCCTGGGCCCTTTAACGCACCCCCCGAGCCCTGCTGCTGGAGCCCCAGGGTAGCGGCAGCAGGGCTCCAGCGCTGATTTAAAGGGCCAGGGGCTCTGGCCACTACGAGAAGCCCTGCGCCCTTTAAAGCACCCCCCGAACCCCTGGGGCTCCCCACAGCAGCCAGAGCCCCCAGGCCCTTGAAAGCACCCCCTGAGCCCCGCTGCTGGAGCCCCAGGGTAGCGGTAGCAGGGTTCCAGTGCTGATTTAAAGGGCCAGGGGCTCCGGCCGCTGCAGGGAGCCCTGCACCCTTTAAAGCACCCCCCGAACCCCTGGGACTCCCCGCAGGGGCAAGAGCCCCTGAGTCCTTTAAAGCACCACCCGAGCCCCGCTGCTGGAGCCCCGGGGTAGCGGCGGCAGGGCTCCAGCGATAATGTAAAGGGCCCGGAGCTCCGCTGTGGTAGCGGCGGCCAGAGCCCGGGGCCCTTTAAATCGCCCCTGAGCCCCGAGCTGCCTCTGCAGCTGGTAGCTCTGGGTGTGATTTAAAGGTCCCAGGGCTCCCAGCCGCAGCTGGAGCCCTGGGGCCTTTAAATCTTGATTTAAAGGGCCAGGGTTTTTAAAGGCCACGCCCCCTGCTCAGGACTCTGGAATACCGGTAAGTCCTTTAAGTTACTTTCACCCCTGGGATAAGATAATTGGAAAGCAAAATGAAGGGAGAAGGCACACTGAAAGGAAGGAGACTCAGGGGAAGGAGAGGTGATACAGACATTGAAAAGCAGGCGTTTGATCACTGAGGCTGCAATACAAAGGGCATGTTAACATGGGGACGCTCAGGAAAGTTAAGGTGAATCAACTAAAGATGTGAAGTCAATGCACCACCTCCCTGCCACATGGACCCTTTCATTCAGGAGTAAAGTGGCCTAATCTGGCCACTACTCCAGGGTGTAAAACAGCAACGTATCTCATCTCTGTAGCTGCACCAACTGCTACAGCAGAACCAAGCATTTTTAAAAGTCATTTTTCAGGCACAATAAATTAAATTTAACGAGCAAAACAGAACGAAGCTGAACAATAAGCCATAATGCAATAGCAACAGCATTCAAGCCTACTGCCAACGGCAAAAACTGTTCTTTCCATTTAAATGTCTGTTTAGGCTACGCTATCACCGTATCTGTACTACAGCAAAGCACCCTCTTTCACCAGCCGCTGAGCTAGAGGAACCTGATGAGACAAGTTATGCTGGCAGTTTCACGAATGGAAATCAGCCAGAGCCAAGAGTCAATACAGTAGACAACAGAAAAGGGACAGTCATTTGCTGCTGCAATGTCTACATGAGCTATTTTTTACCCAAGAGAGCCAATTTCTGGGTTGTCCAGATCCTGGCCTCTTGTACTGAAAAACTGTTGCCAATTCTCACTCTTTAATCACAAGTATCATGATATTTGGTGTTTTTCAGAAAGCCTCAGCTCCCGGACTAATGTGAATGCATGACCACCTTTTTTTCAAATGAAAAATAAGGTGAATTTCATGGTTGCAAAGAAAATCATGACCACATGCACCCTAAAGTTTCAAAAACAAGTAGATAAATAAAAAGAACCCAAAATGTATTTATTTTTTAAATTCCATGGTTTTCCTATTTGTGGAGACCTGACCCCACAATTTGATTTTTGAATGTTTTTATGTAGCACGAATCGTGAGTCAGCCGTGAGATGAATCAACAACTCCCATAAACCATAAAGGGTATGTCCTGCACTGAAGCGGAGAGCAAGTCTCCCAGGGCAGGTAGACAGATTCGCATTAGCAGGACTCAAGCTAGTGCACTAAAAATAGCAGTGTGGACATTCAGGCTTGAGCGGAAGATCAGGCTGTCAAGTCCATCCAACCCCATAGCTTGAGAGCCCAAGCTCCAGCCCCAACCGGAACAGCCACATTGCTATTTTTAACATGCTAGCTCCAGCCCCACGGGCGCTATTCTGTTTACCGGGGCTGGGAGGCTTGCTCCCTGCTGCAGTGAAGACATCCCCAAAAGAGAGACATCATGGTAAATCAATATAACATGGTTTTACTGTGTCTGCAAGGAAGTGCCACTTTGCTGAGAAAGGAGACTGACTGGGATTACTTCTCATCTTTAAAAGTAGTTTTGAATTATCTGAAGCCACCACATTGTGTAGTGAATAACCATAAGCACATCAGCAGCATCCTACTTCCAGGCCCTCTCAGCGGTCCAGAGAGGCCAGAGCCTCTTCCAGCTTTTGAGGCCCCTAGCCATAATAAAAATAAAAAATGACGACACATGAAAATAAAATAAGGCACCAAAAAAAGAGTGAGACATAATTTGAATATTTTTTTGTTTAACAAATGCTTTTCTGGTCCAATAGGGATGCGCATAAAAACAAGTTGCGAAGCTTATCAAATACCAAAAAATTAACGAGTGTCTAAATTTGAAGCCCCCTTTGAGCTTGAGGCCCAGGCCAAATGGCCCTCTTGCCGCCCCTCCTCTCCACCACCACCACCCCCACCTCCTCAATTGGCCCTAGTTGCATCTTATCTCAAATCAGATTGTAAGCTTTTGCAGGCAGGGACTCAAAAGCTTCCTAGCATAAGGAAGCCCTCAGATACATATTTTGTATCATCAAGGTATTAAATACCTTCCAATTCCAGATAGAAAAAGCCTGCTCACTGTTTATACAGTCCTAAAACAAGAAAGAAAATGATACTCCAATATACGAAAAGAATCCTTCCATCAGTATGGAACACATTCACCTCTGAGGTGAACTGTTACAAAGGCCAAAAAATGAAGTAAATGTTTTTCAAGTGTGGTTTTAACATGCTTTGTAATGGAGTAGCATTTATTTAGAGGGACATTTTAATTTTTCCGCCCTCAAGCTCCTTTGTCAAAGCACAACCATGCAATATATGTTACACCACAACATCTGTACTCTATAGTCAAAACTAAAGTAAAAGTAAAACTACAACCTCCGCTTAAGCAAGTATTTCTCTCTCTTCTGAGGTGAAAAATCGAGTGGCACAAGAGCGCGCTTTCCTGCATGAGCCATTCTGCTAAGGAGCAGAAGTTTTGCAGTTAGACAGGATTTCACAGCATAACACAACAGACAAACCAGCATGATCAATTTTAAAATTTTACAACATGTGATTTTGGAGGGCTATTTTCCCCACAATAGGTGCAACAGGACACAAAGCTCTGTGCAGTTCCTATTTTCTCAGGAAAACTTAATAACTGTGAATTTACAGTAAAACGTTAACTTTAGTGTTATTTCAAAATACTTCCTCACTTTACAAACTAATGTTAATTTGGGAACTGGAAGAACTTTCTATTGACAACACTTAGTCTTTCTGGCAACAACACTATTCTCGCTGAAGGATTAGATTCCCAAGTTTAGTTACTCTGAAGGTAGTAGAAATATAGCGTGTAAGTCTTCAAAAGTATTTACCAACAGTTACCAGGAGGGGTATCTGAGAGACTACATTTCCTATACTTAAAGAAAGAAGGAAACAAACAGTGGTATCTCACTGTAGCCAAGCACTAGCTTTGTATATGACTTATTTTCTGGTCATATCGCTATTTTTACATGGCGGCACATCACTAGCGTTAGTTTAATGCAGAGGTGTACATAAGTGCCAGTTAAAGTGAGAAATGCTAGAATTAGCAACAAAGAGACATTAAAAGTACATATAATTGCTAAGGGTGGGTATTCACACATCCACCACAACGTAATCCATGCGCCCGCTCTCTTCTTTTCTAATTCTAGCTTTTCTTCATTTTAAATGACATTGTTTCAACGAGACACCGAGTGTTATAACTTGCCCTGCACCCATCCCAATTCCACAATAACTGAATACACTCTCTCTTTGGCATCATTCTTTTAATGGCACTGTTGTTTTAGGCTCAGTGGCCATAACAAAACTACCTTCTGCCTCTCCTTGCTCCTTCTTCCTGCAACTGTGTAGTAAACCCAGTATATGGCCACCTCTCCTTGCATAGATACTGTATGCAAAATGATGAGGTGTCCTTACATCTTTTAGATTTATTTAAACATCCAGGCAGCTCAAGAATCTCTGGAGCCCTCAATGTATCCATTGGGTTGGGCCAGTCACTACGAGATCTGGATTTAATATACAATTTGCTTTGCCCCACTGCAGCTACAAACTCCTATGCCAGCTGGGCAAGCACAACTGAAGAGGCAACAAAGAACGTGCCTAGAACTGGCAGGTATATTTACAAAGAGAGCTAGTGAAACTGAAGATGGAGCCCCAGTTTCTTCTTCAATAGGAGAGAGACAGCAACATGCTCAGGCAAGGCCAAGATTAAGGTGGAGAGATCCTCACCGAGAAGTTGTCAGTCCCCAGTTCCAGAGCAGCGTCTCACCCTAAACTCCACGTAGCACTGGAACACATGCACCACATAGGACACCGACATTTCCGTTTCCCCTTTTGGGTTGTGGTCCCCGTGGCCCCTCCGGCTACAGTTTAGTAGGATCAGTGAAGGCAATGCTGCCAAACATCGTCCCTGCAATTTTACACTTAACACCGAACAAGTTAGACAGACCCTTCTACCAAACACTAACTCTCACCATTCCCCACTTCTGGCTTTTTCCCATAGGGATTTATTCTAAATCTCAAAATACTGTGCTGCTAAGCTACTTGATAGTGTGTAAAAGCCAATTCCATCTATGCAGCCAAAGAACTCAAATGCTAATTATACCCATAGACTAGATCCTTGGCTCTCAGACTTCGGTTAGCTATTCAGACACTTTGAATATGCATCTGAATGGTAACTATTGTTGTATGCAGTGTTGTTGCAGCTGTTTGGTTTCCAAGATATTAGAGCGACAAGGCGGATGAGGTAAAACTTTTACTGGACCAATTTCTGTGGGTGGGAGAGAAGCTTTCAAGTTTACACCTGTGTAAACTCAAAAAGTTTCTGTCTCCCACCCACAGAAGTTGGCCCAATAAAAGATATTACTTCAACCCCCCCTTGTCTCTCTAACAACTATTGTGGCTCCCCCATGTTTCCAGTAACTCATAATATCGAGTCCCATGATACACAAAAGCACGGTGCTCTGCCAGCAAAGCACGGATCAGCTGATAAGCATAATGGAGCGCCAAGCTGACTCGATCCAGGCACTTGTAGCCAGGCACTACCGCCCCCGACCCCACCCTGCAGCCCTTGTCCCAAAACTCTTTCCCTTGTGCCCCCATGTTGCCTCCAACCCACTTTCTCCAACATTCAGAGGCAGCTGGTGGCAGTAAGAACCCAACACCTGTAGCTTCACCACCCAGCTCTGAAAACTACGAACCTTACCCTCTGTCCTCAACCCCCATCACCATGCAGTGTAGCCATCCTGAAGTGCAGCACTCATTGCACAGCACTCCAGACAGGAAGGCTGAGTACGATAACAGGACATACACAAATCCGTTCCCCACCCCCTTGCCCTTTCTGTTTCCCAAGCAGATGTGTTTCTTTTCAATAAATGAATTTCCTTTTCAATAAATGGATTTTTTGGCTTTGAAAACATTCTTTATTATTGCATAAAGTAAAAGATACCTTAGCCCAGGAAAGAAACAGGCACTGCAAGTCAGCATAGCAAAAACAGATTCCTACTAACATTGGAACCACTGCACTTCACTCCTGTGCAGGGCACCAGACATTACTGGTGGCTTTCAGCCTCAAATTGCTCCCTCAAGGCATCCCTAATCCTTGTGGCCCCACGCTAGGCCCCTCTAATAGCCCTGCTCTCTGGCTGTTCTAATTCAGCCTCCAGGTGTTGAACCTCCAAGTTCCATGCCTGACTGAATCGTTCACCCTTCCCTTCACAAATGCTATGGAGGGTAGAGCAAGCGGATATAACTGTGGGGATGCTGTCATCGTCCAGGTCAAGCTTCCCATACAGAGAGCGCCAGTGGCCCTTTAAACGGCCAAAAGCACACTCCAGTCATTCTGCACTTGCTCAGCCTGTTGTTGAACCATTCCTTGCTGTGGTCAAGGCTCCCTGTGTAGGGTTTAATGAGCCACGGCATTAAAGGGTAAGCGGGGTCTCCAAGGATCACAATGGGCATTTCGACTTCCCCTATGGCGATCTTCTGGTCTGGGAAAAAAGTCCCGGCTTGCAGCTTCCTGAACAGGCCAGTGTTCCAAAAGATGCGTGCGTCATGCACCTTTCCGGGCCAGCCTGCGTTAATGTCAATGAAACCCCCATGGTGATCCACAAGCACCTGGAGAACCATAGAGAAATACCCCTTCCGATTAATGTACTCGGAGGCTAGGTGGGCTGGTGCCAGAATTGGAATATGCATGCCATCTATCGTCCTTCCGCAGTTAGGGAAACCCACTTGTGCAAAGCCATCCACAATGTCATGCACGTTACCCGGAATCACAGTTCTTCTGAGCATGATGCGATTAATGGCCCCGCAAACTTGCATCAACACGATTCCAGCAGTCAACTTCCCCACTCCAAACTGGTTAGCGACCGATCGGTAGGTGTCTGGAGTTGCCAGCTTCCAGATTGCAATAGCCACCCGCTTCTCCACAGTCAGGGCAGCTCTCAATCTCGTGTCCTCGCGCAGCAGGGCGGGGGTGAGCTCCTCACACAGTCCCATGAAAGTGGCTTTTCTCATCCGAAAGTTCTGCAACCACTGCTCGTCATCCCAGATTTGCATGACAATGTGATCCCTCCACTCAGTGCTGGTTTCCTGAGCCCAAAAGCGGCGTTCCACGGTGGTGAGCATGTCCATGAATGCCACAAGCAATCTCATGTCATATGCATTACTTGAGTCGATATCATCATCGGAGCCCTCACTGTCACTTTGGATAAGGAATAACTCGACTGCCAAACGTGACGTGCTGGCAAGACTTGTCAGCATACTCCTCAGCAGTTCGAGATCCATTCCCGCAGACTGAAAGGGAAGACAGAGCGCACAGTACAAAAATCGTTGAAAGATGGCGCCAAATATGGTCGGAAGCACAGGGATTGCTGGGATGCAAGCCGATGCATCACGGGGCATTAGGACAGGACCCAGAATGCCCCCCGCCCCCTTCCCACAAGCCACAGCGCCAGAATGGGAAGAGGTGCTCTGTGGGATAGCTGCCCATAATGCACCGCTCCCAATGCTGCTTCAAGTGCCACAAACGTGGCCACGCCAGTGCGCTTGCAGCTGTCAGCGTGGACAGAGTGCGGCGCTTTCCCTACTGCGCTCTCCAAAGGCGGGTTTAACTCACAGCGCTCTACATCTGCAAGGGTAGCCATGCCCTCAGAGTGTCACAGTGACATACAAGGTAGAACAGATTGTTTAGCATAAGTAGTTAACACACATTTCAACTGACCATTCAAGGTGAAGTGGCCATTATTTGGCTGACCACATTTCAGGCATTTTGTTAAAGCTTCAGTGATAGATTGCTCGGTCATTCCAGGAACAAGAAATCTTTCCAAATCAATGTAACACTTCAGTGTGGGTTCTCCAAAACATCCTAAAAGAGCTGGGTGTCTAAGGATTTGTCTATGCTTACAGCGCCCCAGCTTGGAGCAGCTGCGCTGCTGCAGCACTTAGTGAAGACGCTATTTGCACCAACGGGAGAGGTTCTCCCATCAGCACTCCCGTTGACAGAGCGCTGTCTACACCAGGGGTTAGGTCGGTATAACTACATCACTCGGGGTGGGGATTTTCCACACCTCTGAGCAACGTAGTTATACCAACGTAACATACATTGGTAGTGTAGACCAAGCCCGAGGTTGAGACATTCAAAGTTTCCTAAGGGAGCTAATGCAGCAACCTCTACTTGTAACATTAAATTACCTCTAGGAAAAGGATATTATTGGGTGAAACCCTGGTACCATTAAAATAAGTGGCAAAACTCTCAGTGATAGTAGGGCCAAGATTCCACCCAGTCTCATTACAGTACATTGAATTTTTATGATGAATTGAAAGTGCAACGTTCACTAGCTCCCCTGCTCTAGCAAACACTTATGCATGTGAACAACTTTATGTTCAAATGGGGAAGTTGCTCATGTGCAAAAAAGTGTTTGCAGGATCAGACCCAACAAGTATTTAACAGCAAATAAAGACACTGAAAAGAAAAAAGTAGCAAGTGTGAGAAATATACAAAATATTTTAGTTTACAGGACAGAACAAAAAAAAAGGTTTTATGTATGTTTGTGAAGAACAGCTTTCAAGAGACAAAGGAACATTAGCATTCTGTGTCTTGCTGCTCATCAAGAGAGGTGAGTTTCAGGAAATAAAGCGACATGCAGCCTGTGTACTTTAAACCACTTTCTGATCTGCAAGTCACACAAACCACTCTGCATTCAGCACTAACCACAGGCACCTATTTCCCTAGCAACAGTTTGCAGGCCAATTTCACTTTGACTGAAGAACATTTAACAAGTTACATAAGGAGCATTGCACGTTGGTGCTGTAACAGCAGCTGGTTTTCACACTTACCCGAATGTTATTTACGTAGTATTGAATGGGCCAATACTTTGCTGCAATTACAGAACCTAAGACAAAAAATTACAAATAGAAGTGACTAATCCATATTAAACAGTAACGTTAAAAAACACAAACTTTGTTTAGCCAAGTTTTAATATAAAGCAGATTTCTCTTTATTCTTCAACAGCACATTTAGTCTGTTACTTTATTAGAGCAAACCTTTCCTTTGTCCAACGAGATTTGAGAATTGGATTAGATAGCAAAAGAACAAGACAACACAGTAATTAAGTGTTAACTTTAGGGATATTTTACTAGCTACAGAAATTAACAAATTGTATATAACCATTAATATCCCAAATCTATAGAAATCCCAAACTATGTAGATGACCTAAAGAAGAGCTCTGTGTAAACTCAAAAGCTCATCTCTTTCACCAACAGAAGTTGGTCCAATAAAAGATATTACCTCGCCCATTTTGTCTCTCTAACACAACTACAACTGAATACAGGATACATAGTGTCTGTATTAATAAACCCTAGGCTTATACTGGACCAATTGTAACATCTGTCTGATTCACAATACACATTTCCAAACTTATTTGATCCTTACCAGATCTAATCAAGACATCGGGTCATTGACTGAACTTTCACTGGCATGGTATTAACTACATTTTGGAAACACAAATTTAATTACATGGTATTTATGTCAATAGTGTTAACAATACATTGGAGGGAAGAAAAAGGGAATAGGAAATGACAAAAAGGAAAAAGTCAAGTCAAACAAAATCAGTTATGAGATGTATTTGCTATCCTGACCTGTAAGTTTATTTTTTATTCAAAACATGAATGATACTTTAAAGATACTTGCTGTAATAACTGTTTAAAATATTTAAAAAAATACAAAGAGAATTACTCAAGCACTGCATGGTTACCAGCTGTGGAATCTTCCAATTAGTTCAAAGCATACCCCTGTCAAGGTTCCTTCCCCACTCTGAACTCTAGGGCACAGATGTGGGGACCCGCATGAAAACCCCCCTAAGCTTATTTTTACCAGCTTAGGTTAAAACTTCCCCAAGGTACAAACTATTTTACCTTTTGCCCCCGGACTTTATTGCTGCCACCACCAAGCGTCTAACAAATATATAACAGGGAAAGAGCCCGCCTGGAAACGTCTTTCCCCGCAAAATCCTCCCAAACCCTACACCCCCTTTCCTGGGGAAGGCTTGATAAAAATCCTCACCAATTTGCATAGGTGAACAAAGACCCAAACCCTTGGATCTTAAGAACAATGAAAAAGCAATCAGGTTCTTAAAAGAAGAATTTTAATTGAAGAGAAAAAGTAAAAGAATCACCTCTGTAAAATCAGGATGGTAAATACCTTACAGGGTAATCCGATTCAAAACATAGAGAATCCCTCTAGGCAAAACCTTAAGTTACAAAAAGACACAAAAACAAGAATATACATTCCATTCAGCACAGCTTATTTTCTCAGCCATTTAAACAAAGCAGAATCTAACGCATATCTAGCTAGATTACTTACTAAGTTCTAAGACTCCATTCCTTTTCCGTTCCTGGCAAAAACAACACACGGACAAAGAGAACCTTTGTTTCTCCCCCCCTCCAGCTTTGAAAGTATCTTGTCTCCTCATTGGTCATTTTGGTCAGGTGCCAGCAAGGTTATCCTAGCTTCTTAACCCTTTACAGGTGAAAGGGTTTTTCCTCTGGCCAGGAGTGATTTTAAAGATGTTTACCCTTCCCTTTATATTTATGACAGCTCCCCACAAGCCTACTTCAGAACTGATCTCAGTTCTATGAGTTTGTTTGTTTTTTAAACCAGTCTATACAAAAGTTGGGATGGAGTCATGAAGAAAGTATGTATGGGCAGTTTACATAGGACTGGCATAGTACGATAACATGACTCCCGTCCTGAATACTATCGTCAGTATTATGGAGAGGCAGCTGCCTCTGTACAATTGTAGTTTCAGCCAACTTCTGTGATAAATCCCTATTTTAGCACCCCCATAACTTTGGCTTGAGACTTGTTACGTTTACACCAAGTTCAAATGATTTTCTTTAGTCTTTGAAGAAACAGTCACTTTTAAACTAGAGCTCATTAAAAATGACTCTGAATAGAAATGTTGATATTTACCTTATGTCTGTCTCTACGTGCTAAAACGTGGTTTTTCGTTTGGTTTATCGGGAACAGCGCTGGGCATAGTGTTCTTATCAAGTGTAAATGTTGTGTGTGCGCACGTGTGTATATGTAGTATATTTTACCATAACAAGCTTAACGCTGAACAAAAATACATGCTATTCTTTCAGCAGTATTTTCAAAATATATACACACCACAAAACACTTTGGAAAATAAAAAAAATTAAATATGCACATTAATGACACATCATTGGTCAACATCCAAAGCAGGTCCTCAAACACATATACTTTTTCCATATCCTGATAAAGTTATACACTTTCCCGCTCAACTATCGATACAAAATTATTCTCAGCAACAGTAATTGTAAATACTTTACAAAAGAATTCTCCATGAAACAAAAGGAACCAAACTTCAGACTGCCACGCTGGAGCATAGCTTCGCAGGAATATGATATGGAGATCAATCATGCTGAGGGTTGGAGAACAAGCTACCCGACACCCTGTCCAGAAAAGAGGGGACAGAGGTGAAGTTTATGTCATGGCCAATGAACAAAACTCCACCAACAAACTCACAAGAGGAGGTGTGACAGTCAAGGTCCAGCCACCCCAATGGGAGAAAAGGGTGGTCTGAACCCTAAAAATAAGCAATTGAGTCAACCGATTGTAGACAATGTTATGGTGTATAAACATATGCCAAGTAAGATCTTTTATGAAAGCTTGTAATGCCCTGAACTTGAGATCATTAAGAGAGATGTATACAGGTTATGGCCATGAATGTATGCATGTATATAGATGTAGAAAATTGTAATTTTAACTATAGTGCAACTGCATCATCACCTCACAGCAGTGTGGTGAGGCAATCAGGCAGGGAAGGCACCTCCCAGGCCAGGTGTTTACACAAAACCAGCTCCAAGAACTTAGCATTGTCCAGCCAGATACAGACAATGGTGGACCATTAAAGGTAATGGGAAAACACTGAAACAACTTGAAACTGAAAAGAAAAACCCAGGGCTTATCTACAGTGGCACTTTACAGTGCTGAAACTTGCAGCGCTGGGGGGGGGGTGAGGGCTCTGGCTAGGGGTGCAGGCTCTGGGGTGGGGCTGGGAATGAGGGGTTTGGAGTGCAGGAGGTGGCTCAAGGCTGGGGCAGAGTGCTTTGGGGTGGGGCCAGGGATGAGGGGTTCAGGGTGCAGGAGGAGGCTCTGACTGGGATGAGGGGTTCAGTGTGTGGGAGGGGGCTCAGGACTGGGGCAGAGGGTGGGGGTGAGGTCTTTGGGGTGGGGCCGGGGATGACGGGTTTGGGGTGCCAGCAGCTCTCTCGACGCCATATGCACACGAGAGAGAACAAGAGAAGTTAAAGGACCATCACATTCTATAATTTAAGCTATTTTAAAAAGAACCAAAGCACAGCATTATGGAGCAATCCAGCTCCTGCTTCTTGTAA
The DNA here is from genome assembly GCF_965140285.1 of Lepidochelys kempii. Lineage (NCBI taxonomy): Eukaryota > Metazoa > Chordata > Testudines > Cheloniidae > Lepidochelys > Lepidochelys kempii. Next base: position 16,893,350 of record NC_136391.1, read on the forward strand.
CTCATTGAGCTTCAATATCTTCCTTGCTTCATTTCAATTTTTTGTTCCATTTGAACTCCTTGAGCTATTCAGCTTCCTGCCCACAAATGTAATATATTATACGCTCATTTCCTAGATACATCTGCATTACCTGACTCCCTGAACAGAGTACAGATCACTTGGGAGCAATATTTTGTCAATCCAGTCTCTTAAACAGAGGAAGTTTAAATTTGAACGTGCGTTTTTTCCTTTACAGTCAACCTCAGAGTGACACCAGAAACACTCCGTGATTTTCTCGTATTATCTCTAGTGCACTGATAGGTTTCAATGTATCCAGCGTTGCTGACATGCTTTTAAATCTCAGTGTCTACTGCTTTTCCACATGGCACAAGAACTGAAATCACAGCCTTGTTTACACTCAACCTACTGTTTGCAATTTCATGTCGAAGGTTAGATACTGGAGAGTTCATTTTTAATCCTTTAGTGAGCAAAACTTAGCTCACATTCCAAAGGTTATGAACTGCTATGATTTTATTTAAGAAACACCAACAATTAAGCAACACTGTCAGTCTAGGCTATTTTAAAGAATACACACACGATTTACCCTCACAGATTTCATGGAAGCATTTTGTATAAATTTAGCGTGAGAATTACTGAAGCCCAACCCTCCCTCACCTAACATGCTGTTGTTAATTATTTGTATTACAGTAAGGCACAGAGATTCGACAGTGGCCAATGCCAGGTTCCCCAGAGGGAATGAACAGAACAGGTAATCATCAAGTGATCCATCCCGTCGCCCATTCCCAGCTCCTGGCAAAGAGAGGCTAGGGACACCAAACCTGCCCATCCTAGCTAACAGTCATTGATGGATCTGTCCTCCATGAATTTACCTAGTTCTTTTTTGAACCGTTATAGCCTTGGCCTTCACAACATCCTCTTGCAAGGAGTTCCACAGGTTGACTGTGCATTGTATGAAAAAATACTTTCGTTTGTTTTAAATCTGCTGCCTATTAATTTCATTTGGTGGCCCCTAGTTCTTGTGTTAGGAGAAGGAGTAAATAACACTTCCTTAATTACTTTCTCCACATCACTCATGATTTTATAGACCTTTATCATATCCCCCCTTAGTCATATCTTTTCCAAGCTGAAAAGCCCGTCTTATTAATCTCTCCTCATACGGCAGCCGTTCCATACCCCTAATCATTTTTGTTGCCCTTTCCTGAACCTTTTCCAAGTCCAATATATCTTTTTTGAGATGGGGCAACCATTCTGCATGCAGCATTCAAGATGTGGGCATAGCATGGATTTATATAGAGGCAATATGGTATTTTCTGTCTTATTATCTACCCCTTTCTTAATGATTCCCAACTTTCTTTTTTGCTTTTTTGACTGCCACTGCACACTGAGTGGGTGTTTTCAGAGAACTAGCCACAATGACTCCAAGATCTCTTTCTTGAGTGATAACAGCTAATTTTGACCCCATCATTTTATATATGTAGTTGGGATTATGTTTTCCAATGTGCATTACTTTGCATTTATCAACATTGAATTTCATCTGCCATTTTGCACAAAGAAAAGGAGTACTTGTGGCACCTTAGAGACTAACCAATTTATTTGAGCATAAGCTTTCGTGTGCTGTTGCCCAGTCACCCAGTTTTGAGAGATCCTTTTGTAGCTCTTTGCAGTCTGTCTGGGATTTAACTATCTTGATTAGTTTTGAATCATCTGCAAATTTTGCCACCTCACTGTTTATCCCTTTTTTCTGATCATTTATGAATATGTTAAATAGAACTGGGCTCAATAAGACCCCTGGGGGACACCACTATTTACCTCTCTCCAGTCTGAAGACGGACCATTTATTCCTACCCTTTGTTTCCTATCTTTTAACCAGTTACCAATCCGTGAGAGAACCTTCCCTCTTATCCCATGACTGCTTACTTTGCTTAAGAGCCTTTGGTGAGTGACCTTGTCAAAGGCTTTTTGAAAACCTAAATACACTATATCCACTGGATTCCCCTGGTCCACATGCTTGTTGACCCCCCTCAAAGAATGCTAGTAGATTGTAAAGGAAATCATGCCTCACCAAAAAACATGTTGACTATTCCCCAACAATTTATGTTCATCTATGTGTCTGACAATTTTGTTCTTTACTCTTGTTTCAACCAGTTTGCCCAATATCAAGAGGTACCACGACATCTCAATATCAAAGGTGGTACAAAAACATTCCCCAAGGATAACAGGAACACACTGACCCCTCCTAAAGGATAAAGTCAGGATGACAGTACGTAATAAAAATGTTTTTATTGAACCAACATGTACAAGGTAATGGGTGATAACCAGCCACATCGGGGGGCAGTAACTACGGCAAAGGCAGTACGTAATTTTTTTGTATCAGGCCAGTGTATAAAGATTCATCTCAGAGGGACTATCTTTGTCCAGCTGACATGGGAACGGAAAGTCCCACCATTCACCAAGCTGCATCCATTGTCACGGCATAGAGGTCTTAGTATCCTTGTAGAGTCTGCCAGGTGCTATTACCATGCTTCGCCGACAATAAACCTAGCCTGGTGCCTTCGTACCTTAACGGATCTTGTGGTCATTGGGCAGTTCGCTCGAGGTCTGCTGTGCTGGCTGTCTGCACTGAGCTGGAGCAGCACACAGGGAAAATACACACAAGCAACCAAATATCTAACAACAATACCCACCCTGGATCTGATCTTTTCCAGAAATAAAGATGAGGTATCATCAGAGATTGAGCTATCAGAAGAAGAATCACTGGAACAAACTGAAAATTTAAAAAGCAATAAGTCACTTGAGCCAAATGGTATACATCCAAGAATTCTGAAAGACTTCAGGTATGAAGTAGGACAGGTAGATACGCTGGAGGGTAGGGATAGGGTACAGAGGGACCTAGACAAATTGGAGAATTGGGCCAAAAGAAATCTGATGAGGTTCAACAAGGGCAAGTGCAGAGTCCTGCACTTAGGAGGGAAGAATCCCATGCACAACTACAGACTAGGGACCAAATGGCTTGGCAGCAGTTCTGCAGAAAAGGACCTAAGGGTTACAGTGGACAAGAAGCTGGATATGAGTCAACCATGTGCCCTTGTTGCCAAGAAGGCCAATGGCATTTTGGGATGTATAAGTAGGGGCATTGCCAGCAGATTGAGGGACGTGATCGTTCCCCTCTATTCGACATTGGTGAGGCCTCATCTGGAGTACTGTGTCCAGTTTTGGGCCCCACACTACAAGAAGGATGTGGAAAAATTGGAGAGAGTCCAGCGGAGGGCAACAAAAATGATTGGGGGACTGGAACACATGACTTATGAGGAGAGGCTGAGGGAACTGGGATTGTTTAGTCTGCAGAAGAGAAGAATGAGGGGGGTTTGATAGCTGCTTTCAACTACCTGAAAGGGGGTTCCAAAGAGGATGGCTCTAGACTGTTCTCCATGGTAGCAGATGACAGAACAAGGAGTAATGGTCTCAAGTTGCAGTGGGGGAGATTTAGGTTGGATATTAGGAAAAACTTTTTCACTAGGATAGTGGTGAAGCACTGGAATGGGTTACCTAGGGAGGTGGTGGAATCTCCTTCCTTAGAAGTTTTTAAGGTCAGGCTTGACAAAGCCCTGGCTGGGATGATTTAATTGGGGATCGGTCCTGCTTTGAGCAGGGGATTGGACTAGATGACATTCTATGATTCTATTTGAGCTGCTAACAATATAGCCTCTCATTAAAATCACCTGCTATTCCACAGGATTGGAAGGTTGCAAATGCTGTCCCTAAAATTGAAAAGACGACACAAGGGGTGACCCAGGGAATTACAGACTAGCCAGCTTTACATCTGTACCTGACAAACTGGTTGAAATAATAATTAAAAATAGAATAATGAAGCACCTGGAAGATTATGATAAGATCTAACCAGCATGGCTTCTGCAAATAAAAAAATTTCACTCATCTATTAGAGTTGTTTTGAATACATCAATAGACTAGTGGATAAAAACTTGTTGACATAATTTATTTAGACTTTCAAAAGGCCTTTGATAAGATCTCTCACATGACGCTAATAAAGAAACTAAGCAGTCATGGGGTGAGAGGCTAAGTATTGTCATGGATCAAAAACCACCTCGAAGATAAAATAAAGAGTACGATTAAATGGTCAATTTTCACCATGGCAAAAGGCTACCAGTAGGGTACCTCAAAGTTCCATATCAAGTCCGATGTTGTTTATTAATAATTTAGAAATGGGAGTGAGTAATGAGTTAGCAAAATCTGGAGATGATACAGACTTATTTATGTTGTCCAAAATCAGAGAGGACTGTAAAGAACTTCAGAGACCTAACCAAGCTAGGTCACTGGGTAATATGGTGGCAAATGAAGTTAAATGTTGATATATGAAAAGTAATACACACCAGAAGGAAAAATTAAAGTAGTCATACTCCTTACAAAACTCTAAATTAACAGTATTATAATACCATAATATAAACCAATGCTCTCCCCTCATTTTGAGTACTGTGTAATGTACTCCCTATCCCCACCATCTCAAAAAGAATACTGCAGAATCAGATGGAGAAGAGCAACAAGAATTATTAGAACTAAGGAAAAAAATCTATCATCTGAAAATTAGAAAGATCAGGATTGTTTACCAAAACAACAGTGGTCCTTATTACAGAATTTAAAATAAGAAGGGTATAACAGAAGGCAGATAAGGAGTTTTGGCCTCCTGTCTCACAACACAAGAACAAGGGAACATTCAATTAAATTAAAAGATGGCAAATTCAAAATTTATAAAAAGGAAACGCTTTATCACATGGTATGAAATTAAACTCTGGGACTCAATGCCATAGGAAGTAGTTAAGACTTCATAGTACATTCTTAGCAAGTTTCAAAAACAGATTGGACATTTTTGTGGATAACAAGAATACTAAATTCTGGTCTACACTATGAGTTTATGTCGGATTTAGCAGCGTTAAATCCAAATTAACCCTGCACCCATCACACAATGAAGCCATTTTTTCAACATAAAGGGCTTTTAAAACAGATTTCTGTACTCCTCCCCAACGAGGGGATTAGCGCTGAAATCGACATTGCCATTTTGAATTAGGATTAGTGTGGATGCAATTCGAAGGTATTGGCCTCTGGGAACTATCCCACAGCGCACCATTGTGACCTCTCTGGACAGCACTCTGAACTCAGATGCACTGGCCAGGTGTACAGGAAAAGCCCTGGGGAACTTTTGAATCTCATTTCCTGTTTGGCCAGGTGAGCTCATCAGCACAGGTGACCATGCAGTCCCAGAATCAAAAAAGAGCTCCAGCATGGACCGAATGGGAGATACTGGATCTGATTGCTGTATGGGGAGAGGAATCCATGCTATCAGAACTACGTTCCAAAAGACGAAATGCCAAAACATTTCAAAATATCTCAGAGGCCATGAGGGACAGAGGCTAGAACAGGGACGCAACACACATGCCACGTGAAACTTAAGGAGCTCAGACAAGCGTACCAGAAAACCAAAGAATCAAATGGACACTCCAGGACAGAGCCCCAGAAATGCCACTTCTACGCTGAGCTGCATGCAATTCTAGGGGGGGGGGGCGCCACCACTATCCCACCCCTGTCCGTGGACTCCAATGATGGGGTACTCTCTGCCATGGCTGAGGATTCTGCAAATGGGGAAGATGAGGAGGACGACGAGCATGGAGAAAGCACACCGTTCTCCCCGACAGCCAGGATCTTTTTATCACCCTGACTGAAATACCCAACCAACCGAATGAAGCCGGAGAAGGGACCTCAGGTAAGTGTACCTTTTAAAATATAATACATGTTATAAAAGCAAGTGTTTTTTAATGATTAAGTAGCCCTGAGGTCTTGAGATGCATTCGTGGCCAATACTGCTACTGGAAAAGTCTGTTAACGTGTCTGGGGATGGAGCGGAAATCCTCCAAGGACATCTCCATGAAGCTCTCCTGGAGGTACTCTAAAAGCCTTTGCAGAAGGTTTCTGGGGAGATCAGCCTTATTCTGTCCTCCATGGTAGGACACTATCACGCCATGCTAGTAGCAAGTAATCTGGTATCATTGCATGACAAAGCCTGGCAGCATATGGTCCCGGCGTTTGCTGGCATTCAAGCAACATCCGTTCTTTATCTCTCTGTGTTATCCTCGGGAGAGTGATATCGTTCATGGTAACCTGGTTGAAATAGGGGAATTTGATTCAGGGGACATTCAGAGGTGCTCATTCCTACTGTGCTGTTTGCCTGTGGCTGAAAAGAAATCCTCCCCGCAGTTAGCAACGCGGTGGGGGGGGGGCATTGGCGCTGAGCTGTTCGCGTTTGGCTAGCAGGGATCTTCTCTGATACCGGCCACGCGGTGGGGGGAGGGGAAAAGCGATCATCCCAGAGAATTGGATGAGGGAGGGGGTTAGTTTGGTTTCTGCTGCTGCACGTTAACAGGAAAACTGCAGCACTAAATGGCCAACTCAACAGGCTTTGATTGGTATGGGAAAGGAGGGGGCTGCTGTTATGAAGGTTGCAGAAGCCGAAAGACTATGGCTTACCATGGCCACCTGCAAGCCAAATTCTGTTGCCCGGCCCTGCGTGTGTGATCTCTAACACCAAAGCCGCAGGCACTCAATATAAGACGCAAAATGTGACCTTGTACCAAAATCACATGTGCTATGTAATGTGAATACCCACAGTGTTGTTCACTGTGAAAGAGTATAACCATTGTTCTGTAAAATGTATGTTTTTAAATACTTCACTCCCTCTTTTTTCCTCCAGCAGCTGCAAATGTTTCAAGCCTCCCTCCTCCGTCCCAAAGGCTATCTCAGATAAGGCAGTGAAAAAAAACACGCATGCGCGATGAAATGTTCTCTGAGCTCATGCAGTCATCCAGCACTGATAAGAGCTGTGTGAAGGGACACAATAGCAGAGTACAGGACGGTGGCTGATTAACATGAGGAGACATCGCGGCAGGAAGATCAGAGGCAGCATGAGGAAACGCTGGGGCTACTGCGGGATCAAATGGACATGCTCCAGCGTCTGGTGGAGGTTCATGAACGGCAGCAGGATCACAGACTGCCGCTGCAGCCCCTGTTTAACCGCCCTCCCTCCTCCCCAAGTTCCATAGCCTCCTCACCCAGATGCCCAAGAACGCGAGGGAGGCGGGGGGGGGGCAAGGCTCCGGGCACCTAACCACTCCACCCCAGTGGACAGTCCAAGCAACAGAAGGTTGTCATTCAAGAAGTTTTAAAGTGGCCTTTTCCTTCCCTTCTCCCCTCCTCCTACACCCCCCCCGGGCTACCTAGTGAGTTATCTCCCTATTTTTATAATCAATTAATAAAGCATACATGTTTTTTTAAAGGATAGTCACTATTTCCTTTGCAAGCAAGCTGTGATCGAAGGCAGTAGGGCAGGTGACTTACAGGGAATTAGAGTCATCCAAGGGGGCTGGTTTTCATCAAGGAGAAACAAACGTAAGTGTCACACAGTACCCTGGCCAGTCATGAAACTGGTTTTCAAAGCTTCTCTGATGCGCAGCGCTTCCTGCTGTGCTCTTCTAACTGCCCTGGTGTCTGGCTGCGTGTATTCAGCAGCCAGGCGATTTGCATCAACCTCCTACCCCACCATAAACATCTCCCCCTTACTCTCACAGAGATTGTGGAGCACACAGCAAGCAGCAATAACAATGGGAATACTGGTTTCGCTGAGGTCTGAGCGAGTCAGTAAACTGCGCCAGCGTGCCTTTAAATGTCCAAATACACACTCTATCACCATTCTGCACTTGCTCAGCCAATATTGAACAGCTCCTTACTACTGTCCAGGGTGCCTGTATACAGCTTCATGAGCCAGGGCATTAAGGGGTAGGCTGGGTCCCCAAGGATAACTATAGGCATTTCAACATTCCCAACAGTTATTTTCTGGTCTGGGAAGTAAATCCCTTCCTGCAGCCATTTAAATAGACCAGAGATCCTGAAGACGCGAGCGTCATGAACCTTTCCTGGCCATCCCACGTTGATGTTGGTGAAATGTCCCTTGTGATCCACCAGTGCTTGCAGCACCATTGAAAAGTACCCTTTGCGGTTTATGTACTGGCTGCCCTGGCGGTCTGCTCCCAAGATAGGGATATGGGTTCCGTCTATAGCCCCACCACAGTTAGGGAATCTCATTGCAGCAAAGCCATCTAGTATGACCTGCAAATTTCCCAGACTCACTACCTTTGATAGCAGCAGCTCAACGATTGTGTTGGCTACTTGCATCACAGCAACCCCCACAGTAGATTTGCCCACTCCAAATTGATTACAGACTGACTGGTAGCTGTCTGGTGTTGCAAGCTTCCACAGGGCTATTGCCACTCGCTTGTGAGCCACTCGCTCCCATCTTGGTATTCTTGCACTTCAAGGCAGGGGAAAGCAAGTCACAAAGTTCCATGAAAGTGCCCTTACGCATGTGAAAGTTTCAGAGCCACTGGGAATCATCCTAGACCTGCAACACTATGCGGTCCCACCGCTCTGTGCTTGTTTCCCGGGCCCAGAATCAGCGTTCCACAGCATGAGCCTGCCCCATTAACACCATGATCTCCAAATTGCGGGGGACCGCGGTTTTAGAGAAATCTGTGTTCATGTCCTCATCACCGTGCTGCCATCGCCTCCTCGCCTGGTTTTTCAGGTGCTGGTTCTGCATACACTGCACGATAATGCGCGAGGTGTTTACCTAACTGCTGTGGTGAGCTGAACGGGCTCCATGCTTGCTGTGCTATGGTGTCTGCTACTGCAATCCAGGGAAAAGGGTGCGAAACGATTGTTTGCCCTTGCTCTGGCGGAGGAAGGGGCGACTGACAACGTGGCTTACAGGGTTGGTTTACAGGGAATTAAAATCAACAAAGGGGGTGGCTTTGCGAGAAACAGGATGGCCCCCTCAAAGATAGAACTCAAAACCTCAAGGATAGAACTCAAAACTGGGTTTAGCAGGCCATTGATTTCACGGAGGGAGGGAAAAGAAAATGAATACAAAACAAATCTGGTCTATTTCTTGTTTTGAGCCACTTCATCTATCTTTATACATCTTGCCGGCAGCAAACTGTGCAGTACGACCACTAGCCATCGTCATCTCCTGGGTGCTCAGCAGAAGACGGTGCAGTATGACTGCTGGCCATCATCTTCTGCTGGCTGCAGATTGAAAGACAGTGCACTGCCGGTAGGACTGAATCGCCATGAGACGAAACTTAAAAGGGAAATTACCTGGCTGAGTCACTCCCATGTTTGCCCAGGCGCCCAGTTAAAAGAGCACCCTGGACTACGTTGATGACAGCTACCAGTCATACTGCACTGTCTGCTGCCAAAAGGCAATAAACTGCTACTGTGTAGTAATGCAGTACTGTGCCTGCCAGCACCCAGGAGACATACAGTGACGGTGAGCTGAGCGGGCTCCATGCTTGCCGTGGTATGGCGTCTGCACAGGTAACTCAGGAAAAAAGGCGCGAAACGATTGTCTGCCCTTGCTTTCACGGAGGGAGGGAGGGAAGGGGGGCCTGACGATATGTACCCAGAACCACCCACAACGTTTTAGCCCCATCAGGCACTGGGATTTCTATCCAGCATTCAAATGGGCGGCGGAGACTGCGGGAACTGTGGGATAGCTACCCACAGTGCAATGCTCCGGAAGTCAACGGTTGCCTCGGTACTGTGGACACGCTCCGCCGACTACATGCACTTAGAGCATTTGTGTGGGGGTTTTATACACAATCGACTGTATAAAAACGCTTTCTACAAAACCGACTTCTATAAATTCAACCTAATTTCGTAGTGTAGACAAGGCCTCAGAGTTATAGTTATTACTTGACAAACATTCTGGAAGGGATATTACACCTCAAACTTCAGGCTTAAATCACTCTCTTATCATTAAAAGATTAGGATGTGGCCTAACGTAGATGGCAGATTATTCCACATCTGACTACTGCAAGATTCTTATTGCTTTTTCTGAAGTATCTGTCAGAAACAGGATACTGGACTGCATGGACCTCAGATCTGATCCAGTGTGGTAATTCCTATGTTCCTAAAAGACAAGCTGTGACCCAAAGATTTTACAGTCTAAACTGACAACACAAAGAGCGGGGTAACAGAGGCACAGAGAGTCAGTCATACATAAGATCAGTTGCAGAGCTAGGAACATAACCCACTCTCAAAACTCCTGGTCCATTGCCTTATCCACTACACCTTACAGCCTCTCATGAAAGGGGACACTGTTTAAGTACATAATTTAATGTCCCACTTGAAACTGCTCAGTACCACGCAGGATCAAATCCTAAACCACCACCCTTCCCAAAAACAAGCGCGCACACACACACGCACGCCTCAAGGAATTATTAAACAACTACATCCTGTGGTTAGAGTGTAACTGATTCCCAAATGAACTTCTTGGTAATCCAATCTCTCCATTCTGGGCACACACATGAGGTCTAACAACCTCAGAAGCCACCAGACCATATGGAGCAGGAATGGTCCATGTGGTTAAAGCAAAGGACTCAGGAGAGCTGTGTTCTAATTCCTGCCAGTGCCACAGACTTCAAGTGTGGCCTTGGTCATGTCCCAGCTTCAGTGTTCCTTTTCCCCCAGCTGTAAAATGGGGATAACACCACTTTTTCCAAAATGGTGTTGACGGGCGAGCTTAATATTCATAAGTCACTTCTGAGGGGTATAGAAGTTTGAATAATTACCTATTATGCACAGATAATTTAGACTGTTCTTAACACAACAGTAAACATCATTTTTGGCATTTTCATAATTCCATTGGACTGCATTTCAATTGGTCTTACTTTGGCTCACAAATTATCCCTTGAGGAAAATTTATGAAAAAACAATTCTGGCCTTTAAAATACCATGTGAAATAACAATTAAAACATTCCACACCTAGGCCGTGACTGATATTCTGCTATCCCTACTGTGCATGCAACTCTCCTGTTGACATCAAGAGCTGGGGAGTTTACGTACGGAACAGCAGCATATCAGAGCCTACATCAAAAATGCTATTACAGGACAGACCAGTTCTTTCATTTGGGGTTTGTTACATAGTGCTTTGGAAAAGAAAGTTTGGTTTTGCTACAGTAAAGCAAATCAGTACAACTTAATAGGATGTGTAGCTTGGGGTGAGGGATATAATTAGGATTTTCCTTCCAACCTTATGACAAGGGAGCCACAACTTCTTTAGATACCAGGCCTGCCAAAGGGGGGGGCATGCAAAGGGGGCAAGTGCCCAGGGGCACACGGCTGCCTCTGGCAGCACAATGGGACTAAGGAAGGCTTCCTGCTCGCCCTCGCTCTGCACCGCTCCCGGAAGCGTCAGGCCTGTCCCCGCGACCTCTGGGGTGGGGATCTCCACGCATTGCCCCCACTCCGAGCACGTCTCTGCAGCTCCCATTGCTTGCTTTCGGGAGCCGCCCGAGGTAAGCACTGACCCCCCCGGTCCCCTTCTGCACCCCAACTCCCTGCCCCAACCTAGAGCCTGCTCCCTCACCCCCTCCCAGTGCCCACACCCCGCATCCCTCACCCCCTCCCAGAGCCTGCACCCCACACCTCCTCCTGCACCGCAGCCCCCTGCCTGGTGAAAGTGAGTGAGGGCAGGGGAGAGTGAGATGGACTGAGCAGGGGGCAGGGCCTCGGAGAAGGGGTAGGACAGGGCATGGTATCAGGGAAGGGATGGGGCGGGGGCAGGGCAAGGGTCTTTGGGTTTGTGCAATTAGACAGTTGCCAACCCTATCGGGCGGGCATGTGGAAGCCCTGGCCATGCCAGAACAGTGCGCCCAGCACCTCGCTGGGCACCAGCCAGCGCATACGCAGCACTGCCCAAATGTCAGGTGGACCGCATCCGCAGCCTGTGCATGCATGGGGACCCATTGACTGTTCTGCCCTGGGGCCCAGAATTGCTTTCAGCGGGCCTGCTAGGTACAAGTCTGGCCACCACATGAATCATCATCAAGAATTCATCCCTTTATAAAGGGCAATTACACTGCTCAAATATACACTAAAAGCAACATTCTGGCGAAGTGAGAGACAGTTTCATTTGTATGGACATTCAATTCAAAAGTAGTATTCAAACTGTGGCGAATGCATGGTGATTCAGTGATTAAGGTGGGAAATAAATTAAAAAGTTCAAATCACAAGCTTCAACAGAAATCTAAAGAGGAAACCCTTGTAACCTCCCCTTCAGTTGATTTTCTCCCGGAAAATCTGTCTACCAGTTCCTCAGATCTTGTTTACCCTATGAGACCAGATACCGTTCAAAAAGCTGCTGGACAAAGACCAGCAACAAGGACCAGCCCCCCGGAGAAAACTCCAGTATTATGGATTTGCCAAGCATGCAGTCAGGGTAGTTCTGCAATTCCCTATTTTAACTCAGAACATAAATGGTTACTCAATGACTCAGACAGAGTCGACCGCTCTGCCAAAGAAAGGAAAAGAAAAAATAACTTAAATGACGAGAGATGATGGAAAAGGGCTGGGGAAAAAAACAGTCAGAGATGAGCAGAGTCAAATGAAAAGTCACTGCATACAGCCTTGAAAACAAGCTAGCATCTGATGGATATACGCAGCACAGAAAGGGGAGTGAACAGAGGGAGCTCCTGAATGGAGAATAGCTTATCCTCAGTTTGTGAATGCTGGGGCAGTGAATTAGAATAATCCACAGTCTGGGAGACAGAATCAGAATTAGGTCATCTTTCTACACTGAGCGGTCTCCGTGATTCTGGAAGTAGCTCTCTTCCTTCTGAATGGGTACTGAATCAGTGCCTTAGAGTGGAGGCACTGTGCTGCTGTAGGTGGTGACTTTCACATGGCACATAAAGCTGAGACTTCACCTAACCACTTGTGCTTATTTTAAAAACCCACATTACTTTTCATAAAGAATAAGGTCACGATGCCAGTATCCTGGACAAATTCCACCTCTGGCAAATTATAATATTTTCATTTCTATAACACCTTCTGTCTCCATCCAGGGATCCCAAAGATCAGTGAATAAAGAATTACTGTCCCCATTTTTTAATATAAGGAAACATGGGCACAAAGAGGCTGAGTTGCCTTAAGTCACACCAGGAACAGAATATAAGTCTCCTGACTGCCAGGTTTATGCTTTCACCTCTACATAATGTTTTCTCTCTTCTGCCTACCTGAAATTACACTTGCAATTCCAAGTGGAGAGTGTTCTTCACTTCCAGGCCTAAACTGCACTATGACAGTATGACCTCTTAAATTGTCCACGTGTTGCATCCCAGAAGTATCTGCATTTTAGTGCAGGGAGGGAGACAGAGATCCCTGTTTAGTTCATAAAATTTCTTTGGGATTCTTTGAGCTAAACAGTGCTATTCAACTCATGGGTTCTCAGGACAAATGTTTTGGAGGCCTCAGAGTGTGGCCATCAACTCTTGCTGGTCAACACTCTTAAAATTTTTCCTAAAATACTTAATAAAATTTTGGAAAAACAAATAAATGTGCCCATAAACATGTCCAAATCATTCTAATTTATTTATTGTTAGCTAGTAAAACAGTTATGAAAAGTGAATTACCAAACATACAAGTATCACTTTTCACAGCAGACTTACTCAGCCCTGGCAAGCCTGGAGACAAATTAAGCCCTGGATGGGGGGTTGGGGAAAGCAGCGGGGGCTAGGGGCAATGGGGAAGCGGGAGGCAAAGGGAGGCACCAGGGGGCTGGAGCCCAAAGCCCTGCAGCTGGGGATGGGGCCTAGGGACGGACCATGAAGCTGCACGGCCAGGGCTTGGAGTCTAAACCCCAGCTACCCCGGGACTGGAGTCCAAAGCCTGGGTCTCAACACTCCTGGGAAGGTGGGGAACTAACCAACTGCCTGCTCCTCCAGCACTGTGCCCCAGGTGTCTACAGAGGGGGGCAGAGCCACCTTGCTGGCAGCCCCAGCAACCAACACAAGGCGATGCATCCAGAAACAACAGGGAAGAGGGTGCCCACTACTTTGCCCCTCACCCTCTATCAGAGCCCATGAGGTTGTGGCCACAAGAAAAGCCCCTGGTGGTCGCATGCAGCCATGGTGGCCGCATTTGAGAAATGCTGGTCTACGTCATTCTCTCATTTAAGTTAATGGAAGTTTTGCCCACAAACAAAGTGGAAGTTATCAACAGTTTTTAACATGATTTCAAAACTTATAGCATTTATTTTGCATATAGCATCCCTAGGTAAGCATCAAGTTACAAGAATTTTACATGTACTTCACAGCCTAGCATGAGATGTCATTTATAGTTCCATCAAATTGAAATGTCATTTGTTTTGAACTCACACACACACGAATGTAAAAGATTTCAGGGGAAAATATAATAGTCAAATTGATGGTGTCTGACCAGCTCTTCAAGTGACTGAAAGTGGGTTGCCATTTGCTATACGTACATAGACACACAAATGCATACACACATGCCGCTACTACCTCATGAAGGTATGTTTATGAATCCATTTAAGCTTTTTGAGGCACAAGAAACATTTGAAAAAAATAAATGGATATTAAATCCAACTGGACTTTCAAAACCTGTTTTACTATATAAAAATTACAAAGAACTCAATGCTTTTAAGACTAGGTGTTAATTTTAAAGCAAAACACTAAAATGTCTGAATGTGCTCAATGACAACCAAAGATTGATATTTTATTTCACACAAGACTGTCAGATGGAGATGGAAGCCAAAAATGAGATGCAGAAGATCTGAAAGAATTACTCTACTGAAAGCAATGGCAATATTACAGAAACCAGTAGAGTAAACTTGGGATGTTGAAAAGAGAAAAACTCTCTACTACATCAGCACAGGATATTAAATGCAAAGGAAGCCATTTGAAGTAAAAACTTAATTTTTAGACAACCAATAATAGTACCATATTTTTATTTATATATGGTATCATTATTGGTTGTATAAAAATTAAGTTTATATATATAAAGCAGCTAAATAAGTTTTTATATATAACTAAAATCAAACTGGGATCTCCACTCCAAAAATAGATATATGCAACCCTACTTACAAGATAGCAGGATAGTAAAAGCTGTGTTGCAACCTCCCATCTCCAAGCACAAAAGATAAAGGTAAATTTCCACACAGATATTTGCATGGATTGTGGACACTAGATAATGATGACACACGACAGTTGTCATGGTTAAAAATTAATCATGCTGTATCACAATGAATACAAATCAACATCTTTAATGATCCAGACCAAATACAGAATTACTGAAGATTTACAGACATAACCTTTACAGTAGCAAATGTTATAGTTAAGGGAGCAAATTAACTTTCATCTTAATTTTTGTTTGCTCATTTGTTTGTGTTTTTTTGTTTTCTTTATTAAAGAAAAAAACCCTCTCCTTTTGTGTTGGTGTTTCCATGCTTGACCTCAGCCCACAGGAAAATATTTTTGAAAATACAAGAAATCTGTTCTCTGAGTGAGGTGAGCAGAAAACAATAATATAAATGATATATCATTTATTATTAAATACAATATATATACACAGACTTTTTTTAAAAAAAAAAGGCATTTGTGCTCACAGCTACAAACACCTGTAGATAACTGTAAACTCCAGTCTCTGCATGTGGTTTGTGCCAAGAGGAATAGACATTTAGGCTCTGATCTTGCAACTGTTACTACTGAACCCCTCCAGAGTCCCACTGACTTCAACAGGGCTCCTCATAGTATGAGTAACATCCAACCTCACACTATCCAGTGCAAGTTCCAGGCCCTAGGTTCTGATCCTCCTAGCTTTATGCAGAACCTTGCTCCATGACCAGCCCCACTGAAAACAATGGAACTAGTTCCCATTTTACCTTTTCATTATCCCTCTGTGTGGGCTTCTGGGTTTTGGAGTAGGCCTGATCTACCACAGTACAAACTGAAAGGACTTCTGCAGTTGTCTTTGGTACAAGCACAGCGAGGCTGGGGAGGATTCAGTAGAAGCCATATTAAAGAAAACAGAGTGCATGGAAATCTTTTTGAGCCCAGAATAACTTCACTGTTTCAGGCTGGTAAATCCAGAATAAAAGAATAGCACTACGCTGGCAGGAACTACTGCAAAATGCTAGATATGAAATACGCTGACACAAACAGATGTTTGTTTCTGCACCACAACCCATGACCAGCCACAGCCCCAGTTCCTGTTCAGAGCTCAGATACACTCAAACTACTCCCACTATGCGCTACGTTACGAGTACAAAAGAGTAGCAGTATCCATACAAAGACATCTCACATGCTACAGTACATGGCCCTTGCCAAATGTTTCTGTTTCATGCACCACTCAAGTTGTATACATTTGCATAGATATTTTCATAGGCTGGAAGATGGAGCAGCGTTGTGTCACATCAACACGTCCTGCAAATCAGTTGACTTCTCTGTGGAGAAAGAAAAGAGCCAACACAAACTCATCAACATCGTTCACAAGGGCAGTGCTGGAGACGCCAACGGCTTTAGAGTGCGTCTTGCAATATGTGGTAGTTTTCTTACAGCACCAGCTCCTGGGGTGATTATTTAAAGATGACATTTTTACTTAAGAAAAAAAAAGGGGGGGGGTAAGTTTCTAGGTCTCAGAGGGGTGGAGAAAACCTTGAGCGAGTCTATATAAAGGCTCAAAAAATGAGAAGGTAAATAAGTACCAACATTATTTTTTCTAAAATCTTGTGGATTTTAAGACACTCATGATTTTGGGGTCTTGACTCATGATTTTTTCAACACAGTAATTAAAACTCTCTCTCCTCCCAGGTCACTGCTTTGTAAAAAGTTTCCCCCATTATAGAAAAACATAAATAACCAATACTAAATTACTGTTGTCTAATTTTCTGCCCTGAAATCTGCAAGGCTATATTTTCACAGTACAGGGACTTTGCAGTAGCTACTCATCTATACAAAACTAGGGGAGCACAATGAAATATCCCTGGCACCTTGGAACAACACAACTCCAAAAACGTAATCTGGTTCCAAAAATTTAGTTTTACATACAGGGGGACTGGCACGATTTCAAGCTAGAAGGACATGTACAAGAGCAATATGTTAGATGTACAAAGGAACCAGTCCAAGATATCCAGATGTTAGAGTTATTTTTTAAGAATATCACTGGATAGAGAACATAGGTTAAAGCCTGAATGAGTTATCTGTCCAATTAGTGTGTCAATATTACTATTTCCTTAATTGTCTAATTATTCTGCTATTCTAATTGTTCTAAGCACACTTGGTTACGGTTAGACATTATTTAATAACCAGTTTATAAAATGGTTTGGCCAGGCTGTGTGGATGGAGACCAAAATAGGTTAATCCCATGTTCAAAAACAGTATTTAGGGCTAGTCTGAGAAAACAGTTTGGCTGCAACCACATTTGAACTCTGGCTGGATATGGTTTGTAAACGCTCATAGCAAGTGAAGCCAAGGCCAGTGCAAATCAATCCACAATGTGTTTTAAATCTACCAAGAGCTTTGCAACACTAACATGAAGAAAAACAAGATTTCCCCAATCATCCTTTTCAGTACAGTAGAACCTCAGAGTTACTGTCACCAGAGTTAGGAACTGACCAGTCAACCACACACCTCATTTGGAAACCGAAGTACACAATCAAGAAGCAGCAGGGACACACACAAAAAAAAGCAAATACAGTATAGTACTGTGTTAAATGAAAACTACAAAAAAAGGGGTGGGGGGAAGCAGCATTTTTCTTCTACATAATAAAGTTTCAAAACTGTATAAAGTCAATGTTCAGTTGTAAACTTTTGAAAGAACCACCATAATATTTTGTTCAGAGTTACGAACAACCTCCATTCCCAAGCTGTTCATAACTCTGAGGTTCTACTGTACATTATCTGTGAATTCCACTGTAAGCCAATTTATATACCACCATGGAAACTATCTCACTGGTCATCATCATACCAGAATCATCCAGCTAATCCCCTCAACCAGTGCTGTTGGAGGAATCTACCCATACTGCCACAGGGTGTTCTAAAACAGTAAGTGAGTTCTGAATATATACGTAATTTAACAACGTGTAAGCTCTCTGGCGAATGGACCTTTTGTCTGTCCAGCACTATGCACGTTTGTTGGACTATAAATACAAATATTCCATTGAATCTCATTTTGATTTTTCAGATAGTTGCATTGTTTTCCACTTCCCTTAGAAGCTGAAGCTAAAAAAATATATATTTTTTTAAATCACAATCTCAGAGTAACTCCTAAATTTAATTACTTTACAAAATGTAGAAATCTCAAACGCATGCAGGCAAAGAACACTGAAAAACTGAATGTTACATCCAAACACAATGCATTTCATTAACCTGCAGCACAATTATGAATCAACACATTTGTCACTGCAGTGGGACAAAGAGGGGTTTTTTTTTGTTTGTAATATCCTAAGGGGTGGGAGGGTTAGGGATTTTTTTGGCAGTTGTTACTATGCACATGCTAAGCGGAGCACAGTCTAAAAATAAAAATGACTAAATCTGAAACAGGATGCTCATCAGGAACTTGTCAAAAAAAATACAGATCAGTTTGAAAAGGCTACACTGAAATATTTTTTACATTTAGTTTCCTGCTGTACAGGCAGAGTTAAATACACAAACTCTTTCATCTGTGAAAAGAATTGGAATTTTGCTGACAATTCTGTTGATGATACTTGAACCGGAATACAATCCGGTTCACTTCCACTTGCTCAGAGTGGCATTTCTGCAGCGCCAGCAGACATCAAACCTCATTTGGTTGTGCCTCTGAATACAAACCCGGAGTAAAAAAGGTGCCATTTTACAGAGCCACTTCTCACAGCAAAACCACATTTATGCTTCTAGGCTATTCCAAAGAGAACCAGTTCTGCCCTTTCATACATATGCATGACTCCTGTTGACTTCAGCGAGACTGAGGCCATGTCTACAACTAGTGAGCTTACAGCAGCACAGCTGTGCCGATACACTGCTGTAAGATTGCTCACATAGCCACTCTATGTCAGAAGGAGAGAGCTCGCCCGTTGACATAATAAAGCCACTGCCATGAGCAGCGGTAGCTATTCCACACCGGCGCTTCTGTCTGTGTAACTTATGTCTCTCAGGGGCGTGGTTTTTTTCACACCTCAGAGAGAAATTGTACTGACAAAGGTGGTAGTGTGGACATGGCTTGACATCAGATGTATAAAAGAGCAGACTTGGGCCCCAAGAGGCCAAACTTAAACAAGTTCATGAACATCTGAAATTACTTTTAGATCGTGCTGATTTAGGGGAAAAACTGAATTTCTTCACATTCAGGTTCCACTTTCAGAGAGGAAGAGATACTGTGCTCAGAAATAGCCTCAATTCAGCCATCAGTGGGGGTAGCTGTACCAGTGTTGATCCCAAGATGTAGACAAAAATGAGATGGGCTTTGCTCAGTTCAGCTAACTCGGTCTTACTGCTGCTTCTAACAGGCCTCTTTGGACCAGCATCCTCAGTCCTCTAGAACCCCTCTGTGAGTAAGGGGGAACATACCACAGAGCTGCTGTCCTCCCACATACTGACCCCACAACCCCATGTATGCCTGACATAGTCCTCTTTCATAGGCAGCATCAGGAGGGAAAAGGGGAAGGAGATTAGAGCCAACATTTTAATTTACTGTAAAATTAACTGTTTGAAATCATTTTCTCATGAACTCATTTTCCCCCCATTGAGAGCCAGATTGTCAGAGGTGCTCGTATTCCCAGCAGGTGCCAAGTGCACACTATCTATACACACTGACCTCTCGTCCAGAGGTCTAACTAAAATGAGTCATGCCAGTAACCTATAACACCTTATTCCACAGAAATAGTCTCTCTCAAATGTCAATCCATTAAATTGATTACCCGGTTGGAAACTGCACGGGTCATGTCTGATGACTACCTATGAAAATACTCCATTTTTCGCCTATAGTTAATATAACAAGATGCTAAGCATTTACATAGATTAAAATAAAAAGTACCTGAATCAATCCATCTGATTTTCCTCTTTTAAAGCTGTTTTAAAGAAGGGCTTTCACCCTGGAACAAAACTTTCAAATCTATCAACATTTAAACAAATATATGCACCCATCACATGTTTTTCAACATTTCTCTTTGCATATTTGCTAAATACTAACGCTGTTGCAATAGACTGAAGCCATTATAAAATAGGGCTAAAGTGCAAAACCAGGCAGGCATCTTATTAGGCTAGAAACAGGCTTGTAAACCAAAACCCAGATCCAAACTCCCACTCAACCTGAGGAAATTCAAGCTGCATCTGTGCTAGGACATATTTTTGCTGCTAGGACATATTTCTTATTAAACCCCATCTAACTTCAACTGCAGGTAGGGTGACCAGATGAAACTGAGAAAATATCGGGACACACGGGGGAAGCAAAAAAAAAAGAAAGAAAACGCCAGAGCAGCCAAAGCTGCAATATCGGGACAAATTGTGTCCCGATCGTGCATCAGTCGGGACGTGGGACAAAGACCTAAAAATTGGGACGTCTGGTCACCCTAACTACAGCAGTGATTGATGGGAGACACACATACACACAACCCACCAACTATTCTCTCTGTATAAATGTTTTTCTCCTCTCACTGCCTCCAACTCAAGTTTGCTTCAGCATTAAAGTCCTCCATCCTGTGAGCTGTTAGGCTCACTCTGTACAAGGTGCTAAGTGCCCTCCACTCCAATTGATGCTGAAGGAGTTAACCGTGTTTGGCACCTTGCATGAAGCACTCAACACCTTGAAGAATCAGGACCATAAGGCCTGACCAGAGCCAACTGAAGTCAATGGAAAGGCTCTCGTTGACTTCAGTGGGCTTTGGATCCAGCCCTCCGACTTCTGCCTACCTGTATCCAATCTTCTGTGGTTTACCTTGCCATTTTATTGGAATTATTTTTTTTCTTCATCATGCAGGTTATATGGATGGAAAACTGTATGTCTGAGTTAAAGTGACTCATCACTAGGTGGGGTCTGATCATTCACCAAAGTTCTTTGAAAATAAGCCTCCAGCATAACAAAAATAAATTCTATATAAAAGCACAATATATATAAATTAACAATAATTTGGACACAAACTCCCAGCATCCAGCAAATACAGTGCAAATGAAGACCATGAGCTGCTAAATACCATTACAATAAACCCTTGAACTGGTTAAAAAAGAGAGATTAAAATCACGACCAGTATAATCATCAGTCACATGTAGTCTCAAATTTGTCAGCCTATCTTAGGCATTTATGATAAGGCTGCTCCTGATACAAGACATGTACTCTAAGACCTCCCAGCTTAATCAAAGTCACTTTTACAAAATACTCTTTACATTACTTCTATTGCTATTAGATCCAAAGCCCTTGGCTCTGAACACCAGCCTTTTACAAAGGGAGTATTATAAACAGGAATGTATTATTTTATTAACTAAGTGTCTCAGAGAAATACAGAATGTTTTGTGGGGCATTGGATGATTCCTTCACTCTTGGTAAATTCTTGACAGTCCCATGGTGATTCACACACCTGCAAAAGGCTGTTGATACATGTCTGACTCAGTAGCACTTTCTGCTATTCCAATGATGCCACAACGTATTGCCAAGAGGCAACTGGCAAGTTTCCTGACAATACAATGTCGCTGAGGAAACGCTAACAACGTGCCTCGTTTAGTCAACCGCCTTTCAGTTTATTTACATTTCCAATGAGTGGAAAAAAGTCCGACGTTTTGGTGTGCATGAAAGTGTTCTTGTTCTTACATGGCTGCTGATTGAGTTTGCTGTGCTGTTTGACCCTTTGTACTCTTTCATACACTCAAGCCCTGTTTCTGACCCCAACACACAGACTACTTTTGGCCTGTCATAGGTCCCAGGAGATGTTTTCTGTAAAGTCTTAAGAAATTTAGGCAAGCCATTTTAGGGGATATTTTTTCAGTAAATTTATAACAAGTATACTGGATGGTAGATATTTCAAACCACTTCCCAGCGGGACCAGGCTTTCCACTGGTGTTCTGCACAGCAGCATGAAAAAATCCTTCTTTAACCCACCACTTTGGCTGAGGAGCAGCAGAGGAAGTACTTTAAAACCCCCTGCTGTTGGTATGCTCCCACTCCACAGGAGTAACTATCCAGTGGATTCATGACAGAATAGATCCATCAATGCAGCTGTCCCTACACACCACCACCACCAGATACCCTTAATTTCCAGGCACACCTCTGCCAGCTCTGCCCACACGGGTTTGGCTGGGCTATACAGCAGGGTAACAAGACTAGGTGTCTTGACGTGTTCAATATATCTAGATGCACAGGAAAAGATTCAATGTTGTCCTGTTCAATTACTGACAAAGCCATGACGTGATTCCCTTGCAGAAAGTGTTATAACAATCTTGCAAATTAGAAAACTCTGACTTGTACAAGTCACATGCTAAACGGCAGTTATCTACATTGCTCTTGTAAGAGAAAATGATACAAGGGACTGTATTACTTTTTAGCAAAAAGTAATACATAACACATAGGTTAGTGAGCATTTGAATACATAGCAAGGTCATCTTCGAATTCAGCTTCAGCAACTTGTTAGTAGAAGGGTACAGAAAGCTGCTTAAGTATGACCAGCAAATATACCCTATAAACCTCCAGCATATGGAAACTTCAGTGCAACATTGATTCTTCATTGCCAGGAGTATGTTCAGTCAGGTTCACAGGAACAAGAAGTTCCTGTTATTTAACTGCTTCATTATAATTTTGGTGGCCTTTGTCATTTTTATTTTTACCCAGAATCTGCCATTTATTCACATAAGAAAAGAAAGTGGGCCATATAAAACACAGTCTTTGATCCTCATTTCTAGTTACAGAATAATAATTACATGCATCCTGAAATGCCTTACAGCTACTCATACGTACACGTAGTAGCAATGAAACACAGCCCTCTCTTGACTCAGGGGACAGCAGCCAGTGCACAGTAATATGGGGAGGGAAGAGTTTTTGCCATTGATCCTGAAGGAAACAGTACCTTGAATCGGGTTGCTTTTTGTTTGTTTGAAATCACTGAAAAACCCATGCACAATAAACTATTAGGATTCCAATATAACCCAGTGATAGCCTATGACAATTGGATTGCAGTAACTATTATGGAAGAGAATGTTTGGTTTGTATTAAAACAAAGGAGGTTTCTGTTTGAAGGATACCCTGCAACATAAACACACATATCTTAACTCCATTACCAAGCTATGAGACAGAGCAATCCTGTGGATAGGGCAAGAACTGAGGGCTGGGAGACCCAAGTTCTAATCCTGACTTTGCCATTCATAATTGCATGACTGTGGGCAAGTTACTTAACTTTTTATGCCTGAAATGGAGAGGATACTTGCCTTGGTAATCATCGACACATGAAAAGTGTTAGAAGTATTATTGAACAAAACAATTATACCAGCCACACAGCTGTGTATTCATCAGGCACATTACTATATATTCAATGTGCCTATAGCATCATCGCCCAGAGGCCCAAATCAGTGCTCTTACAACCACATAATTAGAGCCCTACCAAATTCACGGTCCATTTTGGTCAATTTCATGGTCATCCGATTTTGAAAATCGTAAATTTCATTATTTCAGCTATTTAAACCTGAAATTTCGCAGTGTTTTAATTTTTGGGATCTGACTCATAGAGGAATTCTAGACCATCTCTGAAGGTAGCACAGAAGTAAGGGTGGAAATACTGTGACTCCCCTAAACTAACCTTGCGACACCTCCCCCCGCCCACAACTCCCTTTTGGGTCAGGGCCCCCAATTTGAGAAACACTGGTCTCTCCCATGAAATCTGTATAGTTTAGAGTAAAAGCACACAAAAGACCAGATTTCATGGTCTGTGACCCGTTTTCATGTCCGTGAATTTGGTAGGGCCCTACACACGAGAGAGAGTCTATATTCTGAAGAGCGTTCTGTCCAATTTAAGGCAATGCAACAGGTGGGCTTAGTAAGGCCAGGTCTACACAGCAAACTTATCTCAGTATAACTACATCGTTCAGGCATGTGAAAAATTCATGCCTCGGAGCGATGCAGTTATATCAGCACAACTCCTAGTGCAGACAGAAGCCCTCCCGCTGGCATAGCAGAATCTTTACTAACGCATGACAGAGGTGAAGCTGCAGCTTTTTAAGTATATTCCCGCCCAAAAAGAAGGGAGCTAGAAGAAAAGCCACAGCAATAGGAACCTGTGGCTATGTACACAAGTTAACTGCACAGTTTGCAGTTTTGAGTTAATTTTTTTAAAGGTGTAAACAAACAAAAATATTAATCCTAACAGTAATACTGACTTGCCACATGTATCTAACCAGTACCAGTTGTTTATTGTCTATAATTCTACTGTGATACATATGGTAACACCGCTATTATTTTCCATTTACATTCCATATGTTCCAAAAACATAGGAAACATGCCCCTCTCCAAATGTTTTGGGAAGTACCTCTTTTGGAACTCTTCAATGACAGAGAAGTACAAGTTCGCATATGGAACTTTAACAATGAACTTCCAAACTGATCAAGAAATTAACCACAATGACCCAGTAAGCATGGGGGGAAGCTCTTCTCTTTTAGCTAAGGCAACAAGAGACTGAAAATTAACTAAGAACTGCCGCAAGTGCTAAACCAGATCAAAGACCTTCACAGCATTTTATCAATCAGAAGAGTCTATTTTTGTATTTTATTTACAGATAAAAGGCCCTGATCCTGTAATATACTCCCCAGTGATTTCAGTGGGTCTCTGCATAAGCAGAGGTTTCTGTCTATGCACAGCTCACTGCAGAATCAGGGCCACAGTTTCATATTTTCATTTATACCTCAGGTATGTTAAACCACTTACATTTTAAATTTCAATAAAGGAAGTTTACTGCTCAAATTCAACAAAACAACTGATAACAATATAGGCAACCCAAATAAAATTTCAATCAAAAAGCCACTCACCTGAATTATAAGGTTCAACAGCTCAGCCTTTTATGTTACGTAATAGAAAACGTGTCCAATATTTTGAAATATCAGTTTTAGTGTACACGGCACAGTCAAGTTTAAGTTGTGCCACTTTTTTAAAAAAAAATTGAATACTTAGGATAATACTAAAAAAATGTGAAACTCACCATGAACTTTCACTGGCTTGTGACTGAAAATTTGTTTTTTTAAACAATTTAACTTTGAAGTTAAATTCCATCTGAATACAGTCCACCAACATAAGTCATAACTTGCACAGGCAGCTGCCTGGATCTGCAAAACATTGCGTAAAGGATTCTTACATTCAATAGATGAGTGCTTGTAATGTCTTTACATCAATTCCCCACATATTTCAAAGTCAGCGTACAGCAAATTGTTCACCTACTTAAAGCTCCATTCTTCGCAGTTAGAAAGAAGATAAGCAATATAGCTGAAGATGGAGTTCAAAATACAGATATATTCCTAATAAATCCCCAATCACACAGAGACTTGCATGCGTGCTTAGTTTGGCCACATCAAGTCAATGAGCGCAAAGTTAAGCAGTTCATAAGTCTTCACAGGTTTGGATCTAAAACCTACAAAAATATCCAAACTTGATACAGATTTTAACACTTTCCTGAAAAAAAAGATTCCTACAATATGGTTACTAAGCAGTAAGATCAATAAATTCAAGTATGATAAAGATTTAGTATCTTCAGTATCACTTGTATGCACAGGAAAAGCTAGAATGGTGAATTTTTAAACGTATGTTGCTACATATCTCCCATTAAGAACCCTACTGAATAGTTTTGAAATACTCAAAATGTTTCCTCTTTTTTCCCCATTTCGAACAGTAAAATGTATGTATCAGTGAACACTAGATTTCAGGGTTTCATGGAGGTATTACTTACAAATTACTCTATTTTTGAAAATATATTAAGCTGAGGATGAATGTGCACTTCCTGATTTTAATAGATTATGATCCGATTTGACTAACAGGCAAAAATACAAGCTTATCAGCTGTAATATCCTGTCAACCTACCAAATAATCATCTTGAATCTTTGTAGCTTTTATCTTTTTTAAAAAACAGATCCTTTGTTTCTTTCATTAATATTTACTGTCCACCACTTATAATCCCTAGAAGAAATACTCAGTTTTTGAAACTATACTACAGTTGAGATGTTTAAAGAACTTTCCTGAAGAACTTTAGTAATGACTGGGCACCTTCTCAAGGAAGGTGGGGAGGATAGTAAAGCTAGTTTAGATCAACGAGAGTCCAGTCCTCATGTGACTTCAAATGGGACTAGTCACTAAGGGTCAGATTCTAATATCTTAACCCATGTTAAAAAGTGTACCACACTGAAGTCAATGGAACAATTCATGAAGTAAGGTGCAACTGAGAGAGTACAGGTATCAAAATCTTGTTCTAAATAATAGTAGCAGTATTAAGCATTATGCGCAGAAGTAAAGGTGTGCTCAATCAGACCCATAAACTGGGATTTTCAGAAGAAGCCTCAAGGAATTGCACCTACCACCTAAAATCTCCTCTGAAAATCCTAACCATTGCATCTCTACTCATGTTCTCTCCCTTGGATCCACATCCCCATGTGGATAGAAAAATAACCCACCTTTGGAAAACCTTGCTCCTTGTCAACCCAGAATGAAGCATCAGGGTTGTGTCAGGTGTTACGTCTCCACAATAACCAAACCATTTTCAATACTAGTTAAGGAGAGCCAGAAAATACCCACCGCTGGTATGCGGTACTTCTCATTCATAGGGCCCTTCATTTTCAGTTTTAATTTTATTTAATTTTTCCCAGGGATTTATCAGTGTTTATTACCACCACAACAAAAACATGTAAAAAATCAGTGCAAAAAACTATTTATAATTTTTCTGGGTCAATATCAGGATTTATTTTGGTGGACGGAAAGATGCAGGGGAAGGGGAGTATTCAGTAGATTAATGCTCTGAATTCTGTTCATCAATGTGGCTTGTGGCAGAACTAAATCAGAACTCAAAACACAATGCCACCTCTGAGTTTAATAAAACAATCTCTCTCTAATCCCAAATAAAACTTTTCATTTGACCAAACAGTTTAATGTTGCAGACATCGAACTATTAGCCTATAAATATTTACATGTAATAATTGGGTCACACCATTTGTAGCGCATACACTCAACTTCATCCTTTTCTCCTTTTTTTTTAAAACTTTTGAATACTTTCTTGTGTTCTGAAACGTATTCTGACATAGATTTTCATTTTCTTCCCATTTTAGTATGTCAAATCTTTAAACTGTTATCTGCTTACAGCTTGAAAAGTGTACATGGTGGGCGTGAGATTCATCAGTATGTTCAGATGCACACACGCTTCAGAGCTTGCGTGCGTGCCTGTTTGTTTATTGTGTGAATCTTCTAGACCAGAGGTGAGCAAACTACGGCCCGTGGGACCATCCTGCCCGGCCCCTGAGTCCTGGCCCAAGAGTCTTGCCCCTGGCCCCTCCCCTGCTGTTCCCCCTCCCACGTAGCCACGCAGCCACATGAGCAGCGGGGCTGTGAGCTCCTGCTGCTCTGAGCAGCATGGTAAGGGGGCAGCAGCGGCGCATGCAGCGGTGGGGTGGGGGGGTTGGGTAGGAGGTCCCGGGGGGCAGTCAGGGGACAGGGAGCAGGGGCGGTTAGGGGTGGGGTGGTCCCAGGGGGCAGTCAGGTGACAGGGAGCGGTTGGATGGGGCAGAGGTTCTGGGGCAGTCAGGGGTCGGGGAACAGGAGGGGTTGGATAGGGCGTGGGAATCCTGGGGGGAGGCGGTTTGGGGCAGGGGTTCTGAGGAAGACAGACAATCAAGGTGCAGGAAGTGGGAGGGGCGAATGGGGGGGGGCAGGCTGTTTTGGGAGGCACAGCCTTCCCTACCCGGCCCTCCATAGAGTTTCGCACCCGATGCGGCCTTCTGGACAAAAAGTTAGCCCATCCCTGTTCTAGATTAATACATAGCCTTACTTCAACAGGCAGCTTTGCATATACACACAGACTAATGTGTTATCATAATACATATATCTCGGGCCTTACCAAATGCATGATCCATTTTGGTCAATTTCACAGTCCTAGAATTTTAAAAATTGTAAATTTCATGATTTTAGCTCTTTAAAACTGAAGTTTCACAGTGTTGTAATTGTCGGGGTCCTGACCCATAAAGGAGTGGTGGGGAAGGGCGGGGTCACAAGGTTATTGTCGGGGGGATTGCGGTCCGGCTACCCTTACTTCTGAGCAGCTGCTGGCGGCGCCGCTGCCTTCAGAGCTGGAGAGCGGCAGCTGCTGACCAAGAGCCCAGCTCTGAAGGTAGAGCTGCCAGCAGCACCGCAGAAGTAAGGCTGGCCTGGTGTGGAGTTGCCACCCTTACTTCTGTGCTGCTGCCTGCAGAACTGGGCTCTCAGTCAGCAGCCACCGCTCTCGGGCCACCCAGCTCTGAAGGCAGCAGTGCAGAAGTAAGGGTGGCAATACTGAAACCCCCCCTAAAATAACCTTGTGACCCCCTGCAACTCCCTTTTGGGTCAGGAGCCCCAATTTGAGAAATACTGATCTTCCTCGTGAAATCTGTATAGCATAGGGTAAAAGCACACAAAAGACCAGATTTCATGGGCGGGGCGGGGGGGGGGGGGGAGAACGACACAGATTTCACAGTCCGTGATGCATTTTTCGATGGCCGTGAATTTGGTAAGGCCCTACGCTATCTCATGCAATGTATTGTGATTTCCTAATAAAACAAGTATTTTTATATATTTGAATGATACAAAAGTAGAGTGAAAAACAAAACCCAGGAATTTTTATTTTAAAAAATTGGTTTAATCTGCAAACGCAGGGGCTTACTTATATACTACTGTCACTTCTTAATCAGTCTACGTGCTTGTGCAGCACAGACAGCCCTTGATATTCTGAAGAGCAAATGACAAGAAAAGAAACCTGTTTCTCCAGTATCGGTTTATTTATAATTTTATATCCCTCCCCAGCGACAGGTACCTGGACACCTATAATCAATAAAACAATCTTTTTAAAAATAAAATCAGAGTAAAAACACAAGCATTTAATCTAAAACCACCACAACAGACTTTCAACATAAAAGTTCCCTAGGTGCTCAGTGAAGTCTCACATTCATTATATATTTATATATATTATATACTTTATATATAAATCCAAAACCCCAAAGCAAGCAAACATTCCCAACTACAAAATGGACTGGATAGCTTTCTAAAAGAAATGTTGCAGTTCAGCCAGGAGTATGCAACTGACAAAGGAATCACTGAGTGATATTCCATGGCCTGTGTTATACAGGTCAGACTAGATGATCATAATAGTCCTTTCTGGCCTTAAAATCTATTATATTATTCCTAAATCAAAGATATAACTCAAGAAATAAATCTGTAGCCAGGCAGAGTGGGAAACCCCAGGATTTTCTGTAATTCCCAAAGATATAGTGTCTTTTTTGATAAATGTATAACTCCCAGTCACACAAACATATGTATTAAATGGAGACACTGCTATCTGTTTTCTATTTAGGCTAGCATCTAAATTAATTATCTCCAAATTATCACCTGGTCTTTCACTTAGCACACGCCATATGGGTATCAATATGTCCATAATTCAGTCCCTAAGTATCTTTCTTGTTTTCTATTAATCCCATTGTCATTAACTTCACTAGAAACTAGGGCTGTCAAGTGATTAAAAAAACTCAATCATGCGATTAATTGTGCGATTAAAAAATTGTGCACTTAATCATGCTGTTAAACAATAATAGAATACCATTTATATAAATATTTTTGGATGTTCTCCACATTTTCTAATATCTTGATTTAATTACAACACAGAATACAAAGCGTACAGTGCTCGCTATTTGTTATTACAAATACTTGCATTGTAAAAAAGAAACAGTATTTCAATTCACTTAATACAAGTACTGTAGTGCAATCTCTTTATCATGGAAGTTGAACTTACAAATGTAGAATTATGTACAACAAATAACTGCATTCAAAAATAAAACAATGTAAAACTTTAGAGCCTACAAGTCCTCTCAGCCCTATTTCATGTTCAGCCAATCGCTCAGACAAACAAGTTTGTTTACATTTGCAGGAGATAATGCTGCCCACTTCTTGTTTACAACGTCACCTGAAAGTGAGAACAGGTGTTCACATGGCACCGTTTTTACTGGTGTTGCAAGATATTTATGTGCCAGATGTGCTAAAGATTCATATGTCCAGTCATGCTTCAACCACCATTCCAGAGGACATTCGTCCATGCTGATGATAGGTTCTGCTCGATGACGATCCAAAGCAGTGCGACCGATGCATCTCCATTTTCATCATCTGAGTCAGCTGCCACCAGCAGAAGGTTGATTTTCTTTTTTGGTGGTTCGGTTTTCATCTTTCCCGCATCGGAGTGTTGCTCTTTTAAGACTTCTGAAAGCATGCTCGACACCTCATCCATCTCAGATTTGGAAGGCACTTCAGATTCTTAAACCTTGGTTCGAGTGCTGTAGCTATCTTTAGAAATCTCACATTGGTACCTTTTTTGCATTTTGTCAAATCTGCAGTGAAAGCGTTCTTAAAACTAACAACATGCTGGGTCATCATCTGAGACCGCTATAACATGAAATATATGGCAGAATGCGAGTAAAACAGAGCAGGAGCTATACAATTCTCCCCCAAGGAGTTCAGTAACAATTTAATTAACGCTTTTTTTTTTTTAAATGATCATCATCAGCATGGAAGCATGTCCTCTGGAATGGTGGCCAAAACATGAAGGGGCATATGAATGTTTATCATATCTGGCACTTACATACCTTGCAATGCTGGATACAAAAGTGCCATGCAAATGTCTGTTCTCACTGTCAGGTGACAATGTAAATAAGATGAAGGCAGCATTATCTCCTGTAAATGTAACCAGACTTGTTTGTCTTAGCGATTGGCTGCACAGGAAGTAGGACTGAGTGGACTTGTAGGCTCTGAAGTTTTACATTGTTTTGTTTTTGAGTGCAGTTATGTAAAAAAAAAAATCTACATTTGTAAGTTGCGCTTTCATGGCAAAGAAATTGCACTACAGTACTTGTATGAGATGAATTGAAAAATACTATTTCTTTTGTTTATCATTTTACAGTGCAAATATTTGTAATAAGAATATAAAGTGAGCACTGTACACTTTGTATTCTGCATTGTAATTGAAATCAATGTATTTGAAAATGTTGTAAAACATCCAAAATATTTAATAAATGTCAATTGGTATTCTATTGTTTAATAGTGCAATTAAAACTGGAAATAATCATGATTACTTTTTTTGGTTAATCACGTGAGTTAACTGCGATTAATAAACAGCCCTATTAGGAACAATTTTAAAAATGCAATGGCTGTTTTACAAGAATGCCCACGGATCCTGATTTCTGTTCTCAGTAGCCTCTGGCATGCTACATGACATACAGTGGAAGTCAACATGAACCTACTATGCCCAGACAGTGGCATTCTGGATATCACTGTTATTTTCCATTCTGAGTACAATGGAAAATTGCAGTATCACACATGGTGATTGTTGGCCCCTGTTGACTTTAATGGCAATCATTGCAAAGTAAATATCTTCAAAACCTAACCATTTGTGTCACCACACACACAAAGTGTAATCCATCATGGGTTTTAACAGCAGACATCATACCAATCTAATCTTATGATTAAAGGAGATGGAAAGAGCAAATAAAAAGTTGATAAGCCAATACTCTTAAATAAATAAAAAGTTCATAAGCCAATACTCTTAGACTAGGATGCCTTAAATAAAAGGCATTTTGATTTAGGTCATAATTTAAGCCTCTTAGAAAGTTTCTTTTCTCTTTCTCAGTATTTGTTATTAAAACATAAATAAGAATATTACGATATTGTCAGTGTCTACCTATCTTCAAAAGATATTTTATCATAATAGCTGTAGGTCTTCTAAATTTGTATTTCGGTGCTGGCCTTAAGTGCATATCCCCTCTTTAGAGTATACTTCCGTATTTTGAACTACAGAACAGGGTATTAAGACTGCTAGTCTGTGTGTGTACACACAATAAAACCTTTGGTTATTTCTCTTTCTAATCAATTATCTTCAAAATGCTTGCTCATCTTCCAGTGTCCCTGTTACAGGAAAAAACAGTGTTTTGTCTTGTAGCAAATCATAATCAGAAAACACTGTCTAAATGTTTTTAGTATTTACATCTCACTGAAAAACAGCAGATTTTTCCTTACTGAGCCAAATTCAAATATCGTAGTTAGTATTTATTTTAAAACAGTTCAAAATTGCTTTCAAATGTATTTTCCAATTGTCAGCACTCCTGTTGACCAAGTCCTGGCTTCTTCAATAGATTCTAAATTACTTCCAAAGACCATAAAGTTGTAAAGAGACCTACTTATGAAATAAACATTAGGCTTCATAGATTTTGGAGAGATCCCTGTCTTCAGTATTAACTATATGACAATATGCCATTACAAAATGTTGTACTTGATTTATCTCAAACAAATAAAAAGTACCAATAATAGAGTCTGATTGCCCTGGTAAACATTTTGGAATGTTTTTAGCCAGTTATTAAGCTGAAGTCACATAAGTCTCCATAGTGTAAAACTTTCCCACTGAAATTAGAAGTGAATCACAGATGTATGATTCTTTTGGCCTACCAAACATTGACCAATCTCTTGAGAAACGTTTGCAAGTTTTCTCTCTGATTTCCTAATACCTCTTTCAGTGATGTGTCAAGCCACATTATGTGGAAATATTAGAAAAAGGCACCCAAACACTCCACTACTGTTAAGACAGCTTCCTGGCTTCATGTTGTTCTGCTGTGCAAAACACAAGGCCAGTAAGTTATGTTTTCAATCATCTGGCCCATGTAATCAAGGAACAATCATCAACCCCTGAGTTTACCAGATTTCCTCACATCTACAAAAGCAGGACATTTTTATTATCAGAAGCTGCTATAGCTTGTAAAAATGTAATTAGTGGTATCTCCCCTCAAGACAACTGCTTTTAATGGAAAATCATTTATACCTTAAATGAGTCAACATTAACTAAGGCCCTGATCCTGTCAAGATTTACACAGCTGTTTAGCTTCACACACTGCAAGCAGTTTCAATAGAACTACTCACAATACAATCAAGTTAAGCACACGTGTAAGTCTTTGCAGAAAGTAGTCTGTAGAACTTCCTGCCATAGATTTCAATATCTCCATTCGGTTAACATAAACCTCTTACAAACACACATTGATCAGGACCAAAAGGTTCTGTATCTTCAGTGTTTTATTAGAACTTCCTGACCCAAGTAAGATTTACCAGCTAAACCATAACTTCCACTCTCAGATGCTGAGATAATATTGTTTGTCTGCTGCTGTCCTCTTCTACAAAGAAAGGCCCATCCATCACTGATTATGGATTGAGAATTTCTAACACAGAAAATATTTAAACACACAGGACAACTTCTGCTCTCCAGTATGCACATAAAACTCTCACTGACTTCAATGGGAGTTGTGCATGCATATTGGAACGTATGATCTGGCTCACTCCATTTTTCTGTTCTCAATCATGCTTCACCACATAATTTTGTCACAATTGGTTTTACTATAATTTGCTAACATCAAGTGCATCAACTTCAGAAACAGGTTCTGGCAAGTCTTACATCATCTCTATTCAGATTCCTTGGGTGCAGTTTGTCTGCTATTTGTCATATGGTGAGACATCCTGACTCACTAACTTCCATGTGTGCCTGGGTTACTGTAAAGCTATAAGTTGTTTTAAAATATTTTATATTTCGGTCATTACCGCTTTTAGAACTTTGTATGAAATTCAAAGGGATTCTGACCTAGGTCAGCTCAAAGTCTCATTTCTAAAGCCTTGATCCTACAAACACTTACACACTTGCTTACCTTTACTCCCACTGAGGGACTACTCAGCATAGTAAAATTAAGCCTGGGTGTGTTTGGAGAACCCGGGCCCAGAACTGGAGGACTTGTCTTCAACTCTTGGGGAACAGGAGAATGGAAGAGACTAGAGGGATACACACACAACTGTCGCAAACTGAACTTGCTTTAGGAAGAGGCTGGCTTTCAGTCCAGTTAGCAACTCGCCCTATTACCCAAAAGTAACTTCTATTCCCCAGGATGAGTTTTAGAGAAGATATTGCACCAGGGAGGGGGGCAGGTAAAGCGGAGGAAACACACAGCTCCGAGCGCCGCTTAGCTGGCAGAGGATAAAAAAGACCCTTTCGCCTTCCCTTTCAGCGGCTCCAGCCGGCGGTGCTACAAACCCCTTCCCAGGGGCTGGCCCAACGGAGCGATCAGTGGCCAGGAGCCGGCTTGTGGACCAGCAGCGGGGTGCTGTGAAAGGGCAGGTCCCCCGGGGCAGCTCCAGGGGCTCGGGGCAGGGGTCGGCTGCCCGCGGCGGCGCGGAGCCAGGCGCTTGAGGACGCGAGGGTCGCTGGCTGCTCCGGAGCCTGCCCTTCGCTCCCGCGCCCACGAAAGCTGCGGGGCGCTGCCGCCCGGCGAGCCCGCGGCGGGCTGCGCTGCGCTGCGCTGCCTGGGGACCCGGGGGCCCCTTCCCGCCGGCCACTCACCTGCAGCGGGTCGCGCCTCCCGTCTGGCTCCTGGGCGAGCCGGGGCGGAAAGGCGCCGCGCGCTCCCTGCCCCCTAGCGGCGCCGCCGCCAGCCAGGTGAGCGCGGCGCGGGCCGGGCCGGGCCGGGCCGGGCGGAGGGGCTCGCCCCCGGGGCGGGGCCGGAGCCGGAGCCGGAGCCGGAGGGGGCCGCTGGGAGGCGGACGCCCGGTGCCGTGCGAAGAGCAGCGGGCGTCCCGGGGGCTGGAGGGGCGGGGGGAACGGGTGGAGCCGGCAGGGGTGCGGGGCACGGCGGCAGCCCCAGGGGCGGGCTGGGGGCCTGCTAAGGGGGGAGACTGAAGTCCCTGGAGCCGCCTCCTTCGAGGCATCGCTCCTAGCAACCTCGGGCTCACCGCCCGGGCTCAGATCCCGGGGCCAGCTTGTCCCGTGCCCCCGGGCCGGCACCAGATGCTTCAGCCAGTGCCAGCCGCAGGGAAGCCAGCAGCGCGACGTTGACGAATGGCCTGCCCGCCGCGGGGGTGCCCGCCCGGCCCCAGCTGGCTGCGGGAGACGCTGGTTTGTGGGTAGAGATTTCTCTGGCTCACCCTGGCTGTGCACCGCCGGGCTCTCTCCCCCTCCCCCGCATTGCCTTGTTCTCCCTGCCAGTGGCCTGCCCTGGAAGCCGGCTACATTCTTGGTCTGAGGCGGCGATGCCGGGTTGCCAGGCATTCCGCAGGCTGGCTGTGAAAGAGCCATTCCTTCTTCGGCTCCGTGCGGCTTTGCAGTTACACCCGCTGACCTTTGTTCACGGGGGATGGAGCGAACAGGGCCACCCAATTCATCGCCTCCTTGCCATTCTCTTTCCCGTATGCCTTTATCGTATCTTCCTTTTATTAGCTGCCTTCTGAACCTAAACAATCCCATGCCTTTTCACATGTCGTTTTTCCAGGCTTCGAATCGCGTCTGTGGCTCCTCTTTGAATCCCCTCTGGTTCTGCTGTATCCTTTTTGACATAGGGTTACCAGAATTGAGCACAGTGTTCCCTGGATTTATATGGGGTATTCTATTTCAGCATTATTTACTGTCCTATTCCTTATGCATCCCAACGCTTTGTTTTCTGTTTTGATTTGCTTCACTTCTAAAAACACATAAAAGGAGAAGTGCCTTCATGCTGTTTTGTGTCTCTCCCCCCCCCCCCCTCCAGAGTGTATTAAACACAGGCTCCTTTATCTACAGACCTTTGCAACCTGCTCTCACTCTCCTGTTTCTGCAAACTCTTCTACTGGGGCTGATAAGATATATAATTTCATCAACTTGGGCTTCTCAAAAACTCCTTTGTTATTACAGAAGTCAGCTGGCTCAGGAAACATGTCCAAAGTCACAGAAAGTAGAGGTGGAAACAGTAACACAGCCCCTTTCTAGTGATATCCAGCTGAGGGTCTCAAGGCATTTTACCAATAAATTAGATGATACCCTTGGGAAAACACTGAATATTTTGTTCTCCCCTTTTACAGCTGGGAAAACAAAGGGCTGTCCAGGGCTGGGCACATTCACTCCCACTGAATACAGGGTCACACCCTGAAAGCACAGAGACTTTACAGCCAATGTTTTCAAAACTGGCCACTGATTGTGCGTGCCCAGACTCCATGGTGCTTACTTTTTCAGCAGTGCTAAGCACCCACAGCTCCCATTGGTTTCAGCTGGAGGAAGATGCACAGTGACTTTGAAATAAGCTCAGGTAGAATAATTAACTTTAGAGAGGAGTGAAAATGCTGCCCTCAGAGATTTGCTCGAGTCCACACAGTGAGTCTGTGTGGGAGCGGGGAACAGAACCCTGAAAAAGGACATATTCATTTGATCCCTTACCAATTTAATGTTGCTCCACAAACTGTAAATGTTTCTGCATTTCTTTTAAATTAACACACTCCCTGCACCTGGACATCATAGCAGTCCAGGGAAGATTCCCAAAGGAAAGGTATGTATTTTACCGTGAAAATAAAAAAGGGGACTGGGCCCCAGGAAGTGCCGTGTGATTGCAAAATAACAAATGTGACTCTTTATATACCACCTTCCTCTGTATAGTCTGGGGGTATTGGGCTTGCAAAAGTGACAGGAAGGTTACTGTTCATGTTAGCCTCTGGGGCCCTTTTGCAGGGTGATCAGATGTCCTGATATTAAGGGGCTTTGTCTTAGAAAGGCAACTATAACCCACCAAAAAAAAAAAGTGTCCAGATTTTTCATACTTTTTATCTGGTCACCCTACCCTTGTGCAACGCAATGCTTCCTGACTTTTGAAGGATCATAGAAATAAACCTTTCTAAATTGGGCTTTTTATTTCTTTTCATGATTTTTTTTCAATTTTTTTGAAACAATATTGATTTACAGGGACTCTTCATTTTGTCTTGCATTGGGCTAATCATGGTGCCTGTGCTTTACGAGTAATAAAATAATAGTTATACTGTGTTGTTAATCTCCAGTATAAGGCCTGATCCAAAGCCCATTGAAATCAATGGGCCACCTCCCTGGAAACCAACAGGCAGCCAGTGCAAACCATTGATGCGCTGACATGTGCTCTGTAAAATATACCTCCTGTCAAGTGACTGCCACATTCTGCAGCAGCTTTGAATTGATTTAAGGAGTAGCCCTGTTTGGAGCATATTGTAGCAACCTAAACTTGAAGTGACAGAGCATGAATGGCTCTAGTGAGGTCAGCATTGGAGAGAAAGGGTTACAACACCTGATTAGATGCAGAAGGAAAAAAGCAGCTCTAGTAACTACTGCTATGCAATAGACTTCAATCTGCTATTAGACAAACTCGGTGCCTAAAATGCAAACTCAACTGACTAATTGTGGGCAGATATTCTTGCTAAGAGAGAGTGACAATCTTTGCCACGTCCCCTATTTGCTTCTCTTAATCTACCATCACCTCAGTCTTTGGACTGAGCCTCAGCCAGTATGGTCTTGCCAGTCCCCAGTTTCCTCCAGACATTCGAGAATGGTGTTCAAATGCACTCTTTGAATCAGACAAAATGAAGAAATAGAGCAAGTATAATCAGTATATTGAAAGCACTTTAAACCATGCCTCCTCACTAACCATTCTAGTAGTTCCATATATAAACTTTGACGAGGAGGCGTGAAAGGTGGAACCCTTCATAAGACTCTCATGATGGGAGCCATCCATGTGGAATAGCAATTTAGCTAAACCTATCCTCTGGGATCTCTCTAAGAGATTAGAACAAGTCACCAGGGTGGGTTGTGATGAAATCAGAGCCTGCTTTTCTATTTTAGTGGCCAGAGGAGTGCTTGTTCATTCACAAGGCTCTTATGCAAGTGTCCAGTCAGTGGGCACTATTTTGGTGTTCCAGTGGATTTTGCAGCCCTAATTAGCTAGACTTTGGACATCTGGTAACTGACTCAGAGCAAGGCTGGCTCTGCCATACTGGGAGTCTTTCCACTGATTTTGCTGGGCATTGGATCAGACCCTTAAGGGGCATACAGAGTAGCAAAATATTAGCTATCTCAAAATGTTTACGAGTCAGGAGTGATTGCTCTCAGACTGTGAAAAGTGGATACTTGTGAGTTTGCCTAAGGCTGCAGAAAAGGTATAGACAACGCCCCCCCCCCCCCCCAGAGATAAGAAGAAAACCACAAAACACAGTGGGACTTGTTAAACCATAAAAACAACAAGGAGTCCGGTGGCACCTTAAAGACTAACAGATTTATTTGAGCATAAGCTTTTGTGGGTTAAAACTCCACTTCTTAAAAATTTTTCACCCACGAAAGCTTATTCTCAAATAAATCTGTTAGCCGTGTTGTTTTTGTGGATACAAAGTAACACGGCTACCCCCTGATACTTGCAAAACTATGTTAGTAAGGTAAAACTGTACTTTTGGTGCATAAGGTATCTTCTGTTTATGCTTCCCACGCTGCAGAAGTTGGGCTTCTCAGTAGTGCATTCTTGAAAAGTACACTTAATGTTAGCCAGCAGATAAAAGTACTGTAGGCCAGTATCATGTATCTGAGCTTATCATCAAAAGTATGAATCTGCTAATACAGAACTCACATACCACACACACAACATTTTGGCTGAATTCTCTGAGTCTCATTGAAGAGTTGGTGGGCAAATAAAGAGCCAGGGATTTTCTGAGGCTGCCCAATGATTAAAACATTTCTGGAATTAAATTAGTCTTGGAAAGAAATTATGATCCACTTTTACCTATTTAGGGGAATATTTAAAAGGATATAGAGGAGAAAGAGTGATTGTGTGGCGTAAGCACAGGAGTGGGCATTAATAAGCTTAGTTATATTCCCAGCTCTTCTACAGTTTTCATATGCAAGCTGAAGTAAGTCACTTAACCTTGCTGTATCTTGCTTCCCCATTTTTAAAATGAGATTAATTATACTTCCATACATCATGTCGAAAAAGCATTAGAAAAAGATTAAAACCTTCAGCCAGAAGGAGCTATATAAGTGCACAGTATTATTCAATAACAACGAAAAATATCCATTTTATAGTCTCCCGGTCACTGCAAGGGAAAAATAAAATCTCACAGTGAAGACGTTGTTAAAAAGAACTCCTTTCTTTTACTGAAACTTGGATTAGATTACAAGATTAAAGAAATGCAGGAAATGGAAAGTATACTGCTGTGCTGAGATCATAAGTGGCCTTATTTCAGAACAGATGGACTTCATTTACCACTTTAACAAAATTCTGAGGCGCTTGAGAGTGGACAGACTATTCAGTACCATATATACATATATATAAATACTGTCTTCATACACCATCGTAAACTCAGCTCTAAATGCCAATGCAATCAATATAGTGTTGTCTTTGGGTAGTTCTATCATTGGTACTAAACCATTTTACAAACAAAAACTATATATACACATAACTGTTGAGTGTGGCTACTACTAGTTTCCGTAAGAAAGTGTGCTAGCCAGACAGATCTGACAAATATAAAAGAGGAAATGCTAAACATGGAGTCATGCTAGTTAATATGCAAACGCCATTTCATTGTAGATGTTACTCTGAGATTGTCCCCTCATGCATTTTTTTCTACTTGTTTATTGTTGCTGACTTATCTTCCAGGCAAAGGTCACTATACTTGACATACATTTAGGGCTTGATTTTCAAATGGCAACATTCTGCCAATTTTAGTGGTTGGCACCTCATGCGATGAGTAGTGTTACCAGATTTGCTCATTACTTTGGGGTACGCTCATGTCAAGGTTCCTCCCCCACTCTGAACTCTAGGTACAGAGTGGGGACCTGCATGAAAACCTCCTAAGCTTACTTTTACCAGCTTAGGTTAAAACTTCCCCAAGGTACAAATTAATTTTATCCTTTGTCCTTGGAATATCCACTGCCACCACCAAACTCTAACTGGGTTTACTGGGAAATGTAGTTTGGACACGTCTTTCCCCCCAAAATCCTCCCAACCCTTGCACTCCACTTCCTGGGAAAGGTTTGGTAAAAATCCTCACCAATTTGCATAGGTGACCACAGACCCAAACCCTTGGATCTGAGAACAATGAAAAAGCATTCAGTTTTCTTACAAGAAGACTTTTAATAGAAATAGAAGTAAAGGAATCACCTCTGTAAAATCAGGATGGTAGATACCTTACAGGGTAATTAGATTCAAAACATAGAGAATCCCTCTAGGCGAAACCTTAAGTTACAAAAAAGACACACAGACAGAAATAGTCATTCTATTCAGCACAGTTCTTTTCTCAGCCATTTAAAGAAATCATAATCTAACGCATACCTAGCTAGATTACTTACTAAAAGTTCTAAGACTCCATTCTTGGTCTATCTCTGGCAAAAGCAGCGTACCGACAGACACAGACCCTTTGTTTTTCTCCCTCCTCCCAGCTTTTGAAAGTATCTTGTCTCCTCATTGGTCATTTTGGTCAGGTGCCAGCGAAGTTACCTTTAGCTTCTTTACCCTTTACAGGTGAGAGGATTTTTCCTCTGGCCAGGAGGGATTTTAAAGGGGTTTTCCCTTCTCTTTATATTTATGACAGTTCATTTAGTAGGGTTACTCTTCGGGAGGGGCGGGTATCTGTAATTCTATCAGTCAGTGTACTGCTTGTGTCACTTGTGTTTTCATACTGAGTTCTACTTCTCCCTTCTGCAAGGTCCCTCCCAATGGAGCTCTCCTGCAGGATTTAGGTTCCCCAGGGCTGGAGTCCTCCAGCCCCAGAATCAGATGAACACACACACACACACCAGGGGTGAAAGTAACTCCGAAGACTTACCAGTACAGGCCCGGCTCCGGCCCCGGGAAGTGTTGGGGCCTTGGGCAGAAGGGGCAGGGCTGCGGGGAGTGAGCGACCCCCAGCCAGCCCTTCCACGCTGCCTGGCCTGCGCCGCCCGGGGCTCCAGCAGCGATTTAAAGGTCTGGGGCTCCAGCCACTGCCTCAGTAGCAACAGCGGTGTCCAGAGCCCTGGGCCCTTTTAAATCGCTGGCCCCCGGGGAAGCTGCTCCCTTTGCCCCTCCCATCCCCCCGGCCACCAACGGCGCAAAAGGACCCTGCTTTAAGGAGCCTGTTTAAAGCGCTGCCATGGCAGCACTTTAACGTTGCTGCCCCTTTTGCCTCCCCCATTGGCGGCCCTGCCAGTAGGGTCTGTACCTGCGGGGCCACCAACGGGTGGGGCAGGGGACAGCACTTTAATGTGGGTTGCGTACGGTCCGTACCGGCTCACTTTCACCCCTGACACACACACATATTAACAGAGCATGTCTGAGCAGACCGGGTCAATCAGCACTTTCAAGCTGCCACCCTTACATGCCCCTGGACTCAGCAGGCTGGGTCGAGCAGCATTTCCAAGCTGCCACCCTCCTATGCCACAAGCTCAGCACGTCCCTGTCCCCACTTTCACCGTACATTTGTTCTGGTAGTAACCCACTGCATGAGCAAACCCCACAGGATTTTTGGCCGCTACAGGGATCTTTAGCTTAGGTAAGAGGAGCATTGCTGCAGAGCAAATGGGGAAGCCAGAGAGAGGGAGGGAGAGAAGCAACCAGCTTAACCATAAAAATTATTTATTGTGTGTGTCGTTATTGACGTAATTATGACGTTATTGACGTAATTATTGACGTTATTATGACGTAATTATTGATGTAATTATGGTGTGACGTTATTGACATGAACCGTATAGATCATTGTTGCAACCAAGGTCCTGTAGTGGCACCAAATCTTGTATAAAGGGGTCAGATTAGGTGTCTAAGACAAGGTTATGGTTTGCTGGTTATGATTATGCTATCTGTATGCATGTATCATTTTTGTATTTAAAGTTGTAGGTATTGGCTCTGTACTGTCTGTATTTCAAACTTGTGCTATGCTTCTGAGTGACACCCCAGACAATTTGGTATCAGCACTGCCTAGCCTGCTTGATGGCCCATTCAGGACCATCAGCTATACAACTGACCCATTGAGAGAAGGCAGATACACCTTGTAACTCAGCAAGGCATGCAGGGACATGCTTATGGACAAAACTCTAAGGTTTTTCTGTGCCATGTGCTGGATAGCTTGTCTTTGAGACAAAGAAAGCAGAGGCCACATGGCAAGAGACTAGATAAGCTATTACCAGCAGGACAGTGGGGTGGGAGGAGGTATTGTTTCATATTCTCTGTGTATATATAAAGCCTGCTGCAGTTTCCACGATATGCATCTGATGAAGTGAGCTGTAGCTCACGAAAGCTTATGCTCAAATAAATTGGTTAGTCTCTAAGGTGCCACAAGTACTCCTTTTCTTTTTGCGAATACAGACTAACACAGCTGCTACTCTGAAACCTATAAAAGGCTGCTGCATCTCATCCATCTTGTCTTCAATCCTGCTTCTGACCTCTAAAGGAACCTTGCTACAAAGTGAAGCTCTGAACAAAAAATGGAATGACCCATCCCAGCTGTGGATGTACTCCAGAGACTTGATTTGAACCTGCAGTTTATTCCATCACTGCTACAAGCGTGAACCAAGAACTTTGCCATTACTGTATGTAATTGATTCTATTTAACCAATTCTAGCTCTCATCTAATCCTTTCTCTTTTATGAATAAACCTTTAGATTTTAAAGGATTGGCAACAGCGTGATTTGTGGGTAAGATCTGACTTGTATATTGGCCTAGGTCTGGGGCTTGGTCCTTTGGGATCGGAAGAACCTTTTTTCTTTTACTGGGGTATTGGTTTTCATAACCATTCATCTCCATAACAAGTCGCACTGGTGATGATACTGGGAAACTAGAGTGTCTAAGGAAGTACTTGTATTACTTATGGTTAGCCGGTAGGCTAAAACCAAAGTCCCCTCTGTCTGGCTGGTTTGGTGTGCCTTAGAAGTGGAGAAACCCCAGCCTTGGGCTGTAACTGCCCTGCTCTAAGCAATTTGTCCGGATACTCTCAGAAGCGTCCCACCAAAGGCAGCATCGTTACACCAGGTAATAGCCATACAAGGAGAGCCAAACAAACAAAACAATTACAATATTAAATCTAGCTTAAATTTGATTACAAAAGTCAGGTTTAGAAAACTACACCTGATCACAGAAGTCAAGGTTAGAAAGCTATACCTAGAGTAGGAAAAAAAACACAGAGTTGGGTTCTCACCACTATAGCGGAGGGTCTGGTGTGCTGGAGACAGGCAGAGCCCCCAGCATCATCAGTCAGGAGAAGATGAAGTCCCAATCGAATTGATGCAGATTTTGGATCCAGGCATCAGAACACTTAGTTGAGTTTGGGTAGGTAGGGAAACAACAGTGGTTCAAGAGAGAACACTAGATGTGTTTATGGGTAAATTGATGTCTCAAGGGAGTATACCAAAGTTGTTTTGTTCAGACTAGACTAAAGGAACTGATCATTCCTGGCTACGGGCGGTCTTCATTTGAGGGAGCTCACAATACAGTTAGGCAGCTTCAGTATTTTGAATACCAATAAAGGATTTATTACTAGAATTGGTCTGAAAACTACTGAGCTGGAGCAAAGATCCCCCATCATGCAGTGCTTCCCTGCTTTTCTGGTCCCAGAGTTCCGTGTGGTTCTTGCCTTGGAATCTCTGTTCTCCATTCTGTATGCTAATGGAGATGCCTCCCTCTCCCATTTTCAATGCAAATGAGGCTAGGGGAGCTGTCTTAATCCTGTCACCCTTATCCGGAGGGTTTAGGTGTGTCTCCCACTGCCTTTTCATTGCTTTTTGTAAGTCTTTCTTCTGATCGGTTTTGGTCCAAGCAGAGGTGGAGGGGCCTTCGTGAGTCAGACATGCTGGATACTGCACCCTGGTTCCCCAAGAACACAGAGCTGACAGGTAACAGTAGTCCTGTTGAACTCAGCATAAGGGACTACCCCCCATGAATCAGAGTGGCGGAATCTAGCCTTTAGTTTGCATAGGAAAAGCATTCCACCCCCAACAGCCGTATAAATGTGTAACTGTATTTCAGTGTGCAAAGTGCAGTTGTTGGCCCTAGGTGTTTATTTTAAAAACCAGGCCCTTAGTCACCAGAACTCATCGGAAATTACATGGGCCAAATTTTGGATAGAGTGGTGTGTGTGTGTTTTTAATTTGCCTCTGTGAACAAAGTTTTTAATTTGCCTCTGTGAACAAAGTTATTATTGGCAAGGTTTGTTTCTCTAAGCAAGTATCTTAAAAATTTACAACTTTACAATAATTAAATCAGAGTGCATATGGAAGAGATAAACAAATTTAATGTTCATGTTTTCAGAGTTCATTAAAAGCAACTGTAACTAACTTATGATTTTTAAAATTAGAATTCCTTTAAAAATGCTTTTTGAAATTGCTACATTTAATGTAATACACTAATAAAATAAAATTATCAAACACCAGCAAGTTTTACTTTTTAAAATTCAGACTAGGTTTCTTGTGATGCTGTTTTATTCCAAATGCAAATTATGTCACTTAAAAAATGTAAGAATGAAAAAATACAGAAAGTCTCCGTTTTACAGACATTTCTGTTCAAATTTAAACTGATGGAATGCCAAACACCAAAGATTAAAACATGAAAGAGACAAAGGTCCATAACTTAAAAAGCAGCTGAAATGGAAAAATATATTAATCATCAAAAGTCAAAAGGAAACCTCTACTCCTACTAAATCACCGTGGGTTCAGTTTGCCTTCAGAACAGGCACAGCTCTGGTATTGACTTCAGTAAAAGTAATCAGTGCTTATCTGAGAGGAGAATTTGGTCCCAACAAGTCCACTTCCACATTATTTTAGTTGCACACTTGTTTGTATGCAGATTTTATTTAAAGTGCTTCCCCTAGATTATTCTGATGGCTCTACAAACAGATCTATACAGGAGTTTGAAAAGGGCTGCTGTGCAAACAAACATGGGCAA
Source organism: Lepidochelys kempii (assembly GCF_965140285.1). NCBI lineage: Eukaryota > Metazoa > Chordata > Testudines > Cheloniidae > Lepidochelys > Lepidochelys kempii. The sequence continues at coordinate 16,938,163 of NC_136391.1, forward strand.
TGTTCTTCGATTGCAAACTGCTCTGCTGCAGCACTTCGTTGGCACAGCAGGAACAGGGTTGCAATTTCTGAGAACATGTTTTCAGATCCAAGGAGGGGATTTGAAAATGCATTGTGCATTGAAATATTTTGCATGTGGGGGTGGTTATTATTAAATAAGTACAATAATGTGCTCTTAAATTGCACAATGCATTTTCAAGACATCTCTTTGTAGTGTTCATCTGAAGTCATGCAGCATCACAGCAGAACATGCTAGGAAAGATGTGTCCTACCCCACTCTTTCTTTGTAGTGCACCTAGTATCATGAAGAGTGATAGATGGGACACATGCCCCTGCTGTCCCTCACTGGCATGATGGATCTGTTCGAGGCTGCAAAGGTGCACTAATGGATTATTACAGCAAGACAACATGACACACTTATAGCGTTGATTAGAAAGAATCAGTTTTCACACCATTAAGTGGATGAGACAGTGTTGAGCATGTGGGTCATGTTTGGATCTTAATATTTTGTTCTCTAACAGTGTCCTTGACTGGGATGCTTTGTTTGACTTTCTTGGACTTAAGAACCAGAAACTCTCCCTATCTTCCCTCCTACTCATTAACATTCTTTTTCATGGACAGGCTAAAAGGTAAAACAATTGAACTAGTTCTTTGCTCTTTCATGGGCTGTACCTTGAGAGAGGCTGCCTGGCTACTTGAATAATCCCTTCTATTTTTATATGTATATGTGATTTTTGCCAGAGTAAGGACTACATAATTTGATCCAAAGTGATCCCTAATTAGTATTCGTTCTATAGAGAGACTTGCAAATAGTATGTCATCCCTTTCTGGCAGTAATTGACTACGCTAAAGCTGTTTTGACTGTATTAAAATGTAACATTTTCTTCTGAAATCTGAACATTTGTCAGCAATGCTAAATGCTGAAGAACTAGTCCTTCCCTGTCCTAAAAAAAAAAACCAAACAAACAAAAAAAACAACCTTCTTATGCGGTACTATGGAAGGATATTTTTTAGTTTCCTTAAAACAAGCCTATGTTAAACAAGAGAATAATTGACACAGACACAGGAGGAAGAAATGAGAAGAGAAAAATTAACCTTCCATTTGGCTCCGTAACACTGAGGCAAAATTTATGACAAAATGAAAGAAGTTGTGGATTTAAGCAACAGAAAGAACAGAACAGATTTCTTTATTTTCACACAGAATGACAAAATTATACTGCAAACAGTTTTTGATTTACACTTCTAAAATCTTCTTTGAGGTAGCAGCTGGAAACACATCATAGAAACTAAAACAAGACACTAGCTTTTTTGCAGCTATGTAGAATAATCAGAAAGAAACAACGTGGTTATCTATATTTTTTCCAGTGGAAAATACCTTTATTTAATAATGAGTCAGATGAGCTGTAGGAACCTAGATCTAATTAGCATATTGCAGAAAACTCTTGGTGAAATCTCTCCTTATTAGATAATGTGAACTTACCTAGCTTTGATTAGTTTATTTTAAATCATTTAAAAAAAAGTGGACCAGATCTTCAGCTGGTATATCTCAACATAGCTCCATTACAAAAATCAAATGAACAGAATGACATTGATTTTATATCGGCAAGGAGTCCAGCCCTGTGTGTGAATTTATAGTGCTCATGAAAGGTTCTGGCTTCTTGGAGATTCATTTAGACATTTTTGGTTTTGACATATTCAGTGAGTCTTAAATTGTCAAAGTCAGATACAAGACTCACTGAATTTGTCAGACCACTCTGTTTATTAGCAAAGCGCTTTGCCAATGCGCCCAGATATATGTGAGCCCCCTGCAAAAGCTCAGACTAACTTATTTATACAGATAAGCTAAAGCCAATTTAACATAGGAGACAAAAGGAAGCAGAAACTGACAAATATACATACATATCTTATTTGCATACTAAAGTTTACCAATCTCCTAGCTCAGTAGGAGCTCTAAGTTAATTAGTTTGAGGACCCATTGTCTCACACTCCTTAATGTTTCTCTTCCTGACAACTATATTTCAACAAACCTTTCAAGCAGCATTTCTTTAATGAATTATAATTCAATATAATTCATTCTACTTTCACAGTTTAAAAAAAAAACCCAAAAGATAATAGTCAATACAACAAGGTGCAGGCTTGCACCTATTCTCCAACCTCTGTTGAAGCAGGGACTCTATAGCTTCTATGCCAGAGGTGGGCAAACTACTGCCCGTGGGAACCTCCTGCCCGGCCCCTGAGCTCCTGGCCCGGGAGGCTGGGCCCCAGCCCCTCCCCTGCTGCCCCCCTCCCCTGCACCTCAGCTCACTGTGCCACGGGCACCATGCTGTGGGTTGTGGGGCTGCGAGCTCCTGGGGAAGCGCAGTTGCAGAGCCTGGCCTGAGCCGGTGCTCTGTGCTGCGTGGTGGCATGGCACGGCTGTAGCGCTGCCAGCCACCGGTGTTCCAGGCAGCGCGGGAGGAGACGGGGGGGAGGGTTGGATAGAGGGCAGGGGAGTTCGGGGTGATGGTCAGGGGTGTGGATAGGGGTTGGGACGGTCAGAGGGCAGGGAACAGGGGGGTTGGACGGGGCAGGGGTCCTGGGGGGGCAGTCAGGAAAGGGGGTTGGATGGGGCGGCTGGGGGCAGTCAGGGGACAGGGAGAAGGGGGGATGGATGGGGCAGGAGTCCTGGGGGGTGGAGAGCGCCGTCAGGAGGCGAGAAGCAGGGTGGGGGATAGGAGGCGGGGGCCGGGCCACGCCTGGCTGTTTGGGGAGGCACAACCTCCCCTAAATGGCCCTCCATACAATTTCTGAAACCCGATGCGGCCCTCAGGCAAAAAGGTTTGCCCGCCCCTGCTCTGTGCCATGTCCATCGTCAAACACACTGAAGTATCCTAGACCCAATGGAAAGACCACTTCCAAAGATAAGAGGATTGTTCAGTCTCCATTCAGCCCTTGGTCTTTTTTCTGATGCTGCCAAAAAGGAGCCAAATGAGGTGATTTTGTGATTTTTGTGGGCAAGGAGGAGATGCTGGAGGCCCAAGTATATTTTAATTTCAAAGCCAGGGAAGAGATTCAGCAGTACATGCAAGATGTGCGACAAAATCTCCTGCACTGTTTTAAAAATCTCAACAACCAAGAATAAGAGGGAATAGGATAGAGATATACAAATAGATTAATACTATGAATGAGGTAAATCAGCCTCTTCTACTTACCCTCCTCTATAATACAAAAGCAAGGGCACATAACTGAAGGGCATAGAATTTAATACTGATAAAAAATAATGTATACAATACAGAATTAACCTGAGGAATTTAGCATCGCTAGCTTTTACTGAAGCACACTCTTTCCGTCCTCTCTTCATATGGACATCTTTCTATGCCTTGGATTATTTCATTTCCTGACTCTGGTTTTGCTTCTGATCTTTTATTTGCTTTTAGACTGCTGCTTTCTGAGTTTTCACTGAACAGTCTATGACACCTCAAGTCTTCTTTCCTGAAGGGTTATGGTTCATGTAGAACCCACCAATGTGTACGAGTACTTCAAATTATTCCTCCTACTGTCCATTAAGTTGTATTTGTCAACAAATTACAAGTGTTCAAAGCACTGAAAAACAGAGATTGAAAAATTATGCCAGAAAAAAAAAAACCCAGATGAAATCATGGCTCCATAGACATCAATGGCAAACTCCTATTGACTTCAACAGAGCCAGGATTTCACACATAGTTCTTTGAGAAAGAAAAGGGCCTAGGTGTCTCTGAAATTACAGTCACAGGAATTGAGCTGATAAGAAAGGTGTTGTTGGCTCTTCGGTGTATCTTGTGTGTGCAAAGCAATTCTAAAAGAGGTGATTCACAGGCCCTGTCTACATAGGAAAGGTGTTTATATATAACCTAAGGTGTGAATTTAAAGTGATATTTTACCAATATGATCACCACCACCCTCACCCATAGACACTCTTATTCCAATATGAAAGTGTCTTTATTTGGTTTTATCTTATGTTGTGCAAAAAAAGGGGCTGAGATCATCTGAAAAAAGTCATTCTTATACTGGGATAAGAGAGTATCTATGAGGGGTTATGATGATGTAACTATGTTGGTGTAACTGGTAGAACTTTCCTATTTGGACAAGGCATAAGGAGGAGGAGAAACTGGGGGTGGAACGGTCTTGCTGGAAGTAAGATCAAGGCATAAATACTTCCAGTTCATGAACAGCTGTTTAAAGATGTAGAACTTTAACAAAGTGTTTTTGTTGGAATATACCTATTAATCAAAACCAAAACTTTTCACAGAAGCATTGATTTCAAATAAACTTTCTGAGGTGCAGAATGGAAGTGTGTGGGGGGGGGCAGGTGTGGGTGTGGGCGGGGTGTTTTCAAGTCCCTGCACTCTGCCTGACTTGGAGCAGGTCCTGGAACAGCCCAGGTGAGTGCCCTAACTGCTGAAATATTGTTTATTTTGGGGGGTAGGGGGTGGTCTCTTTCTCAGGTCTAGGATGTAATTTCTGGTCAAAACCAGTGAGAACTTCCAGATGAAAGTTTCGTCTAAACTGACGGAGAGGTTTTAAAAGGGGTGCCCTGCCTGATTTGGAGCAGGGATTTGAACCTGTCTCCCCACAGCCCAGGTGACTGCCCTCACCAACGTGCTACTGATCAACGTGGGGTGGGTGTTTCTCTCCTTCACCTTACCCTCCCAAAATTGAAAAGGTCTCAGGTTTGTTCCACTTTGAATTTAAAACAATTGTCTAAGCCCCAAGATTTTTTGCAAAACTGAATTCTTGTTTTCCATCCAGCTGTGATGAGGTCGAAACTGCATATTCTCTGAGGGTCGAAGCACAGCCCAATGGCCAGCTTGAACATGGGTGTGAACAATATGATTTTCTATGAAGACTTGAAGTGGGTGGGGAAGGGGAAACAATCAGGATTTCAGTACGGACAAAAAATGAAAGGAGACTCACTTTCTAATAATGGGACCATAAAATTAAACTGCAACACTATATCCTAATTAATAATTCTTCTAGTGACCACGACTGCTCTCCAAAATAGATGGTGATCATTTTTCTTCAATAAGTAACATTGCACAGACTCTTTAAAGATACAAATACTCTAATTAGTGTGGAGAACATGGGTAAAGTATTGTTTTTTCCACAGAGATTTTACTTCTAAGCGCTGATAAGAGAAATTAATAATGCAGGAAAAGCTATGAGACTAGTGTTATTTCAAGAATCAGTTATTTTCTATTGTTTTGTACTTCAAAAATAACCCTCAAATTGCCATTGTAGTGTAAAACATTCATTCTTTTACTCAACAGAAATAATTTTTAAATGCTATCATCGCACCAAGTTGTTTTTTTTTTAAACTTAAACTACCAGCGTGTAGTAAGATAAGCAGACGGTGACTTTTTCATGAGTAACAGGAAAAAAACCAAGTTCCTTCCCTTTTCTCTTAACTCTTCAGCTTCCATGCTCTCAACCGCTGTGGCCTGTCTGGTTAATTGTCCCCTTTCTTAGCTTAATTAACCTCTTCAGGACAAGTGTGGGGTGAACCCCTCATCACAGGGATGTTTGAATGTGCAAGGAATACAGAAGCGGGCTCTAATACACAGGGGTTCTCAAACTGGGGGTTGTGAGGGTATTGTGTGAGGGTCATGGTCAGCCCTAGGCGTGGCAGGCCTTGTGCTGTCAGTTTGGGCAGTTGGGACTTGGGCTGTCAGCCCCGCAAGGCACCCTACATTTCCCATGAAAAGCCCAGTTCCTCATGGTTAAGATTGGCCGAGTGTAACAGAATATACCCCTGTATTCACACCCTACACACCATTGTAATAATCTTTTTACAAAGTATGCCTTGTAAGGTATCATGTAAAAACTCAGAAAGATGGGGTGAGTGCTGGGAGGGTGAACTGAGGGCAGTAGCAGTTGATGAGGGCTGGGCAACTGAACTGAGGAGGGGCTGGGTGGGGACAGAACCAAGGGGGGGACTGAGGTAAAGGATTAATTGCTTGGCAGGAGACGGGCAGAGTTAGGGATGAGAGCTCCTGCAGCAGGAGCCAAAAAATCACTTTATCCAATACATGTGGGAAAAAATGGACAACACTAATTGTTCAGAAATCAAGGGACTGGCCTAAAAAAGCCCACAATATACATATTTTTAATGTCATGATTTTTGGGGGGTCTGACTTTCAATTTTTGATCCCTTAAAACTGGCAATAGTGCTGTGTTCATGCTGTCTCCAACTCCTCTGATTTTTATCAAGAGAGTCTCATAATATTTGATGGTCTCCCCAAGGCTGCAACTCCTGGAAGCATTTGGTTTGAGGAGAGACTCTCCTTTCATTAAAAGAAAGTTCTAGCCATCATGGTTACACAGCATAGCTTGAAAATATGAATGAATGTGCATCGTAAACCTCAGAAACAAGCAGAAAAGAAAAAATCCCTAAATGTGTTTCTTTTCTTGTTTGGTTTAAAAATCCTGAGATTTAAAAATCTCATGATTTGTTGGGGGCCTGACTCATGTTTGAATGCTTGCAGTTGGTAATACTGTATCATAAGATTATGCAGTAGTTTTTTTTCCTGTATCTGTACATAGGTAGCTTTTTATTGATCTAGTTTTTAATTCATTTAGAGGTGTCAGGATGCTCCAATGATGTGTATTTAGACTGATAAATAGATTCCCATGACTTTATTATACAAAACAAGGTAACATAATAAAATGATCTTAGCATGAGTTGATAACATGTAGCATAGGAAGAAAGGTCTAGTGTCAATGAAATCTTGATGGAAAAGTTATTTTATTATAACAGAACTAATGCTAATTTATGATAATGTGTTACCAAAGGGTTTGAAAAGAAAATGCATACACAGTTACTGGTGGAGGAAAGAAATATAGTCGAGTTTTCCAGCTGCTGCTGGATTAGCCATCTATAGATTTTCTAACATGCTGTGGTCTTCTCACACCTACTGATTGCCAGGCAACCACAGTTGATTTTGATTGAAGGTCCACTCCAGTGAAGAGAAAAAATCCTAACAGTCTCCTAGATATTGTGGGATTGAACAAATACTTTGTTTGAGAATAGGCTGTTAAAGGAGAATTGCAAAGAAATGGCAGATTTGGGAAGTTATAAATGGGGGAAAGGAAATATAAACAGCAATTATTAATTCAGGTCTTTTACTTCACAATATACAATATCAAATGCAGCCATGTTCTAATCAAAAGCAAGAGAAAGTATTTGCACAGTAATCTTACACAGCAATCTCCTTTATGCAGATATCAAAAGAAATTAAAGAAAGAGAGAAGGAGCTTTTGAGTCAGAGAGGTAATTCGGGTGCTAGATTGCAAGTCTGCATAAACAATCAATCAATTTAGCAAGAATGTTTTGGCAATAGCAAGAGCTGAAAATAATCTACTACCGTGAATAAACTCTGAACCAGAGAAGAAGAGAATTGCAGTAGAGTGTTGATTATTTTAATGTAAGAATTTATCAGAACTATTTGATTAGTTAAGCACCCATGGGGTGAAGAGTCAAACCCTGTCCCATCCATAAATTTGAACAAAAAGGACATTTTCCTATCTGTAAATTGGTTTTCTACAAACAAAGCATTAACCCGTCTAGATCAATGGGTTTCCCTCTGCTGTTTGTACTTGCCAGACAGAGTGACCAACTTTTCAGATTTCCTCTACCACCACCCAGCGGGCCCCCCTTTTACAAGCTAGTTTCTGCACATTCTTCAGTTGATTTCTTCTCCCTCTGAGAAACCTCAATTAGATACAGATCTATAGAATATAGACTGAGTTTTTCAATGTTCCTCTAAATAATAAGTCTAACAGCTAATTAACAGCATCCAGCTATAAAGGCATGGGGAGGTTCTAGATTAAATTTAGCTTCTGTAACGAATCATTCAATATAGACTGTAAAAATAAATGAATAAACAAACATTTTTAAAAAGTCTTCCCTTTCCAACTCCTACTCCTTTAACACCCCGGATGAACAGTACTCACTGGCTTCTCAGCTCTGGAGGCAAAGGCCTTTACAAAGCATCAGTACTCAGCACCCACTTGCCACAAGCAAGGCTGACATGCCTTATAAGATGCATAAGGTCCACAAAGTGGCAGCCTTACCTAGCTTTTCTGTGGAAGCCTTTTCTCAGGTTGTGATGCGGGCACGGCCCAATTAAAACAAACAAAATTATGTACCTTTCCATAACTGTTGTTCCAGATGTGTTGTACATGTCCATTCCACTGTAGGTTACTCCCAAGCAGTTGCATAGGAGCTGGGATCGGAGTTCATGGATATGCTGACTGCAAAACAGCTCGACCGAATCTGCCATCGTCCCTAGACTGTCGAGCGATGGCATAAGGAGCAGGGAACATATGAACTGATGATCAACTTGCTGCTCTGCAAATGTTCTGACCAGGGATCTGTGCTAGGAATGCCACTGATGATGCTTACACTCTCGTGGAGTGGGCAGTCAGGATGGCTGGTGGCAGAATACCCACCTGCTCGTAACGTGTGCGAATGCACAATGTGATCCAAGACTAAATTCTCTGAGCTGAGATGGGGAGACTTTTCATCCTGTCAGCTACCACTATGAACAATTGGGTGGATTTATGGAATGGTTTGGTTCTTTCTATACAGAACATTAGGGCACATCCAATGCCCAGTGAATGAAGCTGCTGTTTTCCCTATTTGCATGTGGTTTCGGGTAGAAAACAAGTAGGAAGATTGCCCAATTGCTATGAAAGTGGGAAACCACCTTCTGGAGGAAGCTACCGTGCGGACGTATTTAAACCTTATCCTTAAAGACGACTGTACGGCAGTTCCAACATGAGGACACGGATTTACAAGACCCTTCTAGCTTAAGTAATGGCCACTAAGAAAGCCACCTTCCATGAAAGGTATAAGGGGCAGATTGTAAATGGCTCAAATGGGGGACCCATAAGTTTCAATAAGACCAGGTTTAGGTCCCAGAGAGGGCAGGCTCTTGCATTGGGAAGTATAATCTTTCTAGGCCCTTGAGGAAACGGATAGACACCTCATGGGGAAAAAAAAACTGACTGGTTGTCCAGCTGAGGGTGGAAAGCCAATACTGCTGCAAGGCGAACCTTGATTGAGGAGACAGCTAAACCTTGAGGTTTCAATGTAGTAAGTACTCAAGGATGTCCTGAAGCAAGAAGACTCCACATTGGGAAGCTGAGAGAGAGAACCGCTTCCACTTGGAGAGGTAAGTAGCCCTGATGGAGAGCTTCCTGCTACCTAACAGGACTTGATGAACCTGCTCTGAGCAAACCAGCTCTCCAAGATTTAGCCATGGAGCTTCCAGCTTGTCAGGTGAAGGGATCTGAGGTTCAGGTGCAGTAGCTGACCATGGTCCTGAGAGATATTATCTCAAGAGCAGAAGTTTGTCCCTTGAGCATGCCAGTTTACAACCCAAAATTCAAAATCTGCCTGAAAAATTCTAAGACAGAGGTGATTGGAGTTGTAGTGGGGGGAGATTTTCTATCAGAGCACAATCAAACTCTCCCTCACCCCATCCCAGACTTTTGGGAAGTGACTAGATACCTAGTTGATATGATGGTCCTGAAGTCTGGATTCTCAGTCTCCTGGCCATTAGAGAATGTTTCTCTGGCTTAGGGTGAAGGCCTTGATGCACAGTGTTAGTTAGAAGTTAAGGAGTTAGTTAGAAGGAAGTAGAGTAGGAAGGAAGTAGAAGTTAGTTAGAAGGAAGGGAGTAAGCCGGGCAACCTGAGGCCTTGATGCACAGTGCTGGAGGCTGTAATACCAAAGACCAGAGAGGTCATGCTGGGGCAATGAGTACTTTGACTGCCTGAGTTTATAAAGAAAAATCTTTTAAAAGGACTCTTCAGATGAGGGATTGGGGAGGGGAATCATGATGTCAGGCTCTTTGCCAATCCTATAGAGAAAGTATTTATGGCAGGAACTTCCAGCTCCTTGAATCTGTTGCAGAATTTGGGAACTTTCCAATTGGTTTGGGAAATGAGCAGATTGATTGCTCAGAGTCCCCTGGTATGTGGTTCTTTGGCAAGTTTGCCTGGGTATAGAGTGCCCCTGCTAGTTTGAACAGCTTTGATGGCAGTTGATAAAGAAAAGTTGCCAATGAAGAAGAAGACTGGCTTCTAGGCTGAGGGTCTTTCTGCTGATCGTACTCTACTAGTTAATGTACGCTACCACAGACATCAGTTCAAATTAAAACTGATTGGGTTTAGCTCTAATGCTGGAATGCTAAGCAGTACAGCTAGCAGCTCACAGCCCCTTTTTGCTGACAACCCAATTTTGATCTTCTTGGATCCACAAACATTGGGCTGAGCTGATTAGGTACAATGGGATACAGAGTAAAGAAGGCTATTTGGATTTTAAATCCTAGCCAATTCACTCTCAATGTTTGCCTAGGTCTATATTTAAAAACCACCAAGGCACCAGAACTTTAAACTTATAGACTAAACTATGAATCAGAACCATTGAAAAATGACTCGCATGGAAATACAGTAAAAAACTCCAGTGTTTAGGTCATTGATAACTGGAAAACATTCTTCAGATACGCTATTTACGTTCTGTGGAAACACTATTTGGCTACAAAATGAAGCTTACAGACCAAGCAAAAGGTCTGTGCACTATCAGTGCCCAGTGATGTGGCTTGAAGAAATGATGCATCTCCAATGTTTTAGAAATTATGTTACATTCTTCATTAAGAAGTCTGCCTTCCCTATTGCTCAATGCCTCTGTACTTACCCTGAAAAACTCCCGTTTTGTTGTACTTCAGACCTTTCATATTTAAAATAGACTCAGAGAATCAACAGTAATAAAATAATGATAATCCTCAATTAAATCTAACAGATGAGGAAAGGGAGTTGCAGTATAAGACTCACACCAGTATTAAAAAAATTGACCTGCATTATATCCTTAAACAAAGATGAAGAGGGAAAATTTGGACAGCACACCATGGGCTCAGGAGAGGGGCTACCATAAGAGCTCTTCATGTGCCATTCACCATTGTTTGAAGATCTCTGATCACTTGCCATGATCCTAAATAGCCTTGTAAAGGAATTCACTCACTGCAGGAGCATCTCCTCTTGGCTAGGTGTGGCATAGCAGCTGTCTTCAACTCAGGTGCCCCTTGGTGACAGTCACTCCTTCACTGCGATGGTCTCTCTTCAGTAACTTGGGCTACCAGCCAGGTCACAATTTAGTCCACCTCTTCTGTGGTAACAGAACACTCACACAAAAACAGTCCAATGTCCTCATCAGAGGATCTTTGACCCCAACTCTAGGTCTCTGCTCTTCAGACCCTTGCCTCGGGGCTTTCTAGTGTCCTTGTCCCTTTTTCCAGACTCATGCCACCTTGCCAGTGGCAAATAGGGGAACCCAGGCCCTCCCACTGTTGTGGGTCCCACTCCTGGCTGCAGACTCCCTGGGCTCCTTCCTACCCAGACTTTCTCAAGCCTTCTTCCCTGCAGTTTCCCTAGGTTGACACTTCTTTCAGGGCTAGGTTCCCTGAACGTATTTCTCCTCTCCTTCCCCTGGGCTTCCTCCTCCCCACCTCTCTGTTGCCAAAGAGTGACTGCAGACACTCTCCCTGCAGCTCCTTTCTGCTACAAACTTACTCTCTTTACAGTAACTAGCCTGCTCCTACCCAGATGGGCTTCATGCCCCAGGCAAGCATGGCTCTCCCTTCAAGTGCAGCCAGGTAACACAACTGGCCTCCAAGGTCCACATTAACCCATTCAGGGCCTCAGTGGGGTGCATACCTCATCATTGACCTGTATTCTAAATTTATGCTGGAAGTTGCCCAGAGTAATCTTTAATGAGCCAGTGCTGCATAACATACACATTCTCAGACATCCTGTAATGTAAACCACATATGTAGCACTGGGAATAGCATTCATAACCTTTGGCTCCCAAAGCACAGGCCTGTGCCATGTAACGTAGCTTCTTTAGGTTGTGACACACAAGACTTCCCTTCCAACATGCAGTGATTAAAAGCTTTGACAGCAGGATTGAAAAACAAAACTCGTGCCTTACCTGATAATTTTCTCCAAGTCTCCAACTCTGCCCAAGATGCAACAGATGTAGCCACTCTCCCCTTCACATAGATTTGGGAGCACAACCAGACAAATTCGGGGCTCAGCCATGCTTCTTTAGATTCTTTCTTGAATACACCCAGAGCTATAACAACACTAAGTAAATAAATGCTAGGTGTTTATGATTTCACAGAGCAGAGCATTTGAAGATCTATCCAGCTATTCCAACAGCAATGCAAGTTGAACAGAAAATATGCACGTGGGCCAAACCTGCACATTAGAAGAAAAATCATGAAGTAACGCAAATCTCTCCCCAGCATATGCCTGGCTGCCATTCCTACTTTGTGATTTAAAGCCATAGCTACATAGATGGAGGAGATTCTGCAGGCTGAACTCTTCCTGAGGTGCTGCTTAGATCTCTTCACTTACTTGTGTGTCTTAGCAGCCATTTGGGAGCCTGCCAAACATATCCACGGAGGTTTCTCAGAAATGCAACACCCACACCCCATACCAAAAGATCGTTTAGAAACTTAAAGTCATCCGCCCCTCTTAAGAATAAATTACAATAGCTGGACTTTGAAATACAGAAGATTTAGAGCTGTCCACTCGCTGCAGAAAGATCTGGCAATGGTCTAAGGCGACCCAAGATTAAATGGTTGGTATGCTTCTGCCTCTCAATCTGACTAGATTCAGAGTAACCACAGTGGGGTTGGCAGACATGAGTAAGCTGTAGGAGTGGAGAGTGATGCACTAATAAGAGATGATGGGACTAAAATGGAAAAGCAGAAAATAAAGCAGTCTATGGAAAAACAAAGTGTAGCATAGAATGTCAACCAAAGATTTCATAGTATTGTACAGATAGCACAGAACAGAGTGGAAGGGCAATGCAGAATTATCAGTTAAAGACCTTTGGCTCTAGAGTTAGTTATCCACTTTTATGCAGAAGGGTCAATCTATTGAGACTAAAGCTGGAGTCAACACACTTTATGTAATGTCAATTCTCATCTTAAATTACTGGGTATTTTTATTTCCAGTTTATCACTGGGATGTGGCTGAGTAACTTCTGATCACATAATTGTGTGATCTATTTCAGAATCACAAGGAATGCCACACATACAAGTGGGAAGAGTCCATTTTTAAAATATGAGATGTAGCAAAGAACTTGACACATGGATATTTTCTAAAGTCATTTGTTTTTCTACAAATTACCTCCCACAAGGTTTAACAAAAAGAAGTGTTAGAAAAAAATCATTAAAATAAGAAGCAAGCCTTGTAAATCCTCAGGAGCCTGCATAGAAAGTGAAGTTCAGGAAGACAGTATCTTGCACCACAGTTCCAGAGGTGGAGAGCCTGGCCCTCTCGGGTATAGCTGGGGAAGGACTGGCAGATATAGCACCTGGATACAATGTGGGCTTCTCCCAAGTAGTAGAGGCAGCGTTGATGTTCACTGCTGACCAAGAAGGAACCTGGGCAGGAGGCACAGATTTTAAAGCCTGGGGTCTTCAGCATAGTCCGCATGGATTACAGGGGAAAAAAAACAAAACAAAAACCCAAACTATCTATCCTACTCAGTAAAACTACCATAAAACACTATAAATTGCAAAATTCTAAAACTAGGTACAATTTTAATTTTTTTTTTTTAAAGTGAATCACAGACTAGGACATTGAAAGTTCTGATCCGAACCATGCGGTGGTGAGATGAAATTAGAGACGCAGTCGGTCCACCCTTTTATCAGCTCAGACAAAACCATGAGGCAATCCAGGGTGCATGTGCAGACCAATGGATGCTACTTTCAAGTTCTCCAGCTCAGAATACATTGTGCGCATTCATAATATCCTCAGTGGAAGACAACAAGGACCATCGCTCAATGAAATTTTGTTTACTGGCTGGTTAATTAGTTTCTTTATAAAATAAGCACTCTGTATGGAGAAGAATCAGGCTTTTTTCCTAGAAACACTACAAGAGTGATATGAGTATGAGAACAAACAGCTTATATAAGTTCTATCCTTGTAAAAATACTCAAACTTTTTTTAAAACAACCAGTAAGGAAGTTAAACTTAAAAGGAACAATAGTCTGACATCCTATGAAAGAATATTTTTTAAATGTTTCTTATTTTTTCTTCTAAATACTTTAGCTGTTCTTGGTAGCTGAAGCAGCAAGAAAACAGAAAGAGCTTTGTTATTCTGGATTTTGAAAGGTTCATAAAAGAACAGGCATTGAAGTATCTTCAAAAAGTATGTGTCTACCTACTGGTTGGTTTTCCCCTCTTTTTGTATTTAAAATTGTAGGATCATGCATTGGTACAATAGATTGATCTGTTTCAGGGCAACTGAGAGCTTCAATCAAAACTAAACTCTGATACAAGGACCATCTCTGTATTTGTATTATATCTTTGTATAACACCTAGCACAGCAGAGCACCAGTCCTGACTAGGGTCTCTTGCTGCTACTGAAATACATGGCTAATGTGATGCAGCTGTGGCACAAGTGCCAACTTCCAACTCTGACGATGAACCAGATTCATCTGACCAAGGAAGTGCAGCTCCTGTTGATGCCGCGGTCCAGAGAGGATGGCATTGGTGAAATCACTGCCGGCTTGCCTTTCAGCAACACTGTATAAGGCTACTAGAGTGCCCAGAGATGCCCATGGTACCAGGTGCTGAACTCCAGTAGTCTGCAAATCCTCGTGAATGACCATCCAAAGCAGGTTAAACAGTTCTTGATTCACCAGCATTGCTGGTACTGAAACTTGGCAGATTGCATGCCATGGCATATGGCCTCGGGGTTGAATGCATTGGCATAGTCTCTTGCTGTTGCTGAGCTAACAAAGATGGCACGGCTGAGCCAAATGATTGCACCGTAGAGGTTGATCTCAACAAGACAGATACAAAGGCCAGAGTCAGCTAACCTGTCTGAGGTGCTATTGGTCAGCATCGAATGCACTCTACCCTCCTTTCCAGGATGTTCGCTGGACTTCAGTGCTGGGGACCCCAATGTTCTGGATGCTGTGTTCTTTGATGCTGTCTTCCGGTGCCTCTTCTTCGGTATTGGAAAAGATTGATGTTGAGCCTCTGCCAAGACCGGAGGAGTGCTCCTAATCAAAGCAAATATGCTCAGTGTGTGCCCCAAACAAGGAGGCTCTGAGGATGACATAGGGTTGCCTCCTTCAGAAGGTGCTTCGGCATGATCTCCCTGTCCTTTTTATAGTTCTTGGTTTAAAGTTCCTGCAGATTTAGCACCTGTCCCAGATCTGAGTTTCTCCTAGGCACCTGGAGTGTCATTAACCAGCACTGGCTTCTGGCCTCCATCGCAAGGCTTGAAGTCTGGAGTCTGAGGCACCAGTACCCAAACAGCAGGAACTGAAAAGTACACAAAGTACTCCAGTAAAAGAAAACCTAATATTAAAAATATCCTCATATTCAACTATCAATTAGTAACACTAAGAACAAGGTAAAACTTGCAACAGTAAGGCAGAACGCTTCAACAGTCCTGGGCAGTAAACAGGAACTAAAGGCGGTTGGGCTCTGCCCTTTAAACCATCACACACAAGCATGAAGCAGCAGGGGTTGCGTGTGCCACCATCAGGTGCTGCAGATGGAAGTCTCCGATGCTAGTGCACTGGGCATGCACACACCTGAAGTGGAATGGACATATACAATCACTCAAAGAAGAAGCAGTCATACAAAGAGGAAGTACATCAGGAAAAATGAATGAGAAAAAAAATCATACTATGAACAGGAGCTTTTAAATAACCTGTTCTATCTACAATATTGCAGAAGAAAAAAAATGTGTGAACGTCAAGAATGCTGATAAACTAGAGTATTTAGATTAAACATTTATTTTTTTCATATATTCACAAAATCTTCACAAAAGTACTGAAACTCAAAAAGGAACTAGACTTGAATCAAATACAGAGATGAAATATACAAGACAAATGAGCAGGCAAACTAAAAGGTCTTGAAAGTATTTTACTTCAGATTGAAAAATGAACAGTTCAACTGTTCTGTTTAAATAAAGATTTGCAAGATATACAGTATTTTATGAATACAATGCTGGTCATTTGAGGCAATGTAAAATACACCTCAATTTTTCCTTCATGCTTCTTTTCTCTTTTAGAAAGATACTGTTTACCAAAAAGAAACTTGCAGTCCTGGAAAAGCTATTTTCCATTAAATTTATGAAAACCATAAATTGAGGCAATCCTAAGATTCCCAACGGAATCAAGATTATCTTCCCGCTACCACCACCTTAAAATTATCACATGCTTACTGGAACACTAATATCTGCACCCTAAGAGTTAATCTGCTTTCAACAATGAGGGTGATTCTTTTTAAAAACACTTCAGTGTGGTAAATGCGATACAGATCTTTGCAAGTATTAAGTGTTTGGAACAGTTTTGCTAATAGCAGCTAACAATACTGGATTAATATAATTTATAAATAATTGTTCCCTAAGCGGTGAACATAAATCTACACATTCACAATAATCTAAAACAAAATAAATACTGTGATTATGCATAATGTGGTACAACGTGTACTAGTTTCTATGAACAAAAGCGCAACATCTTGTTAATAAAAATTATCTGATCAGAATAAAAATGTGAATCTAAAATTTAAAACATTGTCAAATTAACATCACTTTTTAAGCTCTTAATGTTTGTATGAGTAAATGTTATGAATTTCCATCTTTTGGAATATATATTTTCCTTTTTGAAGTAAAACACCAATATGTTGTTGAAAATGTTTATTTCAGTGATGACATTAGTTTGGGTCTTGTTTTAGCATTATTTCATTTAAAAAGTCATTGCACTGATCACTGCCCATTAAAGGTCAGGTTGGTCTGCAATGTTTTGTATATGTATATAAAAAAAGTAGTTCTAAAAGCTAACCGTACTTTTTATAAAAACATCATCTCCAAGACAGCTGCATTAAATGCATGCAGGTATGCTGAACACAAACTCTTTCCTCTTTAAAGAAAAAAATGTTGAAGTAAATGCCACTTAACATTCTATCATTAAAGTGCCCCCAACTTCTTTTTCAAACTATACACGTGAAGGTAATCATACATTTAATTTGCTTTCATGGCATTAATTTATTGCAACCAAAATTTAAAGTGTAACTGAACCAGACAGTGTTAAAACTTTTGATTAAAGGTAACAAATTCAATGAAGTGGTACTAGGAGGCTAGGAAAGGTTTGGGTCTTTAAGGCAATACAAACTATATTTCTATTATTTGAAGACTAATTTTTATTAGTGTCAATATAAAAATGCTTAAAAGGGGAATGAGAAAAAATATTTTAATAGGAAAATGTACTTATAGCTTTAACAGTTATTCTCTCCCACATGAGTTTAGCAAAAATATATTAAAGACCAAAAAAAATGACTTTGAGGGAAAAAAGGCACAAACAAAAGGAGTGGGATTGGAGCAGCCCAGGAATGCAAACATTTATAACAAATGGAGTTGGCTTTTTTTCTTTAAAAATGGGAGACTGCTGGCGGGGTGGTGGGAAGAGGATGACAGACAAACTGAAAACCCCCCACTGCCTAAGACGACGGAACTCTAAAAAATAAGGTGAAGGTTATTTGTCAGAGATGACCAAAAGGTCAGTGTTTACACAAAAGTACATGTACACTTTATACAAATGAGACTTCATTTGCCACCATAAACCTTTTTCTTTCTAGAGGAACAACTTCTGAAGATCATAAATGTTCTATTAAATCATTTCAATGTGAAGGAAAAGCAATTCTGAGCAATATAACTAGTAGTGTCTTTATATAGATGTTATGACGACAATTCAGATTTTCCAAACTAATCCTGAGAAAAATTCTGTTTACAATTTAAACAGTAATGTTATGTAAAAAGTATTAACAAATCCACTATTACAAATGTCAATTTTCCTATATGGTCATCTATATATACACACAATAAAATGGTATATGCAAAAATAATAAAAAATCATGCACGAATTACTTTTTCATCTTTAAAGGCTGGGTTTCCCTCAAAATACAATTTTTCACCTTTTTTTTTTTCCTTTTTTTGTGTTTTGTTTGTAATCTGCCAAACACACTGAATACTACCTCTACAGTTCAGCATGAGCTGATGGGAGATAAATTTATTTTACATTCAAGATTTTATATGCTAAATGACCCTGTTGTAGCATATGACATCAAATGATCAGCTTTTTTCCTCTTTTTGCAGTGATTAATCTTCACGATCCATTCCGTGGCGAGCTGGGAAAAAAATGCAGTTGCTAATCAATGTCTGAACAGTCTGAAGCTCCACAAGAGATCCAAGGAGTCACTATCAAACTATTCTGTAGCATGAGATCATTGCACACAGAAGAACAGTCATAAAATAGGCAACTATCTACAAAGGTCAGAAAGGGCCACGTCTCTCTTGTGTTTCCTCTTTTTGACATGGAAACACTGATGTGATTTACTGCCTTGATGCTGTTTGTTTGTCACTGAGGTACCGTGGTTTGCGTTTGTTGGACCCTGGAAGCCTTTGCTGGAGGAAGAGCGAAATAACCTTGCTGATCCATGCTGTAAAAGAAAAAGGACATGGTAAATCAACATTAGAGTAAATAGAATATGGCTGTTACAACACTTGTATTACTGGTTAATAAATAAAAACACTACAGCTTCAAGAGACAGTGCATTTGAAAAGAGCTTGACATGAAGGGAAGAATCACATCTGTGCTTAGCCTGAAGCACAGAAGTTCTCTTTCACTTCAGCAACCTCAGAAGAGACACAAACAAGATGCTGGGCTCCAGCCCTTAAATAATACAATTAAAAGAACGACAGGATTACATAACTTAATTCAAGGTACAAAGTGAAGTATTAGTCCCTGTGTTTTAAAAAGGATAAGACTGTTTTTTTCTTGTGTGCTACATGCAAGCCAGAACTGTAACAGTTGCACTATACCTTACTGAAACAGATTCAGAGTCAAGAAAATGGGAGTGATGAGGATCACCCAATGGTATTTCTTGCACAAGGAGAGGGCAACATTCACCCACATCACAATGCACAGAATGTGCTTTATGGTTCACCCTTTGAGATACATAGGGCCTAGTTTGCAAAGTGTCTAATTTAGTATTCGCTGGAAATCTTTAATAGATGTCTGTAAAAATATTTACATCTAAATAAGTAGAAAAATAGTTCTGAAACACTACCATTCAGGAATAAAGATCCAGACTAATATTTAAGCTGTTCTAACTATATTCCTGTAAAAAATGACACGTCACCAGAAACTGAAGCTGTGCAAATCGAACACTGCTTTGAAATCATGATTTTCCAGACTACTGTATTGTCACAGGACTACTGTTTAACAAGAGGGACTTCGCCTTTTGGTGTTTGAGATTGTCAGTCAAATTATTTTTTATCATAATTTTTTTGGGGGGGGGGGGGAGTTTGATCTTTATGCTAAACTAATTAAATATGCATTTCTCCAATAAAAAAACAGAAACTCGTAATTTGGGAGGCAGGTCTTAAATTTGAATATAAATCCTTATAGTACAGCTAAAAGCAGGTGACAGCTAACATGTCAGGCTCATTTTCTCTGGGGGTAATCACGCAAAACTCTATTTGTGCAATACCTCACGAGGAAAATAGCCCTCTTACTCTACTGTGGTTTAAAAATAGAAATGAAAGTCAGCAGGAAAAAAAAGAAAGGCTCCACATTTTCACCACAAACTGTCCTTTCCATAAGGTCTTCATACTTTCAGGATAACAGATACCATTAAAGTAATTAAAACGTTTAAGATTTCTTTTAAACATTTCACAAACCTGCGATTTGTTTGTGCTGTTGGATGTATTAGCTGTTTGGCTGCTTTGCCTTTTCCCACTGGACTGGGAGGATTCCAGTGCTATTTCTTGTGACCCCACTCTGTTTGTAGTAGACTGATGGCAACTCAACTGTTTAGAGGTTTTGCATGGTGTTCCGTCAGAATCCTTCATGCAAATATAGGTATTAGTAAATTTATATTTTTTAAATAAAACTAAAGTGGACAAAATTGAGGAGATAAACATGCTGGTCCTGCTAAATATTAATCCTCTTAATCCAGGACTCTAAAAACAACCAACAAATGGGTGCTGGCTTGCAAATACATTGATGCATGACTGATTCCATGAGATCTTTAAATTAGTATATTAAACCAGATTAAAGAAATAAAAATGGAGAGTATTCAAACAAGTGTTTATCAGGTAGTTTTGGAATTTTTCCTACATTATATTTATTTCTACCTATCTCTTTTGAAACACAGGTATTTTACAGATGAAAAGGAGGCAAAGAATGTGATTGTACTCATATAAGGGAGAGCACTTTTCATACAGATGTAGAGGTACATTATGTCAGTTATGTGTTTTCTGGCAAAACAATTTATTAGAATCAATAGGAGTTATATGAAGAGCTTCACCTTACATACATCTGAGATATGTAGGAAATGATTGGTTATGCCTATATTGTTACACTGTGTACATATACAAAAAAAGAGAAAAAAATCTAATCAAGTTTCAAACAAAAACTTTTAATACTTACTACATCACTAGAGCTGGACAAAGTAGAAGATGAGGAAGACAATGGACCTGATGAAGAGTTTGAAGAATGTTTACTGAGTGTTTCTGAAGTTTTACTTCTAGATTTTCCCAGTGCTTCATTCACTTCAGAGAGATTATTGTTACACTTGTCCAGCTGCTGAGTATCTACTATCAAAGTTACTCCATTACCTGGAAGGGTAAATGGAAGAAAGAGTATTAATTTCTGTTAAGTGCTGCATTTTGCAAATATAGCACAGCATTTCCTCAGGAGTAGTCCCAGTGAAGTCAATGAACTGCACATATGAGTCAGAGCTTCGGGACTGGACTCACACTCAAAAACCCAACTACCGTATGTGAGGAAAAACTGCCACCAACTATGCATAGTCCAACTACATGAAAGTTCGAAAGGGAAAAAGCATTTTTGGGGTCTATCAGTTAGCTCTCCTTGTCTTGGATAGGATTGTTTTGGGATAGATTTTCAAGAATGCTCAGCTATCTACGAGTCTAAATAAAATGACCCAATTTATAAAGTGCTTATCACCCAACAGCTCCCATTTTTCCCTCAATGGGATCCCCTGGGTGCTCAACAGTCCAAAAAAATCTGGCTTCTTTATTTGGGTTCATAATGGGAATTATTGGGTGCAGAGCTCTTCTGAAAATCTCGCCCTGGGTGTTTTTGTGAAAAGTGGTAAAATAAGGAGCAAGAGTAGCGTTGAGGGAGAAGCAGTCACATCAAAACAGGGTAGACTATGTTAAGGCAATTCTCACTATTGTATAAAACTAAATTGTTCTGGTTTCTTATATATAGACAGAAACTGCTTCTTTAGTTAAAGAGGAGATGTAAAATGCCCTGTTCGTATTTAGACCTACGCCCTTTAACTGGTCTGGGTCAAAGGCAGCAACATTTTTTTACATTGCTGACCATGCAAAAAGCTTGCAAAGCAAGCATCACGCTGGGTAGCCAAATCTTACCATTGTATGAAGACTCAGTCCGACTCTGCATTCCCCAGTGCTTTGATATCCACTCTCTGTATGAGGCCACTTCTTGCGTTACTCTAATTATTCTTCCTAATATACTGTAAAGAAAACAAAAACAAAAGCAAAACCACGGATTAGTTTTAAATACACAGGAATATATGTAACTAATGGTTTGACTTGACATTTAAACTTTTACCTTTCAGTTTCATTGTTGGGATAATATTTAGCTATTGGTGATACAGCATGGCTCAAAACAACATATGCATAATCAAAGGCCTGTTTCACTTGCATGGCACCATATGAACTCCTCCCAACATCATTACCTTAAAAATAAATACATAGATAATCCATTAATTCTATGCAATGCTTACTGACTTTGAAACACTGGAGTAAGAGCTCA
The DNA here is from genome assembly GCF_965140285.1 of Lepidochelys kempii. NCBI lineage: Eukaryota > Metazoa > Chordata > Testudines > Cheloniidae > Lepidochelys > Lepidochelys kempii. The sequence continues at coordinate 16,960,082 of NC_136391.1, forward strand.
CAGAAAAATGAGCTTTTAGAAAAAAAAAGGATTTGCTTTCTTTGAAATTCTGACCCACCTTAAATCATTTCTTGTGTGGGATAAAATTCAAACATTAATGAACTGAGAAAAAGACACAAAGGAATCTAAAACCCCAGAGGTAACTGGAATCTATGATACAAGTAGATGTCAAAATTGGAAAATCCATACACAATGTGAAAAAGAAAGCATATACTGTATAAAGAATAAATGCACCTATTTTTGTGTCATCTTCCACATGAGGTTTCAAATAAATAAGGCTTTGTAATAGCAATAATCATTCTTTAGTCACTGTCAATTATACCAAAAACTGAACCCTATTAATGGAAAATCAATGTTGTAACAACACACAGTGAAATCACTAGGTATTCAGAAAAAAGAACAGGAGTACTTGCGGCACCTTAGAGACTAACAAATCTTTTTGCGGATACAGACTAACACGGCTGCTACTCTGAAACTAGGTATTCAGGTCACTTTAACTCATGCCATAGTATCCTGTTGGTTCTATAGAGATGACAGGCTAACCCCTATTTCTGGAATGCTTTATAAATAAAATGAGCATTTTCTCTTGGAATTCATAAACACAGTCTTCAAAAACTGAATGAGGATTTTTTTTAAAAAAAATAGTTAAAGAAATTACTTTTCCTGTTTGACTCCTTTGGGTTAAATTTTTGAGCCTACTCAGTATGCCATAGTTGACATTTTGCATATTAAACTATGATACCTGGCTGTAGTGGATCTTCAATATATAGCATTGATGGTCTATAGCCATCCAGCATACTCTTTTGCACTTCATCTTTAGCCACATATGAACCACCATCCTTTATTCGGATTCCAGTCTTCAGGTAATTGAAGTGACGTCCATATAATTCAAAAAATTCTATTAAAAGGACACCATAGTTGGCACTGTGGATACAGGCATCTTCCCTGGGATGTAGCTATTAAACAAGGAAAAATAAACTTGTTTTCTCTTGTCTTAAAGATTCCAGACTTCAAAAGTTTTTTATATTCCTTTTTATGGACCAGAAATAACCTATCTATATGCAATTATCTTCCTTGACTTAAGCTGTTTAAAGTATTTAATAGTTGACAGTATCAAAGCATTTTACAGCATTCTTGTGAGGCAAGCAAGCATCCCCCAAATTTTACAGATGCAGAAACTACGTGAATTTCCAAGGCAACCAGAAAAGTTTGTGTCAGAGCATGGATTACAGCTCTGGAGTTCAATTCCCAGACCTGTGTGCTTGGAACACAGGCATAATTTAGCCTGGCCAGCTGGCTAAACATGGGCCATACACTACTGTGTATGGATTCTGAAGTATGAGTAACTGGCTGAAGTTGCCTTTTAGAATATGTAAAAACTTAAGTGGATATCAATGCATTTTACTGATCACAAAAATGCCATTAGTCATCAAAAGCGAGATCTGGGTTGAGGGTAACTAAATGTTCTTAAAACGATGTATGCTTGCTCAGCTCATTTGCTTAATACCCAGAATATTCTTTTAGTTGATCACTATTTCACAGCTGCTGTGGGGTTCCAACTCTGGGAACAGACTAAAAAGCCTGATTGTCAAGCTAGTCTTCTACTATGAATGTATGAAAATATATTTACTATTAAAGCATATCATTTATTCAAAGTTAAAACATATATGGAAAAGCCAGAACGTGATATATTCCAAATTTCTGCAGTACTTCTCATGAGTACGATAATATTGCTATACAGATATTTGTGCATTATATAATTAGTGCCAAAATATTTTATTACAATTAGCTGAATCCTCTAGAAATGAATAACACAGGTGATCCCATGTAAGTGTTTGGGATAACTAACCAAAGACAAAGGAAACAAAACCATGAGTCACATACTCATAGAAAATATACAGCAAGTATAACCCAAAATGAACAGGTATTATAAAGATATCTGCAGCTAATTGTTAATCTGATAATGTATGCTGTGCTAATTAAATAAAAAAAGTGATAAAACGTATGGAGGTAAGCCTAGTTTCCCATGAATGATATATCTGATACTGATATACCAAAGTGCTTCAATCTGTGGGTGTGAAATCAAATGTTAAAAGTCTTGAAGATGTTATGCTTTAGTTTCAATCTGATTAAAAGTATTTGGGCTATAGGAAACTGAAGATACATCATCACTGCAGTATAAGAACATATCTTCCCAGGATTGAAAAATGGGAGGAATGAATAGAAAATTAAATTGTAACAGAAGTGGGGATTTTTTTTTTTTTTAAATAAAAGAAATATAGAAGCAACTTAGAAAAGTAATACTATATTGCCATTTTGGGATTCTGGGACATTACAATACACTCCTCTACTCAAAGCATTAAAATGCCACCTGAAACCTCTTGATAACATTATGCAAGCATTAGTACACAATTATCCTAGATACCTACATATTTTACGTACAGCTGACAAATGCCCAAGTCGTGTACAGAGAAGACAAGATCGAGGAAAGGAAGAGAAGCGGACAAGAAAATTAATCCTGCCAATACCATAAGTATTTACAATTAATACTTTTATTAGATCTTGGGGGTTTTAACATGAACAAACCACTTGTGCTTTACTCATGGCTGTGATATGGTCCAAACCTCTTAATGGAATACAGCTTTAATATGCATTGTTGGTGGCTACATTAGTCTTTATTCCTTAGGAATTTTCATCTAATTTAAAGCATAAATCTGCATGAATCACAAACTGATTCCACTGGATTGATTCAGGTTCATAGTTATCAAGGATGTTAAACCACTGAAGACAATTTTTCCCCTCACCACGTAATTTGTTTTTGGGTTTTAGTGAGATATATGGTTAGCCTTTGATGGATGTTAATCACCTGTGTTAATGAAATTTATGGTTGTATTCCATGCCAAAAAACCCCACCATCTGAACGGTCTCCCTTTTGCGTCTTCTTGAGAGAGAAATGAAATGGTCATGACTTAAGCTACCCTCTCACTCTTAGAGCAGCTCTATGCTGCACACTCTTTACAGCAGTGTGCAGTGTACATACACTGCATGCCTTCCTAGCATGGGTATAAACAGCAGGGTAGAGACAGTGAGGCACTGCTTTAGCGAGTAGCATATACACACATGCCAGAACCTTAGGGTTTATACTCCACATGGTTCTCTATATGCTCAAGCAGCAACTCTCATGGCCACACTGCTATTTTTAGCAGCACAGTGTCCCACTGTCTCCCCACTGCAGGAGTCTTTCTCCATCGCAGGAAAAGACTCCAGCAGCAGGGAAAGGATCTGGCAGCTCCCTACAGCAGGGACAGACTCCACCAGGATGGATCTGTCAGAGCCTTTCCCTGCTTGCAGCTAAAGACTCTAGCAGCGGAGAAAGGCTCTGGCAGGAAGGAGGCAGCAGGGAAAGGCTCTGGGAACTCACTGTGGCCGGAACCTTTCCCTGCTACCTTCCAGAGCCTTTCACTGTCATGTGTAGCTATGCATATGCTAGTGGTATACAGTGTAGACATACCTCTAAGGTGGTCCCCAACAGAATAACATGATGTCTCTTGTACTACCGCTGTTCAGAATGAATCCAGAGTTTAAACAAAGAATTTCAGGCTAAAGGAATGCCAAGAAATTACCTTAAATGTGGTTCTATTCTGAAAAGTGGCTATATAATAAAAAGAGATACTCAGTCAACAGAACCATGTGCATGCACACATGCATGTGGTAGTAGCACTAAGAATCAGATCTGCCAACTTCAGATAAAAATGTTTAGACTACTTTTTATACTTGTTAAACCCTCCAAAGCAAAACACAGCTATGAATGTGAGATCTGGATTATAATCTGTCATATTTTCACCAAGTTTTTAAACTAAATTCCAATTGTAGAACCAAATTCTGTCCTCATTTACAACTGTGCAACTCAACTGTAGACAATGAGGTCTACAGGCATAGAGTGCAGAGTCTGGCCTTCACTGGTAATGTTTCTGATGTTGCATGAGCAGGAAAGAACATCTTGATTTTCAGAGCGAGGTTCAGCTGGCAGTTAAGGGGAATATTTATATTATTTTAAGACTTTTTAACTGAGCAAATTTAATCGGCAAATCACTGAGTGACAGACCTGCAATGCTATGATGCCATTTTTACAGTCACTTTTCAGAGTAGAACCATACTATAAATTTGAGGAAAAATGTAAAAACAAAAAATAATTTTAAGTTAAAATGCTTAAGTAACTTAAAACAAGAAACAAATCCTTTTTGCCCTAATGGCATCAATAATTTCATTTAACTTACCTGGAGGAAGCTGACAGCCATTAAAAAAAGACTATAAGAACCAATTCCACCTGTGAATACTTCATTAAGGTCCCTCTGTAACAGGAACTGTTTTAATACTAAAACTAGATATGGTAATACAGGATATTTCTGAAAAAGAACAACACGGATGTTAGGCTAATATTGTACATATGTACACATTTGCTGTGAAAACTACACCAAAATTGGCTGTTCATAAACATTGAGACCAAGATAAACATATAAACACTGACTCACTATATAAAATGGTAAAGTGATGGCCAAAAAAAGACATCTTTTGGCATTTTTTGGACATGTAACGGAGAAGAGGTGGATTTAATGCAGCTTATGGACAGAACAGTTTTTGCATTTAAATTAATGAGGGGAAGTGGTCTTCTATTACTAATATCTATTTCAATAAATACAACAGTAGAGAGGAAATGAGCTGGTTTTGTTTGAATCAAACACACAGACATACTTCTTTTCTTACAAGATTAGACAAATATGCACTGAGAACAAAGGGAAAGTCTCTCCAATGTGTAGTAGGACACTTAACAGGTAACAAAGCTCCCCACTTCTCAGCTGATATCCAAAACAAACTGAGGTCTCGATCCTGCAGACACTTATAACTTAACACCTTTGGAGTAGCCCATTGAAGTACCTATTAAATACAAAGCCATTAAATCTACGAACTATTTCAGAAAGTACAGTCACTTACCTTACAGTGACTGGTTCTTAAGAGGTGTTTTGTCTGCAGGGATCCCAGTCTGGGTTTCTGGCTACCAGTTCTCTCTCTATGGAGCTGGGTTTCAGGGGTCTTATCTAAATAGACTGCAGGACCCCGCCCCCCCCCCAGCACACTAGGCATCAAATCTAGTACCTGGAACTAGTGAGTAGTGCTGGACAGAAGTATGTACTAAAGTTCCAAATTGCTGCCCTGCAACTTTTTGATATAAGGACATTTCTCAAGCATGCCAAGGAGATCATTTGGGTCCTAGTAGAGTGTACTTTAATATGAGAGGGTGGAGCTAATTAATTTAGTTCAGAGGAGATGTTAATGCCATCCAATATCTATTTCATGAAAGTCTTTGGGTCATAACAGTCCACCCTCCAGGCCCGTCCCCAGGTTTCTACAAATAGTCTAGGTGACTTACAGAAAGGCTTTTTTCTACGGAGGTAGTTGGAGAGGGCCCTCAAGACAGAGCATGTCTAGTTTTGGTCCTTCATGTGTTTAATGAGTTTTTGTTTTTGTAGCTGTCAAGGGAGACACATTGGAAGGTTTATGTATTGATTCAAAAGGAAGTCTGAGACCATGTTTGGTGAGGTCCAAGAGTAACCTTGTCTTTGTGAAATATAGTATAAGGAGGTTCCACTATTAACACCTGAATCTTGCTCAACCTTTGAGCAGAGGCAACAGCTACTAAAAAGGCTGTCTTCATAGAAGGGTGGCATAAAGAGTATGAAGCTAAAGGTTCAAAGGGGTGGGGGGAGATTAATTAGGTCCAGGAATACAATATTTAGGTCTCAGGAAGGGGAAAGTCCATTACTGGGGAAAGTGTGTGGATCACATCTTTTCAAGAAAGTAGACATAGATGGATGTCAGAATACACTGGAGAGTGACAAGCAGATATTGTGGCTAAATGAACCCTAACCAAACTGGCTGAATGTCCCGAATGTTTCAAGGGTAACTAGTCCATAACAGGAACAGATGTCCATGGATTGAAGATCATGCTGAACATCCCAGAGTGAAAACAGTTTCCATTTGGAAATATACATTTGTCTTGTAGAAGCCTTTATGCTTTGAAGCAATATATCTTGTACCTCTATGGAGCGGCTCCTGACTATAGCACATAACCAGCTAGCATCAGATATACAGACCAGGGGTTTATGTGTATGATCGGAGTACCAGAACTGATGTACCTATGCTGGTACTATCAATATTAGCCAGCCATTGTCCTGACTTACTCTTCTGGAGACTAATGGGATTAGCAGGAGGGCATACATCAACTGTCCGTTCCAATGGATCAGGAATGCATCCAAATGGGAGCCTGGATTCATGTGTCCTTGGGAGCAAAAATGCCAAGCATTTCTTATTCAAGTTGGTGGCAAACAGGTCTGTGGTTGGAAACCTCATTTGAGGAAGATTTGATTGAGGACCAAGTCTTTGGAAGTCTGCTCATGACATGTAAAACACTTACTGTTGAGTTAGTCTGCCAGATTGCTCTGAGTAGCTGGTAGTGTAGAGCTATGAGACTGATTTAGTGTTGTTATGCACTAGTCCTGTAGATGAAACCGCTTCTTGTCAGAGAACAGATGATGTCACTCTACCTTTTCTGTTGACATACTGTGTTACTGTAGTCCATCAGGACTTGAATGGTAGCCCCCTGGAGAAGGGGCAGGAAAGATATGCATGCTAAATATATCACATTCCAGTCCAAGTATAGATGAGACTCTGTTGGGGATCACCAACCTTGTTTCTGAAGACTGTCTAGGACTGCCCCCAGTCTTGTTTAGAACCATCGGTTAACTGAGTTTTGGTGAGAGACGGGAACGTGAATGTGATGCCTTGGTAGGCTTTTTGCGGGTCTTTCCACCAGTGTAGAGAGGACAAGACTTCTAAGGGACCTACAACCTGCATGTTCATGCTGTAAGTGCCAGGTTGATTATAACTACCATTGAAGAGGCAGAGGGCAAAATCCATAATACAGTATCACAAGTGTGAGGATGCCATGTGGCCCAACAACCCAAGAGTCCTTCTCTACGGTTCTCAGTTGACTGTATACATTTGAAATGAAATACACCATGGTGCAAAATCTCCCCAGCAGGAGATAAGCTCTCACTGACCTGGAGTCAAAAACTGCTCCTATGAATATCATTGTTTGAGTGGGCATGAGAACAGACTGATTGATCTTGAGGACTAATGAGAAGAGGTAGAGAACTGTTTGTACTCTCTGGTGATCTATTGTGGAGGAGTTAGCCCAAATCAGCCAATTATCGAGGTATGGATAAATGTGGAGGCTCTGTCTTCATACATAGGCTGCCACTAGCTAGAAGCATTTGGTAACAATTGTTGGTGCTGTGGGAAGTCCAAATAATAGTATTCTGTACCTGTAGTGCCCATTTCCACCTGTGAAATAGAGGTACTTTCTGTGGGCTCATTAGACACATGGAAGTAGGCATCTTGCAGGTCAAATCTCACCCTGTCTACATCCTCAACACTGGTATGTATTATAGAAGCTAGAATGATCATCCTGAACCAAACGGATGAATATGTCATTCGCCTGAAGTCTAGAATGAGGCATCATTCTCCTTCCTTTGTCAGGATAAGGAAGTACCTTCTCCATTGCAACGATCTGTAGAAAGTAGTCCACCTTTTCTTTCAGCAGTATTTCATGAGAGGGGTCCCCAAGGAGGGACAGGGCTAGAGGATGAAAAGATGTTAAGGACTGAAACTGGAACCCATAGCTTTTGTTGATGAGTTCCAGGATCCAGCAGTCTGTAGTGATTCCATTCCAACACTCCAAAAATAGAGAAAGATGGTTGCCAAATGGGGGACAGAGAAGTATACCTCATATAGATCAGTCCAAAACTCGACCATGGTGTCAAACTTGCTGCTTCTGGTTAGATACTGTGTGGCTTGTAATAGTAGAGGAGGTCAGTAGCAAGGTCTTTTCCTGGGAGAGTCTGAGGATTGTTCCTGGTAATAGTACAAGGAGGCTGGTGTTTGCATAGGTAAGGTTTGATGTCTACCTTGTCTCCTTCTCTGAGCTGGAATCTAGAGATGGAGGGACTGAAGTGTTGTTCTAAAGTCTCCGAATGAGAGGAGTGCTTCCTCTGTCTTGACGTTAAAAAGGCCATGATCTTCCAATGACAGGTCCTCAATTGTGAGGTCTCAACTTCTTTTGGTATGCAGTACCAAATGATTGCAGTCATAGCGACCTGTGCATGGTGACAGAAATAGCCACTGTCCTTGCAGCTGTGTCAAACACATCTAGTGCTGTCTGTAATACAGACTTGGCAATCAGTTGACCCTCAGAAGATGAATTAAAGTCCACGTATACTGAATCCTGTGGAAGTCTGTCCATGAACTGGAAGATTTGTCCCAATTGAAGTAACCACACTTTGCTAACAATGCATAGTAATTTGCTTTGTTACTTGGAAGCTCGAAGAAGAGTAGATCTTTCTTCCAACCAGATCCAGTTTCTTGGCTCTTCATCACTTGAATAACTTAGGACAGCCACATTTTGTTTTTCTGCAGCTATTACCAGAGATTCTGGAATAGGATGGGTGTAAAAATACTTGAATCCCTTTGAAGGGACTTGATAAAGACCATCTGTCTTTTAGAAGTGGCTGAGGCCTGCCACAGATCCTTGGCCATTTCAAGGATGCCCTCATTCATGGGCATCACTAGTCTGCCTGGAGCCACAGAGTGGAAGATACCAAACAGTTTGTGACTTTTCTTGGACAACTTCTGAAGGGATCTCTAAGATGTCTGCCACTCACTTCAGTAGGCCTTAAAATCATCAACAGTGGATGGGACAAAGGGATCAACTGCTTTATCCAGTAAGGATGAAGAAATCACCACAGGTACAGAAGGGTTTGCCTATTCCTCTTGATGATCACCACTACTCTGAATGTCTTGCTCCAGCTTGTGAAGTTGACCCCGTTGAAGTACTTGTGTTGTTCTAGAAGGCCCAGCAAAATGAGGCAGTTTATTTCTAGGTGAAAGGGGTCTTGGTGATCGGAGTCCCAAAAATGGAGTTTGATAATTCTATGGTAGCCAATAAGGCCAGATCTGCACACCACAGTAGTATAGCATGTGAAGCCAAGGTGGAGAGATTCAGGAAGTTGAACCCCTCTTGACTCATGTCTCTTACAGTGGGTAGAAGAGTGTCCTGAAATCTCCTCCTCTGGCTCCCACTCATGAACTGATCCAGGGAAGAGAATCATAACCCTGGGAAAAGGGCTCCTGAAATATCCCGATGAAGAGGAAGCAGATGAATAGAAGGGCTAAACTCTGAAGAGAAGGATTTTGAAAAGCCTGGGATGATCTTTCATGAGATACGGTTATCTGTACCAAAAGAGGCTGATGTTCCATAATCTTCAACTTACAGCCCAGATATAGGCCTTATAGATGTTATCTGAGTCAGGTTGAGAAAAGAAAATTATAGTTAGGCCCTAATAGCTAAGTCTCTAGACATTATAAATGTACACTGTAACGAGACTGCACGCACAGAGGAAAGCGATACTGTGAAGATTGACGCTGATGAGTCGTGTGCAAAAGAGCATGCATCAGGCAGTAAAGCTGATCTGCAGTGTGGATCAGGCTTTGAAGGAAGAGCAGTGGTAGAGTGACAAGTACACCTCTATGCCGATATAATGCGACCAGATATAACACATACAACGCGGTAAAGCAGGCCTCCCCCGCACCCCAGGATCTGGGAGGCAGGAGCTGTGGGGGGGGCACTTCTGGGGCCCCTGCAGGCCCAGAGTGGCCTGGGTAATTAGTGGGGGGCTGGGAGAAGCCCGCTCTGCTTCCCTCGCTTCAGCCCCAGCCATGTCGCTCAGGGGAGGGGGTTTGAGGGAAGAGATTCCCCTCCCCCCGCCCCTCACCGGCAGAAGCGGAGCAGCCCAGCCCCAGCCTGCTCCACTCTGACAGCCACAGCGCTCCGCTTCCCGCCGCCGGTGAGTGCAAAGGGTGTCCTTTCCCCAACCTCCCCGCACTCACCAGTGGAGGGAAGTGGAGCGCCGCAGCTGGGAGCTGGCGGAGTGGAGGGGGGCTGGGGCCATGTTGCTCCGCTTCCCGCCGCTGCTAGTGACCTGTTGGGGGCGGGGGTGTGGACAGGGGTTGGGGTCCTGGGGGTGATGTCTGGAGGAGGCGGTCAGGGACAAGGAGCAGGGGGGCCAAAGCAAGTTTGATATAAAGCGGTTTCACATATAACGCGGTAAGAGTTTTTGGCTCCCAAGGATTGTGTTATATCGGAGTAGAGGTGTATGACAACTCTTTGGTCTCCTCTTTGACAGTACCAGGGAAGGTGATCTGTGGTGTGGCCTTAGAACGATGCCCCTTTCTGCCATGGTCAGCAGGAGAAACTGACTGACTCTTCAAGGCCTATACTGATTGTTTGGTACCTAGAGACAAGGCAGGAGTTCTTCTGGTAGCTGTGGAGACCCAGGTACTGGAGGTGTCACCCTGACTTCCTAGAGAACAGGTCAAATGATGTTTATGAGCAGCAGAACCACATTCTGACTCTCAGTTCTCTGAGTAAGAAGTGCCTCGTGGAAGCCAGTGGGGTTATTCACATGCTTCAGAGTTAAGCGCATGCATAAGCATTTGTAAAATAGGAGCCTTAGCAAGCGAAAGGTAAGGTTAACATTCTCATCAGCTATTGAAACCCCATAGGTCTGAAAATTTGGCTCGCAACCTGATGTTACTGCAGCAGAACAATGCTAAAAATTGACAGTATAAAGGGTTAAATCCTGCTTGCCTTACTCATGCGAAAAGTTTTACTGAGTTGAAAGGTCTACAAATTTTGCTCTGAGGTTATAACTATTCAAATACTTAAAAGACTAGGTGGGTGAGGTAATATCTATTATTGGACCAACTTCTGTTAGCGAGTGAGATAAGCTTTCAAGCTTACACAGGAATAAGCTTGAAAGCTTGTCTTTCTCACCAACAGAAGCAGGTCCAATAAAAGATATTACCTCACCCACCATGTCTCGCTAATATCCTGGGACCAGCATGGCTACAACACTGCATACAAATACTTAAGGTCAGTCTCTGTAAAAGTATCCACTTCAACTGTTGACCATGGTTAACAAGTTTTGATTAAAGAAAGAAAATATAATAAAGCAGTTAACATTAGAGAAGGAAGAGCCAACACTCAATGAGACTGAAGTGTATCTTTCTGTGTATCTACATAGAACAGACAGGGCAAGCTAGCATATATTTTTTTGGCTTTACCAAAAGAGGCTTACCATGTATGTCTAAAGGTCTGAATAAGAGAAAGGGGAAAGGAAATAAGTTCAAAGATTTTGCACAAGGTTTTAATACACAAACCTATTAAAGAGACAGTTAGACTCCGTAGACTAAGTCAAAAAACAAAAATAACTGCAATAGATTTGTTCTCATCATTTTCATGACTTAAAATGTCATTTTTCAATTAAATAATGAATGCCATATTTACTACTACTATACAAGCCTGACAATTATTTTGGCTTTCTGCACCAACCTCTGGTATTAATCATTGCAGGCAGGAATAACTAGAATAACTGAAGTAGTAAAGACAGTTAGCCAGAATACGTTTTCTTTAGGTTAAGCTACATAATTATGAACTGTATTACCAGAATGTCTTGTACTCATGCTAAGCTTTACTGTGGAAATTCACTACCAGTGAAATTGTTGTAAACTTTTTTCTTTGTACATGCAGAATCAGTCAGAAGCAAGATTTGTGCTCTGTTAAAATTGTCAAGTATGAACGTTGTGCTAGGTACAGTTACTGCAAATGTCTCAATGGTCTAAGGCTACTTGTACTCTACAGTCTACTAATATCTGAAATATGTACAAACCTAGAAAAAGAAAAGGTGTGTCCAATGTGTTGTAAACAAGGGGAAACAAATATGAGCACAGTTAAGCTCATAATTTGGAACAGAGTGAAGATGTAACTGCTGCAATTGGTAATGTATAAGCTTCTCTATATTATGCTGATCTATCTTTGATTAATAGAGCCTGGTTATCTGCTGTATGAGCAATAAAGAAACTGAACTCTCAATGAGACACAACATTTAATATTGATGCTAATGCACCTTCTCTTGCAAACATATAGTTAGAATTTCTCTGTATACTTTCCATGAATATTTAATTCCAGATTGTTTAGACAGCAACATGTTCTTCACTTTTTTTGAGCCTTAAGAGTGGCAATATTTTGGTTCCAGAATGACAAAGGATAAAGAAGTAGAGTGTTTGAATATTTGATTCTGCATTTTACTTTACCCCATTCTTATTATAAAGTGAATTATCAATGTACAACTCCATAGTGTTAGTATAAAGCATTATCAAACCTTGATAAAATCTCTGATGAGTTGGGCTGCTTTAACCCCATTCTGTACATTAAAGCTGATATCGACTTTTACTTCAGTGAAGGAATCTGTCAGTTTAATAATAGGTACCTGACAAAAGAGAAAGAGATAAAGTTAATATTTAACTATCTGAAAGGGAAAAGTAATCTACTAAATTTCCAAGATATATTTAGCTTCTTTACTAAAAGATGATGTGCAAATACCTACACTAGCAAATTTGAACTGTTTTATAGATTTGTAGAAGGAAGGAAGGAAGGAAGGAAGGAAGGAAGGGAGAGAGAAAGAGGAGAGAAAGATTGCAGGAGCACTGTGAATTTAAGATCTCAACCCTTCTTATACATTTAATTGAATTGCGAATGATTTTTACCTCATACTGAAACTATTTTCAATTTAAAAATCTGTTATGCATAACATTGTTCTGAAACATTTTAAAATGCTGTAAAGTGAACAGTTGTGAAGTCAAAACAGTACAATTTCTTGTGAAGAGCAAACACCAGAGGGAGACAAGTGCACAACAATTAAAGATCCCCGATTTCATGCAAACATTCTTAATGAGAAGAGGAAAGAGACACATAGCGTAGGTTTACACTGCACACTAATTCTGGGCTCCCACTCAGGTTTGAGCCCAAGCCCCCTTTACATCCACATAGAAATCAGTCTGTCTTGGGCCAGCAAGCACTCAGAAGCCAGGTTCTAGGACCCTGCTAAGGGGATGGGTCAGAGCCCAAGTTTTGTGGTGGTTTGGGGTCCAAGCTCTGTCGTTTTGCAGCGTGGATGCAGCTCAAGTCACAGACCGAGTCAGAAGGTCTGTATAATGAAGTATGGATGCATTAGTATGGCTATGAGACCCAAGTCTAGTAACTGTAAGCCCAGGTTTACAATGCAGCATGGAAGCTTAAGACCAGGCTCAAACATCAACTCCACACGGTTGGGTCCACAGGTTTCCAGTGTAGTTTAGACAAACCCACAAATATCACAGCAAATCTGTCCATAAATTAAACAAATTACAAGACACATTATGAGTAATAAAATTGTCACTAAATAAGCAGATTTGATTCTAAACATCACAAAGCAAAATCTGAGTAAAATGATACTATTTTACAAAGTAGAAGTATACTTGAAGATATTAAATTGGCAAAAGACTTACAGTTGCTTTGTCTAGAACCTTTACTGAATCTTCATCTGCTACATTGTGCTTTCTAAGAGCCTCTTCCAGGGTCCACAGAGGCAAAGTCTCCCATTTTCCAAACACAACTAAGTCAATATCACTGAAATTACAAGAGAGAACATAAAAATAGTAAGTTAAAATACCTACTGATGCTAGGTTTGGGAGGTGTTTAAAAGTGTATGATTGGGAAAACGCCAATAGAAAGTAAAATAAGTAAAACAGCTCACTAAATTCTCTTAAGCAGGAGGAAAATAAGAATTAAAATACAACATCAGAGTAATTATTTTTTACATGTCTAAAATATATTAAGGGAGACAAGGTGGTAATATCTTTTACTGGACCAACTTCTGTTGGTGAAAGAAACAAGCTTTTGAGTTTCACAGAGCTATTCTTCAGGTGACCTCAGGTTTCAGATGGAACTCTTTCACCAAGAGAAGTTGGTCCAATAAAAGATATTACCTCACCCACCCTTGTGTCTCTCATAGCCTGGGACCAACACAGTTACCACACTGTAAATATAATAAAATCAGACAGCAAGCTACCATCTTGACAATTTGATAATGTGAAGTGGGACAAATGAATCTACCTTTCCATTAAGAAACAATGGAAATAGTGTTCAGAAGAACTATGAGCTGTTAATGTATGAAAACAGTTGATGTAATGACTACGTTAATAAGTGTAATTTCTAAGTATATAGAACTTTGAAACCTCTGGATTTTAACTGCTTTCCAGCCTCATCTGCATCAAACTGGCTTCCTCCCCACCCCGTCAAAGATGGGACCCTTCACCAAGAGAGATTACATACCTATTCACTAAATAAATACTGAAGCAGAGTTTTGAAAAAGGTTAAGTAAGTATTTAATTATTTAAGGTGTTTTAACTAAGTCTCAGTAGTTTTCCTTTGAATATGAAGATAGCTAGTCCTGATTAGAATTAAACAGTCAGAGCATCTTTAGCTGCAGGAGAGAGAGGAGATCCACAGGAGCCCAGTTTGGGCTGTAGATGAGATTTGCAGGGGATTATTTTTCTCTGATGTGTGCATGAAAAGGAGTGGATCAAACTGACAGCACTAATTGTTAACTATCCAGTATTACACTACAAGTTTCAAAGAAAAACAATTATTTCTTTATGTGAATGAACTAGCAGTGTCCTCAGACGAACAGATTTCAGAAATCAGTAAGGATAGCATCCAACGGTAATCACAGCCTTGATGAGCATCTAATCGAAAATTTAAAGATGTCTAGATGACAGTGTAATTTTATTAGGGTCCAAGAGAGTCATTACAATTTAAAAACAGTGAAAACTTTTTTGGAGGCTTTGAATAAGCTGAGCTTTATATTTTTCCAAACTTCTTTTTTGGTTTGTAGTTTAAAGGTCTGCTTTCCAATCACTAGACCAGCCTGATTTGGGTAAAGAGGGAGGGATTTAGGCCTAGACAGATTATTCACCAATAAATTGGCTTGCCAAATAAACTATGGCAGGAGGGAGAGAGAAATACTGGGAAAATCTACATTATTTCAGAAGTTATTTTCATGCAGATTTTAGAATTTTGTACATTTACAGAAACCACGTTAGGAACTTTAGAATTTGCACACAATCAATCAGTGTTAGCAACAGACAGGTTTAACACCAGTCCAACTATATACTGTTTAACTGACCAGGAACAAGCACCATTCAGCACCTTTCAGAAAACTATGGTTAAAACCGTCTCAGAAAAAAAATACTTATTTTGTTCTGATCTACGCTTGCAGCTAAATGAGTGCTAAACTCATTGCTCATACAGATTGGAAGCAGCAAATGTTTGTAGTGTGCACCAGGCCAGAGAGAGCAATATATTAACACCCTGAGAATATATATTAACGCTCTGAGAATACATATTACCTGCAGGACAACACTACTTGACCCCCATCAGATGAACAATAATTATCTAATTAATCCTCAGCACTGAAGTAACTGGATATTCAAGGGATTCTATTTTAGAACAATAGAATCAAAAAAGGCCAGCAAAGGGTGTTTATCAGAAAAACCTCAGATCTAGACTAACTGTGTAACTAAACATGAATAAAAAAAATTAAAGAAACAAAAGAAAATGGTGTGCTTGTTAGAGACTAATAAAGTAGACTGAAGAGGCAAAGTATACCATGCTAGCCTAAATTCTGTTTTATTAAATCAAATACTCCAAGCATTGGAATTCTTCTGAATAGCAAAGTAGGCAAGCTCCAGAGCAACAACAATAAACAGGGAAGAAAGGCAAGCAAGACAGAAGTGCCTCTGACCACTGCATCAAGTGTTGAGAAAGATTTCAATTAAATTCTTACAATGGAGTTTTGGTAGTGAATAAGAACTAACTTTACAAATTGTAATCAAAATCTGAACCACTGAAGGGCTCAGAACAAATGCCAAGCATCAAGACTGGAACAGCAAGGGGATTAAGTCTATTAGACAAGTGAATAACGATGCATATTTTTCTTGCATTATCAGCACCTAATCTATTTTTGATTAATCCAAATAGTCTGAAGAAAGAACAAAGCCAAATTTAAGCAGGCAACATGTTTTCTTGGGGGACCTGTGCTTCTGAGAGGCCTACTTGTCAGAAATTTAACAACTCAGTTTGATTTCTTTCTTGTTGCTTCATAAGCCAAAGCCAATTAATTATATGAAGAAGTTGCTTTAATTTAGTTCCTAATTTTATTAAGCATTTTCCTCCTAACAGGAGATGAGAAACAAGAATTGTGAACAGAGAAGAATATTGTAGCAAGGTTTGGGAATCAACTAATTACTCATTCTGAAATGTTCCCTGGAAAAAAATGTTTTTAAAGGTCTTTAAAGTATAAACTACATCCTTTGAATTGCTGATAGGACTTTATCCTGTAACCATTAGGGCTTGAAGCTTACTTATATTTTACATTTTTAATTGGCAAAATTATTTTATATTCCTAATACAAGATCTTAATGCGATCTTCTGATGAACTTTCTGTAGATGGAAATTAGTAATGGATTTAACTAAGTCCGCTGTTAGCTACTTTAGATTTCTCAGTGATAGAAGCTTGAGTGGGACTAAATAGACACACTTCATCTTCAGCATCTGGTTAGTGTAGATGCTGATAGCTTTAAGAGTTCTTTTGGTTTAACTGGTTAGCTAAAAAATAGCCTCCTCTTTTGTTAGGCTCATTGTATACATCTTTAAATAAAAAAAAAAAAAAAAAGCCTGGATTCTTAAAAAAGGCTGTATTCCCCTATCTTTATGGGCAAAGACATCTACAATCATTTACGTCAACCAAACTGACTAGGTAATAGGCTTAATTTCTTCTTCTAGAAATTGGATTCAGCTTCTCTTTTAATATGATCAATACCTTAATACTTGACCTCAAATGTCAGGTTTAAAAGGTATCACATGCTGGAAAAATCACAGTGAAGTGGGAGAAATCTAAAATTTTACTTTGATTTAATCCTGTAATTAGGCTGAATTACAAAACTAAATCTATTCTTGATAATACGATCAAAGGGGTCACATTTTATATTATTGCAAGCAGGATCTAAACAGGTGGATGTGTCCTATTTCATATAATCAATCAACCATTCTTTATATTTTTACAATGTATTTGATTGGGAGGGCTGAATAAAAGTATAATATTTTCCTTTAGGCTTGAGCAGTTTTCAGGGATGGTCAGACATTTTAAAGTATGAGGCAGTCTTTTAAAAAAGACACTATCTTAAACGTCACTGAAACAGGTACTCTATAAAAATGCCTGTATACAAGTCAGCTTTGAATATATATATATATATATATTGATACAAAATACATGATATAAGTCAGTAGTTAGGAAAACAGTAGGATGACAAGTACATATCCCACCCCAGGAACATTATTCTATCTCAGCATAGAATAATGTTCCTGGGGTGGAACAAATGCAGCATATAACAATGGGGGATAAAGGTAAACAGCAGAGGAAGAGATTTCAAAACATGCCTGAACAATGTATAAGAAGTTACTGGAAAGGTACTAACCTAGTAGGTAGATATAAACCAGTTTTAAAACTTCCAAATATCTGCACCTGTAACAGAGAAATAGGGCATTAGAATGCACCTTTTACATTTCTGAACAAATTATCTAATCGAGTGACTAGTAAAAGTTTGACTACTGCTACCCTCCACTGGTAGTTTTAGGTATTACTGAATGCATCCGATGAAGTGAGCTGTAGCTCACGAAAGCTTATGCTCAAATAAATTTGTTAGTCTCTAAGGTGCCACAAGTCCTCCTTTTCTTTTTGAAATATTTAACATGACCATAAAACAGAGGAGTTTGGCAAAGTCAAGTATTTACATCTTTAACTTTAAAAGAAGATTAGAAATAGAGCAATGCAGCAATAGGCCTAAAATATTCACGATAGAAGAGAGTATCAGAATAAATATTATTTCTAATTAAAGTGCTGCTTGAGACAGAGTTCTCGCTCCATCAGCTTTTCCATTACAAATCTCTCATTTTAAAATACTTAAGTGTGTAAGAAACTATTTTTAAAAATAATAATACTAGAGAAAAGCATCACTACACTGGGAGTTAGGTTGGTATAACACCATTGCTGGTATGACAGGATTTTCCATACCCCTGAGCAACAGTTTTACATAAGTTGCTAGCATAGACCAAGCCTTACTGACTTCTTCCTTCGGTCTTGGATTTTGCAGACATTAACATAGGGGTTCTCAAACTGGGGGTTGGGACCCCTCAGTGGGTCGCGAGGTTATTACATGGGGGGGGGGGTCGCAAGCTGTCAGCCTCCACCCCAAAGGGGGGTCGCAAGCTGTCAGCCTCCACCCCAAACCCTGCTTTGCCTCCAGCATTTATAATGGTGTTAAATATATAAAAAAGTGTTTTTAATTTGGGGGGAGAGGGGGATGTCACACTCAGAAGCTTGCTATGTGAAAGGGGTCACCAGCACAAAAGTTTGAAAACCACTGCATTAACACAATGCTAATGTTTCTGAGAGAACCTTTACCATGCAATGTATCCAGAGGTATTTATTCTAACAAAAACAAATCCTGACAACACCCACAATTAATGCAAAATAGGAACCCTTTGCAAGCCAGTTTATATTCTTCTCCCCTCCCACCCCAACATTTAAAACAGTGAATCTTATGTTTGCCAATTTAAATAGACTTAAGCTTACTACTTCCCATCTTGTGTCCAACTATGGTATTGTCATAATCGTACAAGGTATGCAACGTCAACTGTTCTCTGACCAACGCAGAGGACTGTGTAATATCCAAGTACAGTTAAGGATAATGTGACAAGCTTTCCTCTGAATTTCATTGTATGACAACTTTTGTTTATACAATACTAGCAAGATTTAAATGTTCACTTTGTCAAATTATTTTATTTTAAATGCCTTCACTTAAAATCACTAAATGTTGTTCAGTTTCAGTGTAATTAAAGCCTCTCTCATGGTGGAACCCAGTTGATGCCAAGAACAAATCTCACTTATTAGGAATGTTTCCTTCTAAGCACATGCCCCTCAAATAAGAGAGCAAATGACAATTGCTGAAGTCTATAAATAAAGTTACAATTTAAGATACATAGTTTTACCCAATCAACTTTTTATCCCTTTCTTTATTGCTGTGGGGAAGCATACAATGTATGTGCCATGTCTTGTTTTAAAGTTTCATTCATGGGAACACATTTTATTTTATTGTTTGTGCTCATAAATGGTTTCAGCACATGCTTGTTCATAGTGTTTATACCTTACTGGTTATATGTTTTGGTGTCAAAGTATACAAGAACAGTTAATCTTAGTTAATTTCAAATTCAAGTTACACTGTATCTAGATTTGTCACATCTGAGACTTATAGGGTTTTAAAAACAAACCAAACAAACAAACTTACATGTGAAGTTAATGTGAATAGCACTGGCTAGAGCCATGGACAGAGACCAGGCACCACTCAAGCTTCCCCCAGTAAAACACCTACCAACTAATATCCTTGGGGCAAGTGAAACGATATTGGATTTCTAAATTACATTCTATGGAGTTAATTTATTGTAGTAATGCTTTATTTAAAATTAAACAACAGAGTCAACAGTTTAAATCTGAAAGCACACGCAAAGATTTTACAAGATGAGAACAACAACAACAATAATTTTAGTCATGAGCTACAGCATTACACTATCATCTACACCACTGTTGCTCCTGGATGCACTGCCTTGGTGCTGGCTGCTAGGGCTACAAGTAGGGATCGGGCCCTTCCCCTTCTGGAGACAGCTGGGGCACAACGCTGGAGAAGCAGGCAGCTGGTGAGTTACTCACCTTCCCGGGGCAGTGGGACTCAGGCTTTGGGCTTCACCCCTGGGATGGTGGCGTGGCAGGCTCTGGCCATGGGGCTTCGCGCTCCAGCTTTTGGCTCTGGCTGCACAGTGGCAGGCCCCAGGCTGTGGCCATGCAGTTTCGGGCTCCATCCTCCGGCCACAGGGCTTTGGGCTCTGGCTACGGAGCATCAGGCTCTGGCTCCCAACTGTCTCCCCCAACCCAATCACGCCTGGCTCCTGTAGTCTCCCCCTACCCCTGAATCCAGGGCTTAATCTGTCCCCAGGTTTGTTGGGTCTGAGTAAATACGCTATGAAAAGTGATATTTATATGTTTGTTAATATCACTTTTAACCTCAGACTTACAAGCTAGCAATAAATAAATTACAATGATTTTGAACATGTATATGTGCATATTTATTTGTTTTTCCTAAAGCTAACAAGTATTTTAGGAAAAAGTGTGAGCGGCCACGAGCAAGAGTTGGTGGACACACTCTGAGGCCACCAAAAAAACCTGTCCTGAGAAACCCTGATCTAAGTCACATGTTCCTTCCTACACTATCTCTTATACCTGTATGAACATAAGCTTCTCTTTTCCAGCAGGACAAGCCACCTCAATGCAATCGGGTAGGCCTCCCCCATCAGTCATGTTCTTCTACACTCGTCCCTTAACTTTTTTTTTTTTTTAAACGTTACTTAAGAGTGGGAGGCAAGAACTAATGAGATGCATAGTAACACACACCCAAATATACTTCTGGTTAGATTTCATACCCTTCCTTTGTTGCTAGTATGTCTAATTTAGCTTCCCTGACCAGGGCCTTTGTTCATATATATATCTAAAGTGCTAAGCTCAGGTATGGTGCCATAGAAATAGTGAATATCTTTTATATCACAATTTGAGCATAAAGTTATTTTTGTAATCAGGGGAAAAGTGATAGTGTAACAAATAAAAAAAAGCTGTTTACAAAGACCCAGAGCCAAAGCTTTTTGTCAGAGCATGCCAAGTCCTACTCACATCTGCATTTGGCCAGAGCTCCTTAATAACGTTTTCTATTCTGTTCACCACTTCCATTCGCATTCTTTCTTCTTCCGGTCTGGGAGACATGTACTTGAAGAAATCAATGATTTCTTCATGAAGACTGAAGAAAGAAAAAAGATAAAAGTTAACTAAAAAAGGGAGAAAATTAAAAAGGCTGCTATTATCTCAAATGGTTTAGAAATATTTCAAGGACACTGAACATTAATTTTAAACAAACTATTGTCTGCCTTCAACAAAAGTAAATTCAGATTTATGGAAGTTTAATTTCAAACACATTAATCTACAAAATATAGGATATGCTTATATCATGTTTCCAAAGAATATGGAAATTAATCAAAGCTGTTTTTGTTCACACTAAAAGTGAAAGAAATAGCACCACTAAATATGTTAACATCAGCGTGATATATAAAGCTTTAAATCTTCAAGAAAGTCTAATAAGGAGTTCAGAGTACGCACAGTATCCAAATATTTAAACAAAAGCCTTTTAGCTAACCTTTTCGGTTAGTCCCTTGTCACCACTGAGTCATCGCCTGTGTCAGCACAAGCGATTTGTTAATCCACACAAAATCAACTGAGACATTTAAACAAATGTGAACTAACAAACAGTTGTCTGTAGTTAGAGTCATCTCAGTTATACGTACCTGTTTGCCCACTGCTAAGCAGAAATGTTCACACTAAGCACTGTATTCTCCTATTACCGTTAAAAAGGAGTTGTGTACACACATTCAACAGAACACAGGATAGAATGAAGTTGGCAGTCAGCTGATCAGCTGCATTATTTTAAAATAAGTCCCCCCCCACATTTTGGGTGGGGTTTTAATAAATTATGCTTCGTATAGCTGTTTAAACACAAGTCTCATTACACAAGTCCAGGAAATTTGTGTATCCATTTGCACTAGCACGTAGCAACATCCTCCTGACTAACCAGAAAACTAAAGCCCATTTTTCACCATGTTTCCTCTGTCAACACCACCAAATTTAAACAGTCACTGAATTCCTGAAAGATTAAATAAATCCCTGACATAGGATTGATGAGTTTATTTCACTTGTTTCCTACAGTGACCATTATAATAGCAGCTAGATGTTTCAAAGAGAAATTAAAAAAAAAAAAAGTTATTTGTAAAAACAAATGCATCTTTCCTGGAAGCTCTGATGGACTGCCAAGAGGAATGATTTACAAAATTGAGGTCCTCAGATGGGAGGTGAAAAGTCTTCCTCGCCTCCCCCACTGCCCCTGTCTCCCCACACACAATGGAAGCCATACCACAGGTGTCATGAAATAGATGAAGGACATCCGAAAGGGACAGAACGGTAAGTATTATGACTAAAGAGATACGTAACTCAAATTTCATCCGCCTGAAACATTTTAATATTCTTCTGTTACAAGTAACATCGTAGATTACTAAAACTGACAAGAGATTAGAGGATCAAATATTTTCTTTATTTTTGACTTAGTATTTATCTATGTTCTTTGTATAATTAGTTTAATTTCTTAGTCTCTTACACTAGCATGACTAGGTCATGCTTATGCATGACATTCTATTCCTCAGGTAGTGCTACAGAGTGTTTCTAACAGCAAATCTGCTCTTTCAGTGTTCACTTGGTTGTTACTATAAAACTTGTCTTCCTACTGTCTTACTCCTTCCTCCTCTCCCCACTTGCATTCTTCACTCAAAAATCTTCAACATGAGACCAAAACACACACCCTTCAATTTACTGTTTGTGATCTGCTACTTAGAGGTATTTGCTTACCTAATCATTTGGTTTTTCAAAAGGTCTCCTAGTCTACCACTAATATTTCCTCTTAGAAATCCTGATGCAATTCAGTCTGTTGGTAATATTTTACAAGTTCTTCTAGCACTATAACCCTATCATGATAATTAAGTTTCTGTGAGATGCACACACTGGGGAACTCTAGTCTGAATACTCCATGGCCAACAGAGCTTTTTAGGTAACATCTGATTTTTCAGTCATTGGGTCACATTACCACTTACTACTGAGATTCCGAGCTAATGGCCAGGAGTACAGAGATTAATGTACAGATTTACTGTTAAGTACAGCCTGCAGTGACAAAGGAAGAGGATGCTAGTTAAACAGTCAGTCTGCCAGAATTTTAAAAAAAAGCGCGATAACTTAACTCTTCCTGTTTGTAATTTAAAAAAGGGGGAAAAAAATGATAAATTGAATGTTTCCAGAGGTTATGGGAAAAAGCAGTCTATTAATGCAGTTACTTGATTAGTAAACAGTAAACTGAGTGACAAAGTTCGGTTCTCATGCTTTAAAATAAGATTACTTTGTTACAGATTTGTCTCCTATAGTTCTTAATGGACATTACATTCCTATTAACTCAAGTAGCAACAATTCTGTAAGAACACCTATATATTAAACAGAATAATATGCAGAATATCAACTGATCTATATACAACAACTGTTTGATGCATCACCTGACCCTGATCAGGGACCTTCTATAAGTAGTTGTATTTGTTTGACATTGTCATTTATCCAACCAAATTATGAAAAAAATACCCACATCCCATTTTCCTCTAAAACGTTAGCATGTCTGATTTTGCTAACTGCTAATGGTGCAAGCTAAAAAGCCAAGAGACAGAAAATTAAGTAACACAAGGATACAACCATAAGTCAGAAGTGCTCTGGACTCCCGACAGGTTTCAGAGTAGCAGCTGTGTTAGTCTATATTCGCAAAAAGAAAAGGAGTACTTGAGGCACCTTAGAGACTAACCAATTTATTTGAGCATAAGCTTTCGTCAGCTACAGCTCACTTCATCAGATGCATGCAGTGGAAAATACAGTGGGGAGATTTTATATACATAGAGAACATGAAACAATGGGTGTTACTAAACACACTGTAACGAGAGTGATCAGGTAAGGTGAGCTATCACCAGCAGGAGAGAAAAAAAAAAAGCTTTTTGTAGTGATAATCAAGGTGGGCCATTTCCAGCAGTTGACAAGAATGTGTGAGGAACAATCGGCGGGGGGTGGGAGGAATAAACATGGGGAAATAGTTTTACTTTGTGTAATGACCCATCCACTCCCAGTCTTTATTCAAACCTAATGTAATGGTGTCCAGTTTGCAAATTAATTCCAATTCAGCAGTCTCTCATTGGAGTCTGTTTTTGAAGTTTTTTTTAAATTGAAGAATTGCCATTTTTAGGTCTGTAATTGAGGGACCAGAGAGATTGAAGTGTTCTCCGACTGGTTTTTGAATGTTATAATTCCTGACGTCTGATTTGTGTCCATTTATTCTTTTATGTAGAGACTGTCCAGTCTGGCCAACATACATGGCAGAGGGGCATTGCTGGCACATAATGGCATATCTCACATTGGTAGATGTGCAGGTGAATGAGCCTCTGATAGCGGGGCTGATGTGATTAGGCCCTATGATGGTGTCCCCTAAATAGATATGTGAACACAGTTGGCAATGGGCTTTGTTGCAAGGATAGGTTCCTGGGTTAGTGGTTCTGTTGTGTGGTGTGTGGTTGCTGGTGAGTATTTGCTTCAGGTTGGGGGGCTGTCTGTAAGTAAGGACTGGCCTGTCTCCCAAGATTTGTGAGAGTGATGGGTCGTCCTTCAGGATAGGTTGTAGATCCTTGATGATGCGCTGGAGAGGTTTTAGTTGGGGGCTGAAGGTGATGGCTAGTGGCGTTCTGTTATTTTCTTTGTTGGGCCTGTCTGTAGTAGGTAACTTCTGGGTACTCTTCTGGCTCTGTCAATCTGTTTCTTCACTTCAGCAGGTGGGTACTGTAGTTGTAAGAATGCTTGATAGAGATCTTGTAGGTGTTTGTTTCTGTCTGAAGGGTTGGAGCAAATGCGGTTGTATCATAGAGCTTGGCTGTAGACGATGGATCGTGTGGTGAAAGCTGGAGGCATGTAGGTAAGTACAGCGGTCAGTAGGTTTCCGGTATAGGGTGGTGTTTATGTGACCATCGCTTATTAGCGCCGTAGTGTCCAGGAAGTGGATCTCTTGTGTGGACTGATCCAGGCTCAGGTTGATGGTGGGATGGAAATTGTTGAAATCATGGTGGAATTCGTCAAGGGCTTCTTTTCCATGGGTCCAGATGATGATGTCATCAATATAGCGCAAGGGGGCATTAGGGGACGAGAGGGGCATTAGAGAGCTGAGGAAGCGTTGTTCTAAGTCAGCCATAAAAATGTTGGCGTACTGTGCGGCCATGCAGGTACCCTTAGCAGTGCCGCTGATTTGAAGATACACATTGTCCCCAAATGTGAAATAGTTATGGGTCAGGACAAAGTCACAAAGTTCAGCCACCAGGTTTGCCGTGACATTATCGGGGATAGTGTTCCTGACGGCTTGTAGTCCATCTGTGTGTGAAATGTTGGTGTAGAAGGCTTCTACATCCATAGTGGCCAGGATGGTGTTTTCAGCATGCAGTGTAGATGTACCCTAACTGGACTATTAAAGAGAATGCTGAATTTGTTTGCAAGTGTCTCAAGAGGAATTCTAAATCTTTAGCTTAAAGATGAAAAGTATCCACAAATTAGTTCTTGCAATATGACAGTATTTTCTTACTATTTAATTGCCACTTCATTCATTAAGTTACTTTGGATATAAAACAAAGCCTTGGTTGTTTTTGTTTTTAAAAGAAATTGTTACACTGCAATAATAATTGTTATACTGTCAAAACTCATTGGAAGCAAGGAGTCTTGTGCAGCAAGTCCCTTGCTAATGCAGTAATAATTAGTTGTTCAACTCAAATTCAACTCAGAAACAGATGCCTGGTCTTTTTAACCTGCACAACAAAAAACAGTCTGTTCAGTGGTCTCACCTCACTGCTCTTCTTTTCCAGGTGACCACTCTTTCTCCAGGTGGCAGTGCTTCCAGCAGGGGGCAGAGAAGGGGCGGTGCAACCAGACACATTTCTCTTCAAAGAAACGGCTATATAGCCATAATAAAACACTCTTCACAGTACTATTTACTGTATTTTTAATTGGATTTATATTCACATATATTAGAAATTCACCTATTACTAAAATTGTACTGTAAATCCAGCACTGCGATCAGTGAAAGTTAGCACGAACATCAAGGGCTGTACTGTTTTCATGAAAAACGACTGAAGATATGGATTATAGATGGAGTATTTTTTCTTCACCAGAATCCTGGGGCTGAGCAAAAGTTCAAACCTGCCTGTTAAGAGATTAAGTTGACTTTGTAGAAAATAGCCATATCCTTATCAATTTTCAGCTTCAAGTAGTTATGCAAATCTGGTAACCGGATTCAGATTTACTCATCTCATTCTGGACCTCAATAAGAGCAGACCAGTTGAAAGTCTCGGGGTGCAGAATAAGGAGGAAAAACAAAAACCAACCAACCAGGGGCGATGTGATATCCACAGGAGCAGAAATACCTTGTTACTGAATGCCAACCCTATATTCAATTAAAGACACAATTTAGGTTTTTAAATTTTGTTAAAATCCCTTCTTGGGACATTTATTTGTTAGGAAGGATTTTTAAAAAATTATTTTTATACTAGCTGTACCTTTAAGAATGATTTTACAAAAGGCTCAACTCTGTATCCACTGAAATCAAAGGAAGTTTTACTATGGATTTAAATGGGTGAAAAATCAGATGCCTCAAAAAGGAAACCCAGTTTTTCATGGGAAAGCTAGAGGCTACAATATGGTATTTTGGGGGAGAAGAGATTCACAATCCTTACAGCTCAGAATGTTATTTGATTAATAGTTCAGATGATTAAGTTTCCAGACCAAGTAGAATTTTTGGAGGTACCTAACTGATTTAGGAGCCCTTTGAAAGTTATTCTAGATAGTCAGTGAACAGCTGATGAACTATTTACTATTCATGGTGTGTGACTGGTTATTCAGTATGTTTTCTGCTTTCTACTGAACATTTCTCTCTTAACTACAGAAGAGGGGGGCTGCCATTATTCACAAATTTGTAGCAGGTATGTTTTCATGTATACTGGCTATCACATGAATATTAGTGAACAAGTAGTATGACCCCCAAAACAGCATAAAAATGAACCAGTCAATTATTCACAATTTTTTAGAACTTTTCAAATCAACTAATTAAGTGGTAGAGGAACAAAATAAGCAAAAATTCTGCTTGATGGGTATGCATTTGGCAAGTGTCAAGGAGAGACAGGATTAAAATCTGAACTAAAGTCTCATTCCTGGAGTTTTAATGAAGACTCCTGGGAAAACATGAACTGTAGGACCATTTTTATTCCGAAAAAGATATGAAGTACTGTTCAGACTATTTTAGAATCAGCTGTGCCTCAATCAGGATGAAAGTTGTCTTCATTTAGTACATTCAGGATTGTTTCAACTCAAGAATGCAGGCAAATTTCTTCAGTGAATCAAAAGCCTTATCTTTCACTGACAGGATAAGAATAAACTTATTCTTGAAGATATTTGCTTTCTCTTCTAGAAAGAGTTCAGAAAAAATTTCCGAGTTGAGTTTAAAACTTAAGTCACAACTTATTTTCTTGCTTTCTTTTTGAAAAGAAGAAATTTCTATTAAATACTGAATAATCATACGTAAGGCTGCAAGACTGTCACGGAGGTCACTGATTCCGTGACATCTGTGACTTCTGCAGTTGCCGGTGCAGCTGGCCTGGGGGCTGCCTGAGCAGCTTGGGCATCCGCTAAGCCAGCCACACCAGCTGCTGCTGGGCCAGTCTCAGCAGCAGGAGTTTGGGTGTGGGAGGTGGCTCAGGTCTGGGGTAGGGGCACAGGAGGAGGTGAGGGCTCAGACAGCACTTACCTTGGGGGGCTCCCCCGTAAGTGGTGACATGTCCCTCAGCTCTGTCCTAGGCAGAGGCGTGGCCAGACAGCTCTGTGTGCTGCCTCTACCCACAGAAACTGCCCCCACAGCTCCTGTTGGCCACAGTTCCCGGCCAATGGGGGCTGCAGAGCCGGCGCTCAGGGTGGGGGCAACACACGGCGTCCCCCTGGCTGTGCCTCTGCCTTGGAGCCAAGGGACATACTGCCACTCTCAGGGAGCTGTGTGGAGCCAGGTAGGGAGCTTGCCAGCCATGCCAAGACCCTCCCCAGCACCCGTGACGCCCCCAGCCCCAGAGCACCCAAGATTTTGTCGTCAGGAGTATATAGTACAAGTCATGGACAGATCATGGGCTGTGAATTTTTGTTTACTGCCCCTGACCTGTCCATGACTTTTACTAAAAATACCTGTGACTAAAACGTAGCCTTAATCACAGATTTGATGGGTATAAAAACTAGTCTTGTCGCAGAAAACAATTATACAATAGTCAAATTTAAAATTTATTCTGTAGTCTGATGTTTCAAACAAAACAGATCACCAAATCTAAAAATCATTTCATCTAAACAATATCACTTCTGCTAACATTCTTTGGTAGATGATATGCAACTTCACATATCTTTAAAGCTTTCAATACAGCAGTGGAAAAATTCCATTGCGGAGTCCATAATTAGGTGTTTTTTGGTCCTTTCTTTTCTTCCTTCTTGGTCCTTCATTTTCTTCCTTCTTTCACATTTAACTCTCCAAAGCCAACAAGAAAACTGCACAGCATTTTGATTCCAATCTGAGATACACGCCTAAACATATGGGCGTACCTCAAGGGTGGGCAAACTACAGCCCGCGGACCATATCCGGCCCGCAGGACCCTCCTGCCCAGCCCCTGAGCTCCTGGTCCAGGAGGCTAGCTGCTGGCCACTCCCCTGCTGTCCCGTCCCCTCCCCCCCCCACACCTCAGCTCACTGCACCCCCAGCACAATGCTCTGGGTGGTGGGGCTGCGAGCTCCTGGGCAGCGCAGCTACAGAGCCCAGCCTGACCTGGTGCTCGGTGCTGCGCAGTGGCATGGCTGGCTCCAGCCAGGCAGCGCAGCTGTAGTGCCGCCAGCCACCGGTGCTCCAGGCAGTGCTGGGGGTTGGATAGAGGCCAGGAGAGTTCGGGGTGGAGGTCAGGGGGCAGGGGTGGGGATAAGGGTCGGGGCGGTCAGAGGGCGGGGAACAGGGGCATTAATTGACATGCCTTTCTAAAAGAGATCTACCTTGATACTGAAAAATATCAACTCTCCAAATCTAGAGCTGGAACAGTTAAAAATCCTAGCTGAAGACTACCTGGTGGTTTTGCAGTTGGGCGTCGTGCAGTACACGCAGCTTCTGTACAAGTATAAAAACTGTCAGTTAAGATTGAGATATTTTTTTTTTACACCAAAATAGTTATACAATTAGAATCCAGCATGTAGACACAGCTATACTGGTAAGGAGGTGCCTTATGCCCATATTGCTCATTTCCCTTCCAGTATAAAAATAGCTATAGATATATATCAGTATACAAACCTTTATACTTCAAATTATACCAGTACAGATAAAGCAGTACTTGTGCTTATTGTGGTTATATAAGCCCAGAGAGGATTCACTATCACTCCTTGAGGCTAGAGAGGTTATGTCCACCGCAGGTCTATTATATCTTGTATGTATTGAGAATGGGATACCAAAGTGAGGAACTGCTATTGTAACATTACAACTCTCACTCAGGAAGTTATTTTTGTTGCCCCTATTTTGGGAGGTGGAATGGAACATCATATACATTTTTCTTTTAAAGAGCAAGATTGAGGATGGGGTGGGATTACTTCTGACGGTGTCCTTTAAAGAGATTCTTTTAAACCACCATCAAATTTCAAGAAAAAGTTTCAGAGTAGCAGCTGTGTTAGTCTGTATTCGCAAAAAGAAAAGGAGTACTTGTGGTACCTTCAAGACTAACAAATTTATCTGAGCATAAGCTTTCGTGAGCTACAGCTCACTTCATCGGATGCATCCGATGAAGTGAGCTGTAGCTCACGAAAGCTTATGCTCAAATAAATTTGTTAGTCTCAAAGGTGCCACAAGTACTCCTTTTCTTATTTCAAGAAAAAGCAACAATAACCCTTACTAAGCTACAGATATCTGTTTTGGAGGCTCAAGAGGAAGGCACCCAATGCAGTGATCAGTTTGTCAATTACTTCAGTTTATGCTGCAACAGTTATGCCTGAACACAGACACCCTTCAAACCATTTCCAATGATCTAGCTCTGCCAGGAAATTCTAGTGGCCATTTCCACATTTATAGTGGGGGAGGAAGGGGGGAGTGGTTTAAAACCATTTATCAAGATTAGTGATAAAAAGATTCTGGATAGATGTGTTTTCATTATTGATCACAAGAGTGTACATAAAGTCTGTCTGGCATGTATTATATCTAAACAAGAACAAATGACTGGTTTAGCTTGAGAGGTCCAGTTACCCTCAAGGAAAGGGATCTCAAATGTAGCACCAGTGAAATCTCTGCTGATAGGAATCTGTAGTAAAATTGTTCAAAAATATGCTAGTCTATTGGGATACTGGAAATGAGTAAGTGACTACAGTCTTGGGGTTAGGCTGTTCATAATTAAAATGCCAAAGCCCGTTTCCCAAAGCTATTAAAAAATGCTATTGCTTTGATGGTTACTACCATAAATTAAAGCGTGTCATACCTCAAAATATACTGTCCCATACTAACAAACAGCTTCATGTATGATTGTGTAGTAGATCTGCTTTACAGCTATATAAGGACCAAAAGTTTGACGAATGCTGCTAGTCTCAACTTCACTAATGAATTCTGTTTTGAGTTGTGATTACACAACAAAAAACTAAACATCAGACGGCATTTACTTCGTGGAGCAAGTTAAACTAGACTCAGCCTTTGCACTAAGACCGTCACAGCAATTTTGATCCTTTTAAGCTTTAGTAAATTTAGGGCAAACTTACAAATAATTCACATTTAATTAGCAGGAAAACAATTATTTCAGTAGGACGTCCTTTTAACAGCTATTTGTACAGGTAGCCAATGAAAATTTTTCAAGTAAAATCAGATATACTGTTTTGCTACTTGGAGAACCAAGGCAATGGTCAAAGCTTTATGAAATGTTTTCTGCATTAGATTTTGAAATATTAAAGTGATCTACAGAAGAGTCCCTATAAAATCACTAATTGGATTCTCTGTATTAAAATGTTCAGTCAAAGATTTTTATAAAGGATTAAAAGCTATCAGATGATTTTACAAGAAGTTTCAAATCTAACAAGGCACCATATGCAATTTAAGTTACAAGCAAAAGTTCTGATACCAACAAGCCACACTGGAACTGTTTATTACACGAGAACTGCTAATCATACATATATTATTTGCATCCAGTGCTCTATTTAGACATATTTTACAATGTTAATACATAACAGGTAAAGTCAGCCGATCCTCTCTAAAATCTAATCTCAAAGCAAAGATTATTTTCCTCTTCTTAATCATCTGACAACACTTCAGCGCCACTATGCTAGCCACATTAGAAAATATATATAAAAACAGATAGCAGAGAACTGTATTTTTGCAACTTGCACCAATGCAGTTTGTCTGTATTACAGATATGCACATCATATCCACATTCAGCAACCCTGGAATCTGTAGGCAAGATCTGTGTATTTTCCCACAATAGCCTCCCTAAAGTAGACACAGCGATAAACTAAAACTTATTGCACCTGTTCACATTTATTTATTTATTCCAACAGGTGCTTCACGATTTTCTATCCTGCAAGGGGAGAAACACACGTGCACTGAAAGTCATGGGATATACTCTCCTGCACTCTCACAGTTGCAGGTGCACAAGGAACAAGTCATACACATCTGTTCAAACTGCTGGACCACATCTGGACATGAAGATCTGGTGACCACTGCCAATACAAAGGCACCAGTGCTTTGAGAAGATAAGATGCTCCATTTCACTCATTTATTCAATAACAATTATTTTTTCTCCATTCTGGTTTTATGGTTGGACTGAAGATTGCTCTTCCCTTTCCCCTGAAGGCAGTTGGGACATGGGGAGAAAGGGGGAGATGTACTTCTTCTTGGGGAGGAGTAAGACGGTAGATGAGTGCAAGCTTTGTTACTCACTGTAGTGTTAGTGATCTATTTCTACTCTTTTTCAGGTCTCAGATGCTATTGGAGGTAGTGAGTGGAAAGCTGTGGCAACCTTAATAAAATACGCACACTTTGGAAAATTTGTGCATGTCTAACCAACCAACCTTTGGGTTTTTGCCCTTTTCCCCCCCCTGCAGCTGATATGCCATGAGACAAACAAGTTATCATTTTCATTCCATTCGTCCTCTGCTGCTCTGGGGGCTCAGGAGCTAGTGCAGATAGCTGAGCAGAAGACAGACCAGCCAAATACCACCTCAGTTGCTCTTCAGCCTGTGTGCAGTCATCTTGACATGGGATAGAACCAGTACTCTAAGCCTCCAAATCTGTAACTGAAGGATAAGCAAGAGCGTTGAGAGATTGCACTGGATCGGGCAAGTGTACTGCTGAAGCAGTTCAACCAGCAATTACATCCACAAGTTGGCACAGTACTGAGAGATGTAACAATTTACACTTGGACTGATCAAGTGCAACTTCAACAGCAGTGATAATGTCTGTGTGCTGCCAGTAGCAATTGTGTGGTAAACGGTGTGGACAGAGCTTCTCAGTGTGTAGACTAAGCCCATCTAGATGAGGGCACTGAGTATGCATGATGTGGGAAAGATCTGGAAGCTGGGGGGAAACCCTAAGAGTTCCAAAATGAACACTGATATGGAGCAGGGCACCATTGTTCTGGACACATTCCCATGGCAGGTCCCTTGAAGCGTCACAGTGGGAAGAGAGAATCTGTATGGAGACCAGTGGGTCCTGCTTTGCAGTTGTGATACGTAAGATCCCACCTCTGAGTCCAACAACAAGGTTCCCCTTCCTCTGACAACAGCAGGACTGATCCAGTGAGTGCCAGGGATTGGTGCTGAGAGCCTGGCATTTAATGGAGTAATGCCACCACAAAGGCACCAAGGGCAATGTCTTGGGTGATGGGAGTGATCAGGTTTCCCTTTGATAGTACCGAGGAGCTTCCTGTCCTCCTGTGGTACAGGAGGCTGAATTGCAGGCATAAGTGGCAGCAGTCCTGAGGGACCAGACTCCTGTAAGGAAGGATACACCTGCACCAAGAGGGAGAGCAGGTTTCTTTCTGCCACAAATGCGTCCGGGGCAATTGGCACCAAGTCGGTCTCTTGCTGTGGTGCCAAAAAAGTTGACAGTGCTGCCTCCAGGACCGAGCTTGAGCCAGTGCCCCTTGCAGAACCAGAGCCAACTAGGCTTTGGCACCAATTTGGAGGAGTGGTTAGGTTTCAGGTGCACTCTTCTCAACTCCCTCAACCCTCTTACCAGACTTGGAGGATGGAGACCTTGCCCTGGCCAGTGCCCCTCTGGAAGCTTTGTATGTCTTCCTCTCTTCAGACAAGGGAAAACAGTACTGGAATTCCACTAAAGCTGGAGATCACTTCTCACTGAAGCCACAGTACTTGGCATAGAGTCAGATCAGGATGGCTCCAAGAGTAGCTGGAGCATCACCTCCACCAGCTGGAATTTCAGCCTATCCTCTCTACCCTTCTTCGTCCAAGGCTTGAACTCCCTGCAAATATGGTACTGGTCCTTCATGTGCTTCCCCCAAGCACTTCAGGCATTTATTGTGCCTGTCGCTCGCTAGCACATGACTGAAGCAAGAAGGCTTGAAACCCAGTGACCAGGGTATACCTTGAATAGAAAACTCCAAAAGAGGAAATCAAATCCAAAAAAAATTATTTAAATTATTTTTATACAGCTAAAACTTACTATCTTAACGCTAAAGACCAGACTAACTACATACAGTTCACAAAGGTTGAGAGAAGTAACTATTCTGGTATAGATGAGACAAAAATCACAGGCAGAAAGAAGGAACAGAGTGGGGCTCTGCCCTTGATGACTGCATGTAGTGTCATGCAGCAGCAGCAGGAGCCCAAGTTGCACAACAGGTATACCAAGGGAGAAAGTTTCCCATAAGAACAGATACTGAAGTTCAAACCACAAAGTAAACATCAAGCTAAGTCAATAAGAGGTTTTCTGCATAGACACCGAAATACATTAATTCAACAGTCCAACTAAAACACCTGAGAAATAATTAGAGAAAAATCCAGCTGTACATCCAGTGGTTTTAAGCCTAGCTCAAATGTTGACCCAACACTCTATCATTATTCAGCTTAAGACGGTTTTCCCCATTGCATTAGGTTGAGTTCAGTACTTTAGTAACCTTCATGCATTTTCAGTTAACCAAAAGTATCTGACTCTACAAGGATAAAGTCATTCTACCATAAAGGTCCAAGTTCATGTGAAAACTAAACACAGTTTTCAGAGATAATTTATGTATCAATTTTAGACCAACCATAGAAAGAAAACAAAATTGTTGTCTCGATACACGTATATGATAATTTGTTGCACACACATCTACAGAGTTCAGAAAGATAGACTGTGTTTTGTTTGAAACATCCAAGAAAGCACTGGCTGCTTCTAAAGCCTCCATAAAGGATTCGAAAGCTAGTGACAAGTTTTAAAAAGTGACCTTGCCCAAGCAAGGGCTTTCCTGTACCAGAAGCATTAGGGCTCACTTGACTGCACCAAGGGAAACGTCTTGGGTGGTCAGAGTGATCAGTAAACCATGGATTAAAGATTCACTCTAATCAGGCTATGTATTTACTAACAGGATTAACATCTAGGTCACCAGAAAGCACCTTTCGGGGGCAAAGGCTCCTGCATGACCATGGCCCAGCAATATACAACATTTATGGTAACTACAGATGGTGTAAGTGCTAGTACTCCTGTACTGAACCGGAGGAATGCTACCTTAAGGAGTAGGAGTTCCTCTGCCTCAGTCCGGGTATCTACCCTGTTCTAAGGTGAGAAGAGTCATGGTATTCTTGGGAAAGATTGCTACTGGAGGTTCAAGTTTCAAGATGATTTAAGGTCTAAGTTGCTCCTCCTGTAAAATTATTTAACTTGAGAAAGGATGCCAAGGCGGCACTCCTGGTCATCAGGATATCCTCCCACCCTCCCAAGGAGAGACACATTAAACCATGCAGATTAATCAATAAATCAGAGCAACATGCAAATAAATCAGAAGAAAACCATTTTCAGGCACGACAAAATTCCCCTTCCCTGCAGCCAACTTACGTTAGACATGTATGCACTGCTGTTGTAGCCACGTAGGTCCCAGGATATTAGAGAGACTGTTCCATCCTGTATTTAGCTGTGACACTCGGAGTATGTTTCCTAGATCGGATGAAGAGCTCTGTGTAAGCTCGAAAGCTTGTCTCTCTCACCAACAGAAGTTAGTCCAACAAAAGATATTACCTCATCACCTTGTCTCTTACTTGAGACATGTCATCTAAGATTACAAGACTTTATCTAATTTAAGAACCCATCATGCATTTAAAACATGCTCTCCAACAGTTTTCACATTAAGAACAAGAAAGTGGTGTTATTATAATGCTTTTTAAATATAATAAAGGGTCTTCATTTTGTTGTCTTACAGCTAGGAGTTCTATACCATGTGCATATGTAAACAAAAGCTAACATCAAAGCCAACTCTACAGTTTTTTGGCACACTAGTTGTTTTTGAACACATTTAACTATCCAATGTTGAAAAGTCAAGATTTATTCTCGTTCTGTTAATTAGGAGGATAAGAAGCATTTAAAAACAAGTATGAAATATTACAAAACTGCATGTTTTGTCAGTTAAAAAAAAAATCACATGTACATCTTCCTAAAATTTACTAGATGCCTTTAAAAAAGGCTTCAGAGTTGAACCAGTGAGTCCTGACTTTTACCTTATTATTTCTAAACTAAATAGGAGTTAAATATTACATGATTATGGGTTAAATTATTTTTCAGTGGTTTCTTTTTCTTTAAAAAAAGATCAGGTAATTTTTAATTTTTAGCAATTAGTATGCCTGTTCGTACATTTTAATTTAGCTGCCTGGGTTTGAAATTATATGACAGGCTTTGAGCTGGACTTTGTCTTAATGTGCCATATGAAAACTAGGACAAAGATACAGTCCTAACATGATAGTAAGAGAGGATTCAGGGTGAAGGGATTCAAGGAATGAAGATCCTAAAACCCCTTTCCAGACCATATATTGCTATGGAAAAAAAAAAAAAAAAAAAGTCCACACTTAGAAGTCTGAGGAATCACCAAAGTACACAAGAGCGGTGCCCTTAAAACACTGCTTAATATGTAAAAGTTTATTTGAAAAAAGAACAAAGTAATGCCTGGTGTTTTGTTGTTCTTTTAGACTAAGACACCACTTACCTAGAACCATCCCCAGGGGATGAAATGCCTAAGTCATGAAAACAGAAATAAAAAGTAAGTACTTTTTCACAAGAACAACAACAACAAAAAAACACCATGGTTTCTTTGCATATGTAGAAACCTGCAGGGCTCTCAGAGTCCCCTTTAGTCATCCATATAAACATGTTGAACATTTTGGCACTCCAAGATTTTGCATGTCCAAAAAAAATTGTTATATAATATTTACAGTATACTTCAAAAAGGTCTCTCAAACTGCCTTTAGCATTACATTTTGAATCCTGCCCCAAAGCATAATTGTTTTATCTCATTTCTTGAAATAGAGGAACCACCACCACATGCCTCTTGAGGTTATGAGCAAAACTCTGATTTTGACTTCCTGCAAAGACAGTTAATAGACTGAGGCCAGGTCTACACTATAAAACTTACATCAGTATAACAACATCACTAGGGGTGTGAAAAATCCACTCCCCTGAGTGACATAGTTATACCGACCTACCTCCCCCGTGGATTAACCAGGCCAAGAGGAGATGCTCTCCTGTTGGCACAGCAGTATCTTCAGTGAAGTCCTACAGCAGCACTGGTGAAGCTGCGCTGCTGCAGTGCTGTATGTGTAGGCAAGCCCTGAGACATCTACACAGTCAAAACAAGCTATAATTCACTTTAATTCCAATAGCAGTGAAGCGACAAAATCAAAAGTGATGGTGGATCTTGTCAGATGTATAAAGGAAAAGGATTTGTGACCCAGACACATTCTTGCTCTTTTCCCTCACCATCATTTTCACGTTTTAATACATATTTGTCAGGTTACCAAAAATGGATGAGGCCTTCCTACGAAGCTCAAATTATTTCTTGTGGATTTGTTTAAACAATTTATTCTCATATATTAAAACATATGCAGTACATTCAACTGCAACTTTCATATTATGAAATCAATTTCTCCACACATTCAGCAAAACAATGCAACTGCTTTTAATTTGAGAAAAACAGTTAGTTACCTGTAAAAGTTTACAGGTTTTTAAGTTATTACAATTTTTGTTTTCTACTAAAAATGAAGGACTTCCAAACCTCTAACATGCAAGCTAATCCAACATCAAACCATGTTTAATCACCAACAACTTTTTAAGTCATCTGGTTAAAAACGTTAGCTGCACAAGATATGGAACTGTTTATGATCAATGATGCCATCATAGCCACCTACCCACTATTCAGTTTGTAAGCCTTCTGGTCACCTTTCCTAAAGAAAGGATGCACACCTACAAAAAATAAATAATAATGAACTTCCAAAGTAATCTTCTGAAATCATGGATCATAAATTATGTCACCAGATGTTCAAAATTCCTTCATCTATGGGGATTTTGGGGTATATCCTTTAGTACAGCAGTGATGGGGTTATCCAGTTATGACAGAAAGCAGGAAGGTCTGAATTCTAATCATCATTTCTTCTATGGTCTAGAGCTAAAAAAAATGCTTTTTTTGCCTCTGTCTTCACTAACAAGGACAGCTCCCAGATTGCTGCGCTGGGCATCACAACATGGGGAGTAGATGGCCAGCCCTCTGTGAAGAAAGAGGTGGTTAGGGACTATTAAGAAAAGCTGGACGTGCACAAATCCATGGGGCCAGACGAGTTGCATCCGAGAGCGCTAAAGGAATTGGTGGCTGTGATTGCAGAGCCATTGGCCATTATCTTTGAAAACTCGTGGAGAACGGGGGAAGTCCCAGATGACTGGAAAAAGGCTAATGTAGTGCCAATCTTTAAAAAAGGGAAGAAGGAGGATCCTGGGAACTACAGGCCAGTCAGCCTCACCTCAGTCCCCGGAAAAATCATGGAGCAGGTCCTCAAGGAATCAATCCTGAAGCACTTACATCAGAGGAAAGTGATCAGGAACAGTCAGCATGGATTCACCAAGGGAAGGTCATGCCTGACTAATCTAATCACCTTCTATGATGAGATTACTGGTTCTGTGGATGAAGGGAAAGCAGTGGATGTATTGTTTCTTGACTTTAGCAAAGCTTTTGACACGGTCTCCCACAGTATTCTTGTCAGCAAGTTAAAGAAGTACGGGCTGGATGAATGCACTATAAGGTGGGTAGAAAGTTGGCTAGATTGTCGGGCTCAACGGGTAGTGATCAATGGCTCCATGTCTAGTTGGCAGCCGGTGTCAAGTGGAGTGCCCCAGGGGTCGGTCCTGGGGCCGGTTTTGTTCAATATCTTCATAAATGATCTGGAGGATGGTGTGGATTGCACTCTCAGCAAATTTGCGGATGATACTAAAGTGGGAGGAGTGGTTGATACGCTGGAGGGCAGGGATAGGATACAGAGGGACCTAGACAAATTGGAGGATTGGGCCAAAAGAAATCTGATGAGGTTCAATAAGGATAAGTGCAAGGTCCTGCACTTAGGACGGAAGAACCCAATGCACAGCTACAGACTAGGGACCGAATAGCTAGGCAGCAGTTCTGCGGAAAAGGACCTAGGGGTGACAGTGGACGAGAAGCTGGATATGAGTCAACAGTGTGCCCTTGTTGCCAAGAAGGCCAATGGCATTTTGGGATGTATAAGTAGGGGCATAGCGAGCAGATCGAGGGACGTGATCGTTCCCCTCTATTCGACATTGGTGAGGCCTCATCTGGAGTACTGTGTCCAGTTTTGGGCCCCGCACTACAAGAAGGATGTGGATAAATTGGAGAGAGTCCAGCGAAGGGCAAGAAAAATGATTAGGGGTCTGGAACACATGACTTATGAGGAGAGGCTGAGGGAACTGGGATTGTTTAGTCTGCAGAAGAGAAGAATGAGAGGGGATTTGATAGCTGCTTTTAACTACCTGAGAGGTGGTTCCAGAGAGGATGGTTCTAGACTATTCTCAGTGGTAGAAGAGGACAGGACAAGGACTAATGGTCTCAAGTTGCAGTGGGGGAGGTTTAGGTTGGATATTAGGAAAAACTTTTTCCACTAGGAGGGTGGAAAAACACTGGAATGCATTACCTAGGGAGGTGGTAGAATCTCCTTCCTTAGAAGTTTTTAAGGTCAGGCTTGACAAAGCCCTGGCTGGGATGATTTAATTGGGGATTGGTCCTGCTTTGAGCAAGGGGTTGGACTAGATGACCTCCTGAGGCCCCTTCCAACCCTGATATTCTATGATTCTATTCCCTTTTAATAGTGTTACTATGCTTCACATTTTCATGTCACTCTCCATTTTACCTGACTGCATTTAACATCATTTAAATTGAAAGCCATTAACATTTCCAAACAAAGAACAAATACGCCATATAACTCACTGGCTTGTGCACCTAAGAACATTCTCCAGCAACAAAATTTCACTTCTCTTCTCTTCACAGCTTCAGTTTTATTTGCCCAAAACAAACAATACATTCAATATATCAAATGTGTTTTTCCCCTTGATGCAGTATCTCTTCACGGATCTACTCCCAACAGGATTACACTCTGCATGCTGTCTGCCTGGGAATGAGGATGAGCTGCTCTGTTCCCTTCTAGCCTGCTCCCTGTGGGATTACGCTCTTTAGGCCATCCACCTGAGAATCATGAACTGGGTTCTTTCCTTTGATCCTGGGACTCCTGCAGGACCCATCCTACTCCCTGCGATTTGCCACCTCAGTTTAGCTACTTGCTGGTTTTTATGAGGACTAGGTGATTTTCAAGCTAGTACCTGGTCCCTACCCTCATACCATCAGCTGAGAGACAACTGAGGAGTCATAGGTGGGGTGAGGCCTGCAACACACCATAAACCTCTGGTGTGTAAAAGGAAAAAGCTAACCAGTCAACTAAGCATCCAAAACTTCAGAACTGAGTGTGGAAAGCCTGGACAAAGATGTGTCTTGCAAGACATTCTCAAATGTGGCCACTCTTGGGGTTATATGAATTTAGAATAGAGTGAATTCTGAAGGCGCAGAACAGCTACTGAGGAAGTCCAAATTTGGCTCACAATCTTCAGCTTTGAGAAACATTACTGAGCAGCGTTTGTAACAGAGCACTATCTTTTTAAGTCTAAACCATACATAGAGACCAGCTACTTGTATTTCATCCAGAAGTGTATTTTCAGTCAATCTAGAGTAGAGCATGGGTATAATATGCTCTAACAGTTCTGCCCAACTCAGACGTTTACTTTCTCTGCCTTAGTTCTTATGCCATTGTATTATAACATCAGATACTGAATTAGAAGGATGAGAAGATTCATTTTGTAAACATTTTACCGGCTTCACTGAACGCCAGTGTGGTAGCAGCCTCTGAAATTCAGAATGAATTCCATGATCAGTCTAATTCCCTCCCCCCATTCTTTTGCATCTGAAATGTTGGCGGAGACATTTCAGTTATGCTAACATAGGAAAATACACTTCTCATATGTTTCAATGTGTGGTTTTTTTAAACACTTAAGACTGTATAAGCCAGAAACTCCAGATTTAGCTTGTCTTGATTAGAACTCACTGAAATCTACAAAACATATATCTAATTTTCTTCATACTTTAAAAAGATATATATCACCAAGATTACTTTAGTGCTATTTTGCCACTATAGCTCAAAACAATATACTACTCTGCTAAGGGTACTGTGGCAAAGCAAATTCATTTAAGTAGTCTTTGCCAGTATCAAGTATATGCCACTAATCTCACACATATATGGATTACAACTTTTCAATCGGGTTTTTGATTTTATTCTTTTTAACATCACCATTGGCAAAGTCTGAAAAGCAGATAAGATATGCAAGGTAAATCTTTGGTGTAAAGCAACTTGTTAATTTCACAGGTCACTTTAATGTCAAGAAATTTACAGGATCAGTTAGGAAATTGCCAAATTAAGGATTCCAGAGCATAGAAAATACGAATAAAAGAATGTGGCCATGTGATATTTTCTATTCCCTTTATCTTTGATAAATGCAAGCTTTAATATATTATTGTTTATTAGCAACATATACCATATACCTCAGAATGCATACTACAGCTCACTTAACCCTGCAAGAGCAGCATTAACTTTTAGAATTGACTAACTTTTGAATGCTTAATATTTAAGCCTTGATAATGCAAAAAATTGTATGAAATTATGTACACTGAAGACACACCACAATAATTTCTGAATCTTAATATTACAGGTCACAAGTGTATCATTTTAATATTCATTTAAACTCACTACATCTGTAAAACATTTTAACACAAATATTATGTTTCTCAACCCAAATCCAAGATCAAAACAGAAACACAGATATACCTGATGGAACATGATGACTGTCTAAGAGATAAACAATATGTGTACCAAAGTATTGTCAATATTTCAACATGTGTGTTTAATTTAATTTAGCCTTTTAAACTTCAGTGATCACTATTACATACTATTAAGTGTCTACCCATACTGTCCTTGAAGGTAAGAACTATGGACCTGATTTTCAGAATGTTGAAACCCTAGATCCATACGTGTTTGTTTGTATTCACACTTGTACACCCATTTTGCACAAACAGTTACACATGCAATTGTTATCACCCCATCAGGAATGTAAATATCACATTGCAACTGTGGTAACTGTGTAAGTAAAGGAGTTTTGGAAATAACTCAGATCTAATCTTTCTGAAAATTATGATTATGTATTCCATAACTTCACACTAAGTAAACTAACACAAAAGTGAAAAATACACAGAAACCTTCAAATTACATATACTTTTTTAGAACATCAATGTCAGGGCTTTTCTAATTTCATGTCAATAATTTGTGTACCATAATCACAAGCAAACCCAATGGCCAGGCTTTGACTGGAGTTATCTTTGCTAAAATAAGAAACTGTGATTTTTTTCAATCTTGGAACCCTTTTGTACAAAGAATTATTTTTAGGACAGGTTCAACATGGAGCCTGTATACCTCTGACAGCATCTCCTTAAATCCCTGACAGCAACTAAAACACCTTTGATCTAGTTAGCAATTAAATTGTAAACCAACTAACTCTCCTAATTCATATAGCAAAAAGTACAATCTGCACTGAGTTGCAGTTACATTACTTCCATCTGGGGGTTCTGGTGACACCGATTATCCAACTGGAGCTCTGCTCTTATGATTGATGTCACCCATGAGGCCTAAGTAATAACTTCCTTATATCTCACTGAAGCTCATCCATTGTTTTCTGGATCTTCAATAGTGGGAAAAGTTACATTGGATTTACAAGCAGAAAAATATTTTTAAAAAACCCTCCCATCTCAAACTAAACATATGACAGAGCAGAAAATAAACGCAAAGAAAGCTATTTTCCAAAATTAAGCATTTGACACGTTCTGACCAAGTAATTTAATAATAATTTTTAAAAAACTGTCCATTCCCAGCTAAAACTATCCAGCACTTAAAACTCTTCACAACAGTTATGGAAGATTTCATTCTGTAAGGACTGCAGAACTTTAAACAGGATCCCTTACAGTGTAAAATTTTAACTAAATAGCCTAAAATTAGAAGTAGAGGGCAATACAAGAATTGATAGGAGAGTAGGAAGCCTCTGGTTACACAGTTATTATTTTCTGAAGTGACCAGCAATATTAGGTGCCCAACTTGAGACACCCTGAAATTTTGAAAAGGCAAATGCTCACCACTTTCTGAAAATCAGGGTCCTTTGAGACATTTCAAGATGGGCACACAAAAATAGAGCTACCTAAAAGCACTAGTAATTTCTGAAAATATAGGCCCATCTCAATAAGCCTCTGGAAGACACCTGAGCTCAACAGCTGGCTGCTCAAAGTAAGTGCAACTTGGCCTCAGGAAAAGCCATTCACATCACATCCAGCACATGAACCATGCAACCAAACCTCACTTTGTGCAAAGAACTGAAATAGGGAAAAAGAAAAGGAGTACTTGTGGCACCTTAGAGACTAACAAATTTATTTGAGCATAAGCTTTCATGTGCTACAGCTCACCTCATCAGATGCAGCTGTAGCTCACGAAAGCTTATGCTCAAACAAATTTGTTAGTCTCTAAGGTGCCACAAGTACTCCTTTTCTTTTTGCGAATACAGACTAACACAGCTGTTACTCTGAAACCTGAAATAGGGAAATCGCTGAACTAGCCAAAGACACTCCCCAACTGACATGCTCCTATCTTGCAACTAACTACAAAGACAATTATCCAAAGTCACATGCTATATTTTGCAACATACAAGCTAAAAAAAAAAAGAAGAAGAAGAAGAAGAAGCCATCCATCACCATACAATCTCCATTAAGAGAGTATGTGAATGGGTGCGTGAAGTAAAAAGTGTTCAAGTGGTTCTCCCCAGATCTCTCACCCTAAACCCACACATACAACATTAGGTGGATCTATGCAAATACTGTCACCTTCATATAGAAAATGGGAATGTGACAGCAGGTGATGTTTGTTCATCTACCCCACCCACCATATGTTCACCCATCACCAGATGGTGAGGGCTGTGTTAGACAGAGTACCAAGTATACATATACAGCATAGAAGGCAATTTATACAAGACATCCAGATGCACACTACACAGAGTTAGAAGAAGTCTATATAAACCACACACGGACATTCCCCCAGATTGTGTGTTCTGCCTCT
The DNA here is from genome assembly GCF_965140285.1 of Lepidochelys kempii. Taxonomy (NCBI): domain Eukaryota; kingdom Metazoa; phylum Chordata; order Testudines; family Cheloniidae; genus Lepidochelys; species Lepidochelys kempii. The sequence continues at coordinate 17,003,662 of NC_136391.1, forward strand.
CAGAGAGGGAAACAGTGTCAGCTGGAGAGCACTGCAGAAATGACATTCTTGTATCTGTACCATCAGACCTCAGCAAAATATACTCTCTGTGTAAGTATATTCAGTGTCAGAAGGAAAGGTCTGTGAAGTACATGGACCGATGTATTAATACAACAGGACATAAAAGCAATCAGAGCAAGAGGTTGGTGCAAAATGTCTCACCAAGTGGATTTGAATACATGTTCACATTTAGTAGAAGATATGTGAAGAATCAGAACTCTGAGAAACATGCTCATCTCCTTGGTGCGAGTGTACATACATGCATGCAACGGCAGGCTGTTTCACAGTTTCCCCACCATGTACCATACGCACAACAGGTGATGTCTAAGAAATATGCCTCACCCCTCCCATGTGTATGTGCACTCACACTGACATTAGGAAGGGCTTTTCTACAAATAATAAACATGTATATACTAAAGCTTCCCTTCCCCCCGCCCATCTCCAAAGTGCTTTGCAGACATTCATTAATTAAACCAAGGGTGAAACCCACAACACGAGTGCATGCAGTGACAACAAGAAGAGTCTGCAAGGTGATCCTTCTCTCCTGCATATAGGCGTGTCTGCAACATTAGTATTCATACAGACACCTCCCTGGGCATTTCCAGAACTGCATACGTTTTGCTGTAATTGAAGATTTTCTTTACATACTCTGAAATTAGATACTATCCCCTGCTAATGTCTGCAATCAAATTAGAAGGTTTCCATCCACTAGGGTCCTTAACCTCACATCTACAATATGCTTCCCAAAAGTCCTATCCTGCATATGTCTGGGAGCAGAAAAGGCAATGACTCCTGCTCATTGGTGTATAGCATGTTGGTTGTGCAATATACCCCTCCACTTTTCCTTGTATAATTCTCTCAGATATTTCTAACAAGCCTATTGCCATGGCATGTAAGAGAAAACAGATCAAGAGGAAATGCCTTTGAAATAACTCTTCCTTCCCCCAAATGTGAGATTGCCTCTGGGCAATGACAGCAAGAGAAGATGCCAGAGTAGGTAACATGCCTCCCCTTCCTCTCCCATGTGAGCGTGCATCTGTGCAACGGCAGCAAGAAGCAATGCCTGTGAAAGATGCTCCTGATGTGTGACAGTAGAAGGTGGTTATAGAACAGTCGTGCCCCCTCCCCCCCCAATATGGGTGTCTGTGCAATGACAGCAGGAGGGCCTGCAACAGGCCCCACCCCACCCCCACAGATGTGTGTCTGTGACAGCGGGAGATGGGGACTGAGCATGCTCTGCTCTCCCTCCCACCCCATGTGCGTCCCGTCAGGGCAAGGAGAGGCGGCGCCATGGGAGCAGATGCCCCACAGAGCCGGCCGGCTGGGCCCCACACGGGTCGCTTCTCCTCACGTGTGCGGTGTTTCCCTGGCCCTGCGGGGCCCTCCGCCCCCTTGGGATCCCCTAGGCCTCCCCCACCCCAGTTGCTCCGTATCGCCCCCTGCCCCGCTCCCCACAGGGCCCCGCGGGGGCGCTTACCCCACGACTCCCGGGCTGTAGTTCCTCCCCTTCCAAGGGGTGTCGGTGAAGAGCGGCTGGGCCTGGTCGCTGGCGGCCGGCCCGTCCCCCGGGGCGGGGGCCCCGCTCTGCTCGGGGGGCCCCAGGAGGATGGTGTAGTTGAGCCCGAAGGTGCTGGCCTTGTTGTCACGTTTCCTCTTGTTGCCGGCGGCCGAGGCCGAGGCGGCGGGCGGCTCCCCCCGTGCAGGCCGGGCCCAGGCGGTGGGCCCCGGGGGCGGCGGGGCCTGGTGGCGGCTGTGGTTGTGCTGGTTGTTGGCGTTCTCGAGCGGCAGGAAGTCGGGCTGGGGGTCGATCCGGGGGACGCGGTACATGCCGGGCGGGGAGGCCGGGCCCACCCCGGCGGGAGCGCTCTGCAGCCGCTGCTGCTGGAAGTACAGGTTGCGGACCCCCTGCGTGGTCTCCCAGATCTGCATCCACAGGCGGTTCGAGGGGCCGAGCTGCTCTGGCTGGAACCAGGCGATCCGGGGATCCATCAAACGGGGACCAACCCCGGCTGCCTCCGCTCCCGCTCCGCGCCGGCCGCCGTCGCCAAGACCCTGTCACCGGGTCCCAGCGCTAATGGCGGCTCCTATGGAAAGGCAGCTCTGCGCCTGCCTGCTGCCTGCCTGCGCTCCACACAGCCCCCGCCCCTCGCGGCGAGCGAGGCGGGGCCCGCCTGGGCCCCAAGCCTGCGGGCCGCGCGTAATAAAGGGGAGGCGGTGGCGGCCGCAAGGGGCGGGGAGCTGCGTTATTCGTGGGCCCTCCAGTACGTGAAACCCCCTTCCAGCAAGCTGGGCTGTGTCCCCCCTGCCGCCTCACTCTCCAGCCTCCCAGCCCTCGTCCCCCAACTCTCCCCTCTCCCGCCTGGTGCTCTTCGCTCTGCCCATCTTCATGCGCCTAGCCCCGTTGATTCTCCCATTCCCTCACCCCATTCTCGCAAGGCCATCGCTACCCCCGACCCCCATTCTCCCCCGACCCCGGGCCCCCTGCCCTCCCAGCCTCTCCCCCATGGCTGTGTTTTTGAGCCGCTCAGTATTCAGTCATCAGACATTAAACCACTATCCTCCGACCTGACGCGAGACCCGCGAAATTGTTAGGGCGTTCAGGTGCCAAATCAGATTCCGTGAACAGGAAGCCCTCCAGGAAACGTTTCATTGCAGTGAAAACAGGTATAGTGCCTAATCTTGCACTATTGGGATTCGCCCAAATGGTTCTTTGCACAATGGGGCTCCTTGAGCAGACGGGGGCCACGTGGGCCGATCCAGTCTCAGCATCAAGATCTTGATTTGGATTTAAATATCACCCCGCCATGTGTGCAATAGTGTCTGAAAATGAGAAAGTGAATCGGACTAAAAACAAAGAGGAATTGAAATGTAAAAAGTAAACAAACTGCATAAATAGTACAAAGAAAGTTTGATTACCTTATTAGTAAGGAGAGGTATTTTGTTGTTTTAAAGGTTTTTAATCGTTTTTAAAATATTTACTTTTACCTTCCTATTGTCCAGTCTCATTACTGAGTTATAACCCTGCTATTCTTGATAATACAGGAAGATGTGCTTTGATAGTTATTTCATTATATTTTTCCTTTAATTGTTATAATAAATTCCATAAAATACATGCAGATTGGTGGATTTTTGAAAGCACTATGTTTCTACTTCCTAAAATACTATAACAAATCTGAACTCAGGGCCAAATGGGACTACACAGCAGCAGTGAGGGTAGAAATTGAATTATCTGGCCCTCTCATGGCATGTGAACTATAAACTTCTGAGTCCATGCAGAAGAACACATACAAATTAACCAGTTTATTAATGATGCAGAATATTACAGTGCTAAATTGCAGGGAGGGAGCATTGCATAGGCATGTTATTATTAAATGGTCCCAACCATGCAATTAAGTTGACCCCTCACTTAAGCCTTGTAAGTGTTACTTCACGGTCCAAACCATGTTCAACTGCCCTTGTTGCTGACACCTGTTAGCAATAGATTATTTTCTTAGCATAGATAAGGCCTGAGATAGAGTAGAGTTCACACCTTTGCTGTTGTTATTTTTCGTTGGAGATCATTCTTTGCAAGACTGGGTTAAAGGTGACCTGCAAAAAAGTGGGGAGGGAAATAGGGTTTTTTTTGTTTTGTTATGACATATAAAAAGGCCTGAACGTTTTTTGGAGAGGTTATTCTGGTTTATTTTTACTTTAGAAATTCAAGTTTTGTCTAACCTGTAAGATTATGGCTGTGCATAACTGAATCTGGGAAACAGAATGGGAGTAAGAACCAACTGCCCTCTAGTTTTCTAGACTACAGTTCCTATCATAGGGTCCCTAAAGCATCTACTCCAAACTGTATTGGAAAGTCTGTGCATAGTTGTGAACATGTCTAGTTTGGACATATAGTGTGCTACAGATGTTTGGGGGGGGCTAAAAGATGGTTAGGATGCCAAATTTCTCTTGGCCTATAAAGACTGGAGAATTAGAGAGAAATATCACAAAGCCAAGAGAATGAAAATTGAGCAATTAGAAGGAGAAAGGGTTTTTACTTAGACTTAACTGTATGTTTTTGTTTTTTACTTAATATCTATCATAGAATTTCATACTACCATTGATCATTATAGTATTTGAATACCTTCCACATAAAATCAGTAGCAGTAGCAAAGTCCTTAGTGTATTTAATGGGTTTCAGAGGAACAGCCGTGTTAGTCCGTATTCGCAAAAAGAAAAGGAGTACTTGTGGCACCTTAGAGACTAACCAATTTATTTGAGCATGAGCTTTCGTGAGCTACAGCTCACTTCATCAGATGTTTAATGGAATTACTGGCACTTCTCCCTCAGATCTCTGCTTGGGTTAGGTTTTGGGTTTTTTTGTTTTTGGTGGGAAGGCTGTGAGAGGTCTGGGATAAAAGGGGTGTTTAAATTATGAATGTCACTTACGCTGGAAAGGCTTTCTCAAAGAGGAAGGCTTTGCAACATTTCCTAAAGATGATTAGACTCTGGATTCACATGATATCCTCTAAAAGATTGTTCCATAGCTGGATCCCCTCAACAGAGAATGCTTTGTCCCCAGCTCTCATGTTTTGTCCTGGGCTTTGCAATCCACATTATTGCAGTGGAGCACAGCTACTGTGATCAATATTTTGTCTGATGTAGCTGGGGCTTGATGCATTAACTGCTTTGAAAATTAGGACCAAGGCCTTTAAACTGGCATCACAAACTGATTGGGAGCTAGTGTAGGGACTTGAGCATAGCACATCTTGGTGAAAGGAAGCCATTTTTAAATACTCAATATCCCTTTAATTAAGGTACAAGCGCTAACAATATACATTTTTGGAGACCCCCAACAAGTTCTGCAACAAAATCACAGAAGATCTGAGTTGATGTTTCTGGTATTTCAATTATTTAAAAAATTAAAAAAGAGGCAGGATTTATTTATTTATTTATTTGTTAAGTTGCCTTCTCCTTCCAGCCTCTTTACATATGATGAAGAAAAAAAGATGGGCACAAGCCGAATTGAAAAATAAATTATTTGAGGTCACCCATAAGAGGGCAGTAAGCAATAACAATGACAAATTGCAGCTTAGACCCCAATCTTGCAAACAGTGAAGCCAAATTGATTTAGTTTACACTCACGTGTAAAGTTATGCATGTGCCTAAGGCCCCATCTACACTGGCAAGTTTGTGTGCAGTAAAGCAGCTCTGAGCACTGTAACTCCTGAGGTGTACACACTGCCAAGCCATTTAGTGCGCAGAAACTACGCAGATGCATCGCTCCACCCCGATGAGAGGCGTAGAGCTTTCTGCACCGGGGGTAGAGCACTGTGGTGCCAGTGTAGACACCGTGGTGATTACAGTGCTGCAGTTAGCCTCCGGGAGGTGTCCCACAATGCCTGTTCTCACCTCTCTGGCCATTGGTTTGAACTCTACTGGCCTGCCCTCAGGTCACCAACCGTCAGCCCCACCCCATACCTTCCTTTGCAAATTTGAAAGTCCCCTTCCTGTTTGCTCGGTGATGTGTGCAGTGGTCTCAGGGTATCTTTCCAGGTGGCCATGCCTGCTCCACACACCAGGCGAGCCCCCGCTTGAAGCAGTGCTGAGCTGCTGGTCCTCACTGGCATTTGGGGAGAGGAGGCTGTGCAGTCACAGCTGCACTTCAGCCGTCGGAATTATGATCCCTGTGGACAGATTTCTAGATGCATGATAGAAAAGGGCCATGAGTGGGACACACTGCAGTGCAGGGGCAAAGTGAAGGAGCTGCGGAACGCCTACCACAAGGCACAAGAGGCAAACCGCCACTCAGATACTGTGCCCACGAGCTGCCAGTTCTACAAAGAGCTGAATGTGATAGTCAGTGGTGACCCCACCTCCACTGTGAAGGCCCCTGTGGATACCTCATTGGCTCGTGCCAGTCGAGAGTGGACCGAGCCAGGAGGAGGCAATCTTGGATGAAGAGTGGGAGGGGTAAACCAGAGGCAGAGGATGGGAAGCCAGAAATGCATGCAGCCAGGAGCTCTTTTCTACCCCAGAGGAGCCTAGCCAGTCACAGCAGTCAGATCTTGGCAAAGCGCAAACAGGAGAGGAGGCCTCTGATAAGTGGATCTGATTTGGTGAATTGCTGAAGAGAGCTGTTGGGGGCAAGTGGGTTGCAGAAAGCAGGCTTGTCTCCCACCTCATGCCTAATTTGAGCAGCAGAACAGGCTGTTGATACACTCCCTCACTTCACGGGAATCTCCCTCAGAGAGCTCCAGAAAACTTTCTTGGAGATACTGGGCAATCCGCTGCCGCAGGTTCTTCAGCAGAGCTGCTTTGTTTCTTGCCCCATTAACGGTAACTTTCTCACACCACAGTGCTGTCGGGGGGTGGGAGGGACCATTGCTGCACACAGGCTAGCCGCATAGGGGCCTGGGAGAAAACCGCAGGCTTGGAGAAGATCCTCCCTTGATTCCCTGCTCACCCTCAGCAATGAGATATCTTCCATAATGATCACCGCCTGTGAAAAGTGTTCAGAGTAACAGCCATGTTAGTCTGTATTCTCAAAAAGAAAAGGAGTACTTGTGGCACCTTAGAGACTAACCAATTTATTTGAGCATAAGCTTTCGTGAGCTACAGCTCACTTCCTCGGATGCATACTTTCCCAAGTGCCCAAGAACCACGTCCTAGTGTACAGCAGGGTCCGGGAACAGTGATTTACCCTGCCCCTGCGGTTACTCACCATTTTGGGGGTCTTGTGGCTTATGTGTACTTGCCTGGGGTCAGCCAGTTAGTGACAGGTGTGGGAGTACTGGCTGTGTATTAAATCACTGAATCAGTGTTCTGAGTGTTGCAAACAATACTGCTTCTGTAAAATGTTGCATTTAAACTTCACAGAGATGATCTTGGGAGCACAATCTCCCTCTTTATCGGCGGCAGAATGGTTGCGAAGAATTAGGAAGCATCCAAGAAGAACTAAGGAGGACTTTATGCATGAGATTTTGATGCACTCTGCCACCGAGAAAAAGGAATTGAAGGAGTGGTGGGACAGTGAGAAGAGGGAATGAAAGGAGAACGTGGCACACCAGAAAGAAGCCACGGAGCAGCTCTTAACAGTTATGGAGCCCCAAGCAGACATGCTCCAGGCGATACTAGCTCTTCAAACCGAGCAGCTCTGCGCCCGCCCTCCCCTGCAGCCGCTGTTGCAAAACTCTTTCCCATGTGCCCTCCATACACACCGCCAACACACACTTATCAACCTCCTGGCTCCACTCTCTACCCACAGCATTCCACTCCTCCCTCCCCACAGTCCAGCAGTGTGGACTCCCACTACCCACTGCACTCAACACCCATCCCTCTGCAGTTTGGCCCTGCTGAAGTCTAGCACCTGCTGCATCGTACTCCAAAGGAGAAGGTTGGGTATGATCCCTGGACATACATAAATCTGTAGCCATCCCAGGACCCCTCCTCCTCTTGAAGTTTTCCATTACCCCCTCCCCTATTCCGCTCCCTGCTGATGATTTTTTTCATTTGACTCTCTCCTCTGGTTGTTGTCTTTCAATAAAAGAATTGTTTGTTTGAAATCAATCTTTAGTCTATTAAGTGAAAGCAAAAAGAGCGCTGAAAAGTAACATACTATTATGTTAAGGCCCCTTCTTGCATCATGTGCACCAATCACCTCCTAGCATTACGAGCACTGCAATCCTGAGCATAGCAACAAATATTAGTGGCTTTCAGCTTCAAATTGCTGCCTCAAAGCATCCCTGATCCTGATGGCCCTGCGCTGTGCCCCTTTATTAGCCCTGGTCTCTGGCTGTTCAAACTCAGCCTCCAGGCGCTGAGCCTCTGTGGTCCAGCCCTGAGTGAAGATTTCACCTTTCCCTTCACAAATATTATGGACCATACAGCACGCGGCTTTAAGCATAGGAATAGTGCCATCGGCCATGTCCAGCTTCCCATACAGGCATTGCCAGTGGGCTTTTAAATGGCCAAATGCACACTCCAGTCATTCTGCACTTGCTCAGCCTGTTGAACAGAACAGAATTTGATGCTGTCAAATTGACCCGTGTATGGCTTCATAAGCCACAGCATTAAGGGATAGGCAGGGTTTCTCCAGATCATGATGGGCATTTCGACTTCCCCTATGGTGATCTTCTGGCCCGGGAAGAAAGTCCTTGCTTGCAGCTTCTTGAACAGGCCAGTGTTCCAAAAGATGCATGTGTCATGCACCTTTCCGGACCAGCCTGCGGTAATGTCTGTGAAACGCCCACGGTGATCCACAAGTGCCTGAAGAACCATTGAGAAATACCCCTTGCGATTAATGTACTCGGTCACTAGGTCATCTGGTGCCAGAATTGGAATGTGTGTGCCATCTATCGCCCCTCCGCAGTTAGGGAAGCCCATCTGGGCAAAGCCATCCACAATCTCATGCACGTTGCCCAGAGTCACGGTCTTTCGGAGCAGGATGCGATTAATGGCCTTGCACACTTCCATCAACATGACTCCAACGGTCGACTTTCCCACTCCGAACTGGTAGTGACTGATCGGTAGCAGTTTGGAGTAGCCAGCTTCCACAGTGCAATCGCCACCCGCTTCTCCATCGGCAGGGCAGCTCTCATTCTTGTATCCTGGCACCGCAGGGCTGGGGCGAGCTCATCACACAGTCCCATGAATGTGGCTTTCCTCCTGCGAAAGTTCTGCAGCCACTGCTCGTCATCCCAGACACGCATCACAATGTGATCCCACCACTCAGTGCTTGTTTCACAAGCCCAGGCGTTCCACTGTGGTCAGCACCTGCGTGAATGCCACAAGCATTCTCATGCTGTAGCTAGTATATGTGGCGAGATCAATGTCACACTCCTCTTGCCTTTAGAGTTTAAGGAATAACTCCACTGCCACTCGTGACATGTTGGTCAGTGCGAGTAGCATTCTGGTCAACAGCTCGGGATCCGTTCCTGCAGCAAGAAAGAGGCAGGGCAGGGTGCGCAGTACACAAACCGTTGAAATATGGCGCCAAATGCGGACGGACGCACAGGGATTTCTGGGATGCAAAGCAATGCATCACGGGGCATTGGGACAGGACCCAGGATGCCCCGCAACCCCTTCTGCCTTCCCACAAGTCTTAGCGGTAAAAGAGAAAGAAGTGCTCTGTGGGATAGCTGCCCAGAGTGTACCACTCTGAATAGCACCGCAAGTGTGAACACGCTATTGCACAGGCAGCTGTCAGTGTGAACACACAACAGCGGTTTTCCTTTGGCGCTCTCTGAGCGGCACTGTAACTTGGCAAGTGTAGATGTGCCCTAAGTCTTTGCAGGACTGGGGCATATTTGAATCTTCTGAAAAACCATGTTGTGTATGTTTAATAAAACACTTAAAATCCATCATTTGAAAGGTGTCCCAGCACTAATCCTTATGCCTGGCAAAGTGAGGCCAGGATGTCTGAAAAGTGTGATGTCACAAAGAGAGCAGACTTCATTAGGGTGTCCAAAAAAACCCATACAAAAAACCAACTGAGCATGCTCAGAAATGACTTTTGAATCACAATTTTTATTCTCCACCTCTCCCTCAAACCTAGTAAAAGGCCAACCTGCCAACGAAGATTATTTACTTGCAAAAATAGCACGCAGAATTTGTTTTTGGATCAGCCATTTTTAAGTTAACCAATTACAGCAATAATTAAATAAATAAAAATGCTGAAAGTGTTTTTCACTCTTCAATAACTCAAAAATTGCTAGTATAATTTTCTTTAAAAGTTTTTTTAAAAACCCATTCATCTCAGGGATAAGCTGAAGAATGGAAAGTTTTAGTCCCAGAGGAGAATTTTTAGCAAATCAGTAGCATGAAAATGGAACTCCCACCAATGAAATCCCCATCAATCCATATAAATCTAAGTACTTATACTGCCCCCCATTACCATAGTAATTAAGTGCCTCACAAACATGCATGGATTTATCTTCACAAATGCCCCTGTGAGGTAACAAAATCCTTTTAGCAATCACAAAAGTTATAACAGTATATAGAATACTTAAAATGGTGTCTGCTGTTTAGATGTGATGGAGATTTATTCTGGGGCATCTCAGTACTTATATCCCACAATGCAAGGAGCTCCCAAACTCCCGTTTAAATAAAATGTGGTGCACTGTATGTCATAAATAATACAGCAGTGCCAGAGTGTTGGCTACTGGATTGTATCATTTTCCTGGTACTTTTCTAAAGCAAGATGCCATTGTCTCTCTCTCCTACTGTTTCTCAAGTAGTGGACTTCCTTCCCCCAGCTCTACATCCACTCCTGCTCCAGGCCACTAGTAGCTCCTTTCCTCGATGGAAATCATAACAAACAGCTCAGATTTGCTTGCCTTATATAGAAGATGCTTCTCATACAAATTAGAAGGGTCTCTGACTCAAAGCTCTCCGGTTATACAACTTGAGTCACTGAAATACTATTAACAATGTCAAACTTTCTTTAATATTACAGGCAAAGGAACGCAGGCCAAACTTTCAAAAAGATCTGTATGTGAAAATTCCTATAATAAATATTTTTCTTGATTGATTACGTATATATTTTAGTTATCAACATAACTTCAACAAGATGTAAAAATAACAGTCTATCAGGAAACTATTTAACAGCATACAAATTAAACATATTCAAGACCCTACTTGAATCCTGAGAGGATTGTCCAAAAATTGCATCTGAGTTGCAGAAAAGCCATGGAAAATCATGGAAAAATAATAATGGACATTATTTGCGGTAATAAGGTCCATTATTACTTTTCTGCAATTTTCCACTGTGGGCCACCCAGGGCTGAGAGCAGGGGCTCCTGCTGTTAGCTAACCCCCCCTGCTCCCACTGTCAGCCCCACACATGGCAGGGCTCCCACTGTCAAAATTGCAGTGGAAGTCTAATATTGCGGGATCTACATGTGATGGGTTCCCCCTGAGGTGCCACCTGGAACTGGGGTACCACTGAGCCCTCTGATGCACCAACCTGGGCTTCCTCTCAAACTATGCTGCTGTGACATGCAGCTGACCTGCTCCCGGTTTTACACTTCCACTGGGATACACACAGATAGGGACAAACTCAGCTGCAGTTACATGCAAGCTCTCTGCCTAGCCACTGCACAAACCAAAAGTAGAAAGGCTAAAGCCAATGTAACACTCAGCTCCCCAGGCACGCACCCCCTCTGGAGAATAAATCCAAAATTATATTGTCTTGCGCTTCACATGGAACTGTATAATGCAAGCTCATAGAGTTCCTCCCCCCCTCAGTGTGGAGAGGAATATGCAACAACCCCTCTGAGCTAAGATTCCCACACACTTTACTCCAAACTCACTGGTTTAGATTAAAACATAAAAAATGTATTGGCTACAAAGATAGATTTTAAATGACAGACAGATCAAAGCAGATTACCTAACAAATAAACAAAAACGCTAACGAAGCTTAATATACTAGATAGATTGGGTATGAATTAGCAGATTCTCACCCTACCTGATGGTACAAGCAGACTTGTAGATTTTTAAGGCACAAGCTGCATTAGCTTTACAGCTTTGGTTTCTCAGGTCTTCACAGACAGGCTAGAAATCCCTTTAGCCTGGGTCCAGCAATTTCCCCAGTTCAGTCTTTGTTCAGGTATTTCCAGGAGTCCTCTTGTGTGGGGAGTGAAGAACAATCAATGATGTCACTCCCTGCCTTATATAGCTTTAGCATGTGGCGGGACCCCTTTGTTTCAAAACATGGTTCCCAGACCAGTTTGTGGAAAAATATTGACATTCCAAGATGGAATCCAGAGATATGTGGTCTGGTCACATGACCTTGCATATTTTGCTGAGTTATAGCAGCCATTACTTACAGGCTGTCTTGAAAGTTCACAGGAAGGTTAAGTTCTTCCAGGGTCCATTGTCTTTGCTGATGGGCCATCAGCCCCGTCTGGCTTCTTCATTGTTGTACCTGAAAGGCTGGCTGTAGGTGTTTTCCAGAGGAAGCCCATTTGAAATACAGATCCCTAGTCTATATTCATAATTTCAGATACAAAAATGATACATGCATACAAATAGGATAATGATATTCAGCAAATCATAACTTTTCCAATGATACACAACCTGTCTTGTACAAATTGCATCATAATTATGCCTTAATTATATCATAATATCACTGTGAAGAATATGGGGTACAGTGTCACACTGCAATTTCCATATCATCATGAATTAAGTAGGGCCTTAAACATATGACATTTCATACTACCTTACCAGAAAGTAATTGATTGCTTGTCTCGTTTATTACAGGACAAAATTAAAACCAATTAGGGGAAAAGATATAGAAGCAAAATGATATTAAAGTGTAATTAGTTTTCAGAAATCACTTCTTGATTGGTGCAGAATTCAGGTGTTTGGGATGAATTTTAGGACTTCTGAAAGGAGCTCGCTTGACAGCCCTAGGGTTTCATTCAGAGAACAAAAACAGACAATAAAAGCTTTCCCACACAGCCTTATCAATGTGCCTTAGCTCTGATCCTGATGCAGAAGTCCTCTAAGAGTGAGAGAGCAGGTCAGTCCTCAATCCTTGGCCTCTGTTGAGACTGCCACAAGGGTTTCCAGTCAAGTGTCATGGTTTTTATGATGTGGACTGCTCATTTCACATATGCCAGAAAAGAGCCATCAGATAACTCAGTACTACCCTGAACTGGATTTGAATTTGCAACAACAGGTACAAGGCTCTATATTCCTTATAAATCCCCTGAGAATAGCTGTCCTGAAAATCAGTTATTGAGAGAAACTGAATTTTCAAGTACGTTTTTTTATGTAACATACCAATATTCCACAAGGTGTGCGCTTCATTTACAACTATAACAGTGAATTGCAGAATTCCATACAAATCCTGGTGTTAATGTAATAGTTTTTATAACAATATTGTGTTCTCTCACTTCACATCCCATCTTTAATTTGCTCTCACTTTTGTATCTTAAGTGAGAGAACATCACATGCTACAAACAAACAAACCAATACTGCTTAAAAGTTAGGCCTTTTGGAGCAACGAACAGTTAAACCAGTTAAAGCCTTAACTTTAATGTACATAAGTGAGGCATTTTCTGAATTTGTCAAAGCATGACATGTCAACTGTATTTTAACAAACACTTTTTTGAATGTTTCTGATTGATGTTTATTTTTACATCTGTGAAAGAAAGCCAATGGCGACAATTATTCCTTATTTGTGAAACCTGGGATGCATCAATTTGCAGACTGAGGAAGAGGCAGAGAAGCAGCAAGTACTGCCTGCCCTACTGTTACTGGGTGGGGAGTGAAGCAGGAAGTTCACTTCCCTGAATTCCTTTCCTTTGGGTAGTGGGCCTACTTATTGTTAACTGGGATCCTAATTTTCTGTGATAAAAAACAAAACAAAAAATACCCCAAATCCACATTTTCCATAATTAAAATGAAACGCTGAACTTTAGTTCCCCTAGCCAACTCAACAGTTAAACATAATGCTGTATTGATATATTTACAATTTTTAAGCTGACAACCTGAGCCCCACCATTTCTCCTGGATTAGCCAAATGTTTGATTATCTGATCTGACCCCAATCCTAATTAGATCAGATAATTGGGGTTCTACTGTATATGTTTTTATTTTTTTCCCCAAAATGTAAAAACTAAAGATTCTCTGTAAAAATGCAAATTCCATGTTTTACCGTGCTAAGCAGATTTCTAGGATCCCTGATTATTAAACACATACGGCCATACTGGGTCAGACCAATGGTCCATCTAGCCCAGTATCCTGTCTTCCAACAGTGGCCGATGTCAAATGCTTCAGAGGGAATGAAGAGAACAAGGAAACATATTGGGTGATCCCTCCTCCTCTGTCATCTAGTCCCAGCTATTGGAAGTCAGAGGTTTAGGATCTCCCAGAGCATGGGGTTGTATCCCTGACCATCTTGTCTAATTACCATGGATGAACCCATCCTCCATGAACTTATCTAATGCTTTTTTGAACCCAGTTATACTTTGGCCTTCAAACCATCCCATGGCAATGAGCTACACAGATGGACCATGCATTGTGTGAAGAAGCCATCAAGAACACACATTGTGGGAGTGCCCAAAGGTCTCAGGTGGGATCAAAGTTGCATTATGCTGAGTGTTGTACAAACACAGATAAAAAGACAACCCCCAGGCTGCAGGGTTTACAATCTAAAATGACAGACTGGGGTTGGTGACAGGCATAAACTGACAAGCAAATGAATATGGTATCAGAGTAGGCATCTGAAATATATCTACTCTGTGTGACTGTATGACTTGATACAGGATGTTAGACCACAATAGTCTCTGCCCTCTCTCTGGATCCTCACTGCAGGCCATATCGAAATCATTCCACTTTTTCCTTCATAACATCTCTAAGATCTGGCTTTGTCTGTATCCAGATTACCAAAGTTCTTATCTACATCCTCTTCATCTCCTGTCTGGACTAGTGCAACCCTGTCCTCCTTAGCCTGGACTACTGTAATCTTGCCCCCACTTTAAATCAATTTAAAAGGTTACTTTCAAAAATTATCTCCCTAGCTCATCAGTTCAGTTGTGCCATTCCCTCTTTTAAACCAACTCCTAATCCATATTTTATCTTTACAAATTAGCTCCTCCTTACTTTTCCAGTCTCTTATCTCACTAGGTCACTCCATCAGGAATGAGCAGCCTCTTCGCTGATGTGTGAGTGGGAAAAGCGTACATTTTTTTCCACCCTGACCTGTATGCATGGAATACACTCCCCTAATTAAATTACACTGTCACTAACACATTCTCCCCCATGACCTCTCTCTTCTATGAGGTCAAAAGTGCAGCAGCCAGTGGGGGTGGTCAGGTAGGTGATATATTAAGCTCTCTTATTCGCTTTGTTTATTTAAAAAAAAATATGAACTCTCCAAACTGTACACTTGGCTAGTTATTTATATTACAGTAGTGCCTTGGAATTTCAATAAAGGTCAGAGCCGCATTCTGCTAGGCGTTGTACAGAGAAGTAACAAAAGCAACAGGCCATGTCACAGAGATTTTACAAACTAGGTATGAGGGCATAATAGGTGGATGGAACAGATTAACAGGAGGGGTAACAATAAAAACAGAGTTTAGCATAAAAGCTGAAGTCTGTGCTCACTACTTGCCTAATCAATGACAGAGGGTGAGGATCTAGGAGGGGTAGTAGGGTCATCTTGCCAGGTCCTATATAAATCAGAATGGATTACAGTCCAGGCCATGGACTGTAATAGAAGGTGCTGAGTACTACTGGTGAGAAGGAATTAACAAAACTTGTTATGGAATGGGTAGGTTTCAGCAGGTATCCCTCCAATTTCATCCTGAGTTCACAATGACCTCATGGAAATCAAAAATGGCTTTTTTCACTTAACTCTATTACACTCACTGTGAGCTTCCATAAGACCCTAAGAGCCCCTAAATGCCCATGGGCAGAGGGCCCATTATACTGTAACTCATATCAGACCTAATACAATCACTATCTCCAACACACAGTTGTCACAATATGTATCCAAAACATACCTTTTAAGATATCATAAGTATCTGGTGACATGCTCGTCAGGCATATCTTTGAGTGATGTATGTATGGATTATTTGTAAATAATTCTGTATGTGTGCTGGAAATATATTTATAAAACGTGTTTTGGAAGTGGTGCATAAATTAAGCCTGCCCTAGACAAAGGAATGTGAATTGACCAGTCTGATGACTAGCTTGACTGCAGGCAGAGGACAATGAAAGTACAATTATATATAGATAAACAAAGCAATCAAACAAACAAGTGATGGAGGACGGTTTAGTGAAAACACTGGAGGACAGAGTCTGCACCCCCAGAAAGTCTTCCTGGCCCTTGAGGCAGAGACAATGGACTTTGGGAAACATAAGGGGAACCAAAAGGCATTCTAGTTGTCCATCACTTAGCAAACAACGGGAACTGTGAAAGTCGGAGCCCCTGGCCTTGGAGGGCTAGAGCTGCTGGTAATTTGATGTGAAAAAACTGCTTAAATAAAGATTGTAACATGCTAAAAAGAAAGTGAATCTTGTTTTGTTTGTAATCATACCTGCCTGTTTTTTCTTGCTGAGTATCATGTAAAGCTCTTTTTTATGAATAAATTTGTGATTAGTTTTTACTGTAAACCATCTCAGTATGGATAACCTTACAAATAAGACCTTCAACCTCAGCTAAACAAACAGGATGGTATGTGTGCTGTGTATCTTTAGAGGCTGCAAACTTAACTAATTCTGTGAGTGGCCAGTGAGAGGGACTGGACACTAGAGACAGACGTCTCTGGGGAACTCAGGAATGGGGGGTTCATGTATTGTTACTTGCAAGACAAAGGAAAGGCTTTACATGGTAGAGTCGTGAGCTTGCAGACTACACTCTTGCTGAAGCCGAGAGCTAACACAGTGGCTTACAGTTCTGGGTTCCATGAACACAGCGTCACATTCCCCACACCTAACAGCTCTGCCAGGGAGCAATAGTCAGTGCTGCTGTGCAGCTTCTCATCTACTAATGCAATTCATAGTAGCAGGGATACTGTTTCACAGGAGTGGTTTGATGCTCTAAATGTTACCAGAGTTGAAAGTGAACTTTGTCATTCTCAGGTTTCTTGGCCACTACTGGGGGTAAAGCTGTGTCTGCTCAGCCCAGAAACTGGCTTTTCTGTGGTTTGCTTCTGTAGTATAATTGGACAAAAACCTCTTGAAATGTAGCTCCCTTGTCACTGATTTCTCGGTCTTCTATAAGCATTTCTGACCTGCTTTGCTTTTAAGCAGAAAACTCCCAAAGCGGACAGACTCAGTAATCTGAAGTATAAACCTGATATCTGTGAGAAGGGAAGATTATGGGGATTATATAATCAGTCTCAGAATCTGAATAGGAGAAGTGGGGGGCAAGAGGAAACATCATGGAATGAACACCCATAATCTTCTCTAATAGCAGCAGCAGCTGAGGCACTATGGGAGAGTTGTCCAGGTTTTCCCCAACGCACTCATACAAATAGTGCTCAGTAGCATGGGAGCTGTGGAAAACCCAGTACAGTTGACACTTGGTTGTATTATGATAAAAGCTGCTGTGTGGACACAATTTTGTTGTAACTACGTCAAATGAGTATATCATGACCTGGTTACAAAATTGTGATTGTATTTGTAGACTGCAGAGGGCTTCGGAGAAAACAGGAAAACTTGGCTTATAGCAGTAGAAATATACTATATTACAGACCACCTGCCCAGGATGGTGATTGTGATATGCTCTGGGAAAGCTATGTTGATTTTGTTCGGCTAAGCATTCTAACTGTTCAGGGTCAGATTCTGGAGTAAGGTACTATAGGGGAATAAGGATAGCATGGCCCACTTCAGGCATTGCTTCTAAGCAGTGTTGTGGAAAGTGCTAACTGTATTTCAAAATTTAAGTAGTACAGTTTTAATCTCAGTATTTATGAGGTGATTACTATGGAAGGTCACCTTCCTGAAATGTTAAATCATTTCTGACAGAAGAAACATATGGGGAGCTCAGCAGGCAAAGTCATTAACAGAGTTCTGCTTTGCAGTTTAAAAGAATCTTGCAAACAGGTCCCACTACTGAACTTCTAACTATGAGTATACTGCAGGTACTAGGCCAATGTGCTCAAACACATCTGTCCAGAGAGAAACAGGAACCCACTTATCTATTCATGGGGATTTCTGAGTGTTTCTCTCTGTGCTCTTTCTCCAAGCCTCTTTCTTTCCTCACTTCACAATGTCAATTATTATGACATGAGAGGTTTCAGAGTAGCAGCCGTGTTAGTCTGTATTCGCAAAAAGAAAAGGAGTACTTGTGGCACCCTAGAGACTAACCAATTTATTTGAGCATAAGCTTTCGTGAGCTACAGCTCACTTCATCGGATGCTTATGCTCAAATAAATTGGTTAGTCTCTAAGGTGCCACAAGTACTCTTCTTTTTATGACATGAGGAGCACTTCAAGATACTTTACAACACATACTCTCTATATGCTAGGTGCTATAGATAGGGAGAGTGACGAACAGAGGGTGCTGAGTGACTTGCCCAAGGTCACACAGCAGCAAGACTGTCCAAATTGGGAGTGGAACACAAACTCCTCCCATCCACTCCTGTGCCTTAGCCCTGGTCTACACTAGGACTTTAGGTCGAATTTAGCAGCATTAAATCGATGTAAACCTGCACCCGTCCACACGACGAAGCCCTTTATTTTGACTTAAAGAGCTCTTAAAATCGATTTCCTTACTCCACCCCTGACAAGTGGATTAGCTCTTAAATCGGCCTTGCCGGCTCGAATTTGGGGTACTGTGGACACAATTAGATGGTATTGGCCTCCGGGAGCTATCCCAGAGTGCTCCATTGTGACCGCTCTGGACAGCACTCTCAACTCAGATGCACTGGCCAGGTAGACAGGAAAAGAACCGCGAACTTTCGAATCTCATTTCCTGTTTCGCCAGTGTGGCAAGCTGCAGGTGACCATGCAGAGCTCATCAGCAGAGGTGACCATGATGGAGTCCCAGAATCGCAAAAGAGCTCCACCATGGACCGAACGGGAGGTACGGGATCTGATCGCTGTATGAGGAGAGGAATCCATGCTATCAGAACCCCGTTCCAGTTTTCGAAATGCCAAAACCTTTGTCAAAATCTCCCAGGGCATGAAGGACAGAGGCCATAACAGGGACCCGAAGCAGTGCCGCATGAAACTGAAGGAGCTGAGGCAAGCCTACCAGAAAACCAGAGAGGCGAACGGCCACTCCGGGTCAGAGCCCCAAACATGCCGCTTCTATGATGAGCTGCATGCCATTTTAGGGGGTTCAGCCACGACTACCGCAGCCGTGTTGTTTGACTCCTTCAATGGAGATGGAGGCAATACGGAAGCAGGTTTTGGGGACGAAGAAGATGATGATAATGATGAGGTTGTAGATAGTTCACAGCAAGCAAGCGGAGAAACCGGTTTTCCTGACAGCCAGGAACTGTTTCTCACCCTGGACCTGGAGCCAGTACCCCCCGAACCCACCCGAGGCTGCCTCCTGGACCCAGCAGGCAGAGAAGGGACCTCCGGTGAGTGTACCTTTTAAAATACTATACATGGTTTAAAAGCAAGCATGTGAAAGGATTACTTTGCCCTGGCATTCACGGCTCTCCTGGATGTACTCCCAAAGCCTTTGCAAAAGGTTTCTGAGGAGGGCAGCCTTATTGCGTCCTTCATGGTAGGACACTTTACCACTCCAGGCCAGTAACACGTACTCGGGAATCATTGTACAACAAAGCATTGCAGTGTATGTTTGCTGGTGTTCAAACAACATCCATTCTTTATCTCTCTGTGTTATCCTCAGGAGAGTGAGATATAATTCATGGTCACCTGGTTGAAATAGAGTGCTTTTCTTCAGGGGACACTCAGAGGAGCCCATTCCTGCTGGGCTGTTTGCCTATGGCTAAACAGAAATGTTCCCTGCTGTTAGCCACAGTGAGGGGGGAGGGGGTAGCCACGCGGTGGGGGGAGGCAAAATGTGACCTTGTAATGAAAGCACATGTGCTATGTATGTAATGTTAACAGCAAGGTTTACCCTGAAAGAGTGTAGCCACTGTTTTATAAAATGTGTCTTTTTAAATACCGCTGTCCCTTTTTTTTTCTCCACCAGCTGCATGTGTTTCAATGATCACAGGATCTTCTCCTTCCCAGAGGCTAGTGAAGCTTAGAAAGAAAAAAAAAAAACGCACTCGAGATTAAATGTTCTCCGAGCTCATGCTGTCCTCCCACGCTGACAGAGCACAGACGAATGCGTGGAGGCAAATAATGTCAGAGTGCAGGAAAGCACAAAATGACCGGGAGGAGAGGTGGCGGGCTGAAGAGAGGGCTGAAGCTCAAATGTGGCAGCAGCGTGATGAGAGGAGGCAGGATTCAATGCTGAGGCTGCTAGAGGACCAAACCAGTAGGCTCCAGTGTATGGTTGAGCTACAGCAAAGGCAGCTGGAGCACAGACTGCCACTACAGCCCCTGTGTAACCAACCACCCTCCTCCCCAAGTTCCATAGCCTCCACACCCAGACGCCCAAGAACGTGGTGGGCGGGCGACCGGCCAACCAGCCACTCTGCCACAGAGGATTGCCCCAAAAAAAGAAGGCTGGCATTCAATAAATTTTGAAGTTGTAAACTGTTAAAGTGCTGTGTGGCATTTTCCTTCCCTCCTCCACCACCCCTCCTGGGCTACCTTGGTAGTCATCCCCCTATTTGTGTGATGAATGAATAAAGAATGCATGAATGTGAAGCAACAATGACTTTGCCTCTGCAAGCGGTGATTGAAGGGAGGAGGGGAGGGTGGTTAGCTTACAGGGAAGTAGAGTGAACCAAGGGGCGGGGGGTTTCATCAAGGAGAAACAAACAGAACTTTCACACCGTAGCCTGGCCAGTCATGAAACTGGTTTTCAAAACTTCTCTGATGCGTACCGCGCCCTCCTGTGCTCTTCTAACTGCCCTGGTGTCTGGCTGCGCGTAACCAGCATCCAGGCGATTTGCCTGAACCTCCCACCCCGCCATAAACGTCTCCCCCTTACTCTCACAGAGATTGTGGAGCACACAGCAAGCAGTAATAACAGTGGAAATATTGGTTTCGCTGAGGTCTAAGCGAGTCAGTAAACTGCGCCAGCGCGCCTTTAAACGTCCAAATGCACATTCTACCACCATTCTGCACTTGCTCAGCCTGTAGTTGAATAGCTCCTGACTACTGTCCAGGCTGCCTGTGTACGGCTTCATGAGCCATGGCATTAAGGGGTAGGCTGGGTCCCCAAGGATACATATAGGCATTTCAACATGCCCAACAGTTATTTTCTGGTCTGGGAATAAAGTCCCTTCCTGCAGCTTTTGAAACAGACCAGAGTTCCTGAAGATGCAAGCGTCATGTACCTTTCCCAGCCATCCCACGTTGATGTTGGTGAAACGTCCCTTGTGATTCACCAGAGCTTGCAGCACTATTGAAAAGTACCCCTTGCAGTTTATGTACTCGGCAGCTTGGTGCTCCGATGCCAAGATAGGGATATGGGTTCCGTCTATGGCCCCACCACAGTTAGGGAATCCCATTGCAGCAAAGCCATCCACTATGACCTGCAGATTTCCCAGGGTCACTACCCTTGATATCAGCAGATCTTTGATTGTGTGGGCTACTTGCATCACAGCAGCCCCAACAGTAGATTTGCCCACTCCAAATTGATTCCCAACTGACCGGTAGCTGTCTGGCGTTGTAAGCTTCCACAGGGCTATCGCCACTCACTTCTCAACTGTGAGGGCTGCTCTTATCTTGGTATTCATGCACCTCAGGGCAGGGGAAAGCAAGTCACAAAGTTCCATGAAAGTGCCCTTACGCATGCGAAAGTTTCGCAGCCACTGGGAATCGTCCCAGACCTGCAACACTATGTGGTCCCACGAGCCTGTGCTTGTTTCCCGAGCCCAGAATTGGCTTTCCACAGCATGAACCAGCCCCATTAGCACCATGATGCGTGCATTGGCAGGGCCCATGCTTTCAGAGAAATCTGTGTCCATGTCCTGATCACTCACGTGACCGCGCTGACGTCGCCTCCTCGCCCGGTATCGCTTTGCCAGGTTCTGGTGCTGCATATACTGCTGGATAATGCGTGTGGTGTTTAATGTGCTCCTAATTGCCAAAGTGAGCTGAGCGGCCTCGGTATGCTTGCCTTGGTATGGCGTCCGCACAGAAAAAAGGCGCGGAACGATTGTCTGCCATTGCTCTGATGGAGGGAGGGGCGACAGACGACACGGCTTACAGGGTTGGCTTCAGGGAGCTAAAATCAACAAAGGGGGTGCCTGTACATCAAGGAGTATTTCAGGCAGGACTTCACGGAGGGTTCCAATAAGAAATGGTGCACCTAAGTTATTGTTCTTATTGGAACAAGGAGGTTAGCCTGGCCTCTGATTGATACATGGCTAGATTTACCTCGCTGCACCTTCTCTGTGAGTGACTGCAGTGTGACCTAGAGGAATGAGTCCCCTAGACAGGGGTTGGGGGGAAGCAAATGAGTACAAAACAAATCTGGTCTATTTCTTGTTTTGATCCACTCCATCTATCTTTTACGTCTTTGGCTGGCAGCAGACGGTGCAGAAGGACTGCATGCCATCCACATCTCATGGCTGCTCAGCAGAAGATGGTGCAGTAGGACTGCTAGCCATCCTCATCTCTTGCCTGCCCAGCAGAAGATGATGCAATAGGACTGCTAGCAATCCGTATCGCCTGCCTGCTCACCATAAGACGGTTCAATAGGACTGACTGCAGGACTAAAGAGAATGACCTGGTCAAGTCACTCCAAATTTAGTCCCTGTGCCCATGTCTGCCCAGGCGCTCCCAGCCGACGTGGCCAGGAGCACCTCGGACATGACGAGGACAGCTACCAGTCGTACTGTACTGTCTGCTGCCAGAAGGCAATGGGTTGCTACTACTGTGTAGCAATGCCGTATGGCGTCTGCCAGCACCCAGGAGACATACGGTGACGGTTACCTGAGCGGGCTCCATGCTTGCCGTGGTATGGCGTCTGCACAGGTAACTCAGGAAAAAAGGTACGAAACGATTGTCTGCCCTTGCTTTCACGGAGGGAGGGAGGGAAGGGGGGCCTGACGATATGTACCCAGAACCACCCGCAACAATGTTTTAGCCCCATCAGGCATTGGGAGCTCAACCCAAAATTCCAATGGGCAGCGGAGACTGCAGGAACTGTGGGATAGCTACCCACAGTGCAACGCTCTGGAAGTCGACTCTAGCCTCGGTACTGTGGAAGCACTCCGCCGAGTTAATGCACTTAATGCACTTAGAGCATTTTCTGTGGGGACACACACACTCGAATATATAAAACCGATTTCTAAAAAACAGACTTCTATAAATTCGACCTTATTCCGTAGTGTAGACATACCCTTAAAAACACAAGTCCACCCTTTCCTCCATTTTCCACATTTACACAATCTATGCTACTTCCCATTGTTTTCTCCCTGCCTCACAGGATCTTTCCTCAGTCAATTACACTTCCTTCAGACCCCTCCTACTTCAAACTGCCACTCTTAACTGCCATGGAACCTTCTCATTCCCTCCTTTTTCCCCCACTCGTGGGGCATCCCAAAGCACATTTTACCTACTCTCTGAATAGTAGTAGGAAGGAAAGGAATTTAATTGTAATCAGCTCCATTGGATTAAATTCACTTTCTCCTCCACCCCATTCACTCACTTGGCAAAGTATTTAAAAAAAAAATCACAAAATTTGTATATATTTTGAAACTATTTAGTCAGCTCTTTAACCTGCCTTCCACCCCAACAATAACTGAATTGGAATGAAGGGCACTATCTAAATATAAAACACCTTGATCTTTCCCAGGGGGTCCTTTAATTTGCTGGATCCCACAAATCCACTTGTGAGTTTTCTATTGCCTTCTATATAGTAGCCAGTTATCGTCTTGGTACACAAGTCATGCTAACAGACAAGGGAACAAATAATAAAGCATATAGCATTTTTCATATAGATTATTTTTTCTTTCTGCTATGTTGCCAGTAGAATTTAAAAAGAAAAGTCAATCAAAAGAAGGTACCCACACTTTCTAACATTCAAACCTTTAATATTAGAACAAAAACAACACAACGCAAATTTAGTATTTGATTAAATAAAACATTTTTGGTTCAGTGAAGCATCAAAAACAAGGCTCAGGGTTACCGATTATAAAAATCTTAACTTGCAGTGGAAGGACAGGGCACGCTGTTCAGGTAGTCCGCAGGTGATGATGGGAACATATGAAGGATCTAAAAGTGACAGTAGTGGGGATGTATAGGACACACATTGAAAAGCATAGATAATCTTTACAAGGAAGATTTGGAAGAGGGCAGCAGGGTCTTCCACAGGGGAGCGAGAAGAAGGGCTACAGTTTGAAGATGAAAGATCAGCAGAAATCAAATGCAAAAGCTGCTGCCTCTGCAATCTGTCTTCCTCATTTGTGCCTTTAACATAGATTTGGGCCCTGGCCCACAGAGATATGGATGCAAATGTCATAGAGCAGTCTGAATGTACAAATAATTATTTTAATAGTACAGGGAAAATATGATCCTCTCTTTTGTATTGGTTGCCTCATGATTGTGACATACTAAAGATCTGCAGACTCAGGCCATTGTAGGGTTGCCAATGCAATTCACAAGGTAGCTCTTTTAGCTTGTATTGGGGCTCAAAGCTTACAAGTAGTAGTAATTTACAACTTGGATTAGAATGGCAGTCCAAGGGATCATGAAGGATCATTTTCACTCAGCAAAAGTGCTTTTTGGAAGGAAAAATTCAAGCAGCTCAAGTCTTGCAAGGACAAAGGGGAAATTTTACCAGATATTAGAGGGAAAGACTGAGGAAGGTAAAGGCTGGAGGGAGCAGACTACACTGCAGAACACACTATTCTGAAAGTAGTACATTTTTTTTTTTTTTTTAGTGGTAACAGTAGTTGGTTTCATAGTAGCTCCTTGTCATGTTCTGGAACAGTGTTTCTTCTTCTGTGCTATCTAAATTAGGATACCTTTTCTTCTGTCTTCATACCTCAAAACCATGCTACTGTTCCACACACAAAACAGACAGATAAGGATGTTTCCACACAAATTACCAGTATGCAGGGGCAGCACTATTAAAACGGACTATTAAAAAACTCTCTTAAGTTTACTGTTACGGACCAATTCTGTGCTGAACTACACACCCACTCAAGTGATATTACTTCTGATTGAAACACCATTTATGATCAAACTTCTAAGACATAAGATAGAGTTCAGCATCTTTAACATCTGAATCGTGGGCACTTCTAGGAAATATTTGCATTGCTAAAGCAGGTCTCTCTAAACAACGGCTGAGGCCAAAGTGAGAACAGGGGTGCCACAACTTAAAATCCAAACTCCAGGCTCAGAAAACTCACACGCCTTGCTGCTCTTTAACCCCAAATGAACACAAGCTCACCTCAGAAAGGAGCACACTTTCATAGGGGTGATGGCGGCTCTTAAGAATTTAAAAACATGATTCAGCCATAGATTCACAGGAATGAATACATTTGATAAGTAAAATGAAAGCTTATGCGCTAATAAATTTGTTAGTCTCTAATGTGCCACACGTACTCCTGTTCTTCTTACTTCGGTTGATGTTCCTCCACCAACTAAGTGAAGAAGTATCTGAAAAGTAAATACCAAGCAGTGACAATTATGTGAATCAGAGAGAGAAAGAGAGAAGGGTGGGTGAATAAATGCAGAGATAAAAGAGATTAGAAGCAAGACATACATAAGACAATCTCAGGGACACAGACTCCAAACTCCTACCTCCGAAGTTAAAAAACATCTTTTTCAAGTGGTTAAAGCTTAACTTTGAGGCAAAGGAAGGGTTAAAGAGGCTGTAAATAATGCATTTAATACTAATTTCTTATAACAGTATATCTGAACAGAGCCTTATGGGATGAGGAACAGAAATTGCATGCACATTAATTAACCCCATATAGTAAAAGGCTTTAAACTTTTCAGTGCAATTCTGCCATGAGCTGTGACACAGACTAATCAAAACAAGGGAGTAACAATTCTAGATATTTTTCTTTCAGATATTATCCAAGCCAAACTGATTAAATATCATTCTGAAATTAACTGACGTATGGATGTAACTGCAAAACTGTTTTAACATTTAGTCCTGATAATGCAGTCATGTACAATATGGAAGACTGCTCACTGACTAAATGCCATGCTCAGAGAAGAAATAAACATAAACCCAAGTTAAACTGAGATGATAGGTACCCCAACTAACAATTTTCAATTATTAGAAGCAGCAAAGAGTCCTGTGGCACCTTATAGACTAACAGACGTATTGGAGCATAAGCTTTCGTGGGTGAATACCACTTCGTCGGAGGCATGAGAGTTTCATTAGCGTTTCCTTTTTCCACTCATATAAATTGGAAACATTATCTAATTTCCTTATTTTATCACAAGTCCAATCAATCAGTGGATTTTCAGTCTGGATATTTAATAGTAAGATTGCCTCTGAAAAGGCTGTCATTAAAGTTCACCAAGTGAACACTTGGCCTTCTTATATTTTATCATCTTTACAGTATTTCTAACATCAGTGACATTAGATATTCATCCAGCACCTCCCCTGCCTATTATTGTAAAATTAAATCAAACAGAACTAGATACATTTTACTTCTTTTTATTTGTGTCTAATGCTGTTAAATGACAGAAACCATCTTCAGCAGTCTGAAGAGGAAGTTACACACCAAATAACTGAAGTTCACCTATGAGATGGGCTTCTCTCTGGTCGTGAGCCCAGAACAATTGCTAACAGTTACTGCTGGTGCATGAAACCCCACCTGCATGGAAACCTCTGGGAGGCTAGGAAGGGGAATGGCTTCCAACTGCCTCAGCTCCTTTCCAACTAGTCTGTAAATTATATTCTAACAGAGAAAGGAGGAGGTGCAGATCAGTGGGAGCAACAGACACAGGAACATCACTTAGTAGTAATCTTTCAAAGAATTGCCTTCCCAGAGCCCCACCTTTGGGAGATTAGCAAAGAGTGCTAAATTTGAAGGTGGGTCAATGAGTAAACAATATAAAACTGCCCTTCCGACCTGAACACCAGACTTTGATGCCAAGACAAGGAGGGAGTGTTTTGTAAAATCTGAAAACAACAACATGGAGCTGATCTACATGTTATTGTACATGGAATGCGATTTTGATTAATTAATTAATTTTAACAGCTGGCCACGGAGACCTGCCATTAGCTGAATATGCCTGGAATCCTGATGCTGCAGCCACACCACCTAACCCATAACACTTCTGGATACTATCATGTTACAAACAATCTAGGAGTTTCTGAGTTCCTGAGGAATTCACTCCCGCCTAATAGCTTCTCTCTACTTACCAGGGGATCTAAGCGCAGCAATCAGTCCCGCAGGGGTCAATTTAGCAGGTCTAGTGAAGACCCGCTAAATCAACGACTGATCACTCTCCTGTTGACTTCAGTACTCCATCGGAACGAGAAGCAGAAGGTAAGTCGATGGGAGAGTCTCCCATTGACCCAGAGTGGTGCAGACACCGCAATTAGTCGACCTACGGTACATCGACTCCAGCTATGTTATTCACGTAACTTAGGTCGACTTAGGGCAGGTCTACACTACAGGGCTAAGAAAGAGCTAAGCACCTTGTTCACATCTGAGGTGTGTAACCTGACCTCCCTAGATGACCATGGGGTTTTGGGAATAATACTGGTAGGTTGTTTTGGCTCTGAAGGGAATGTTCATGGACCACAGGCAATTAACTTTTTGCTATCCTAGGGCCTGTAAGGGCCATGTTATTTTCCATGTCTAAGGGCTTTTACATAGTATGGACAGTTACCAAGGCTGATTTAGCATCCTACAGTTTAGGCCTATCAGATCTTACTTGTCAATGCCCTAAATATCCAGGGTACCAGCTCCTGAAGACAAAGCCTCTTAAGTTTGAAATGACCCTTTCTATCTTCACAGACTGTAGAAGACAGGACAGCGCAGGTCAGGCAAGAACTCAGTAACACTCTTCCCTCATGAATTTTTCAGGCTTAGCCATAATCAAGCCTTGAAAAGGCCACAACAGGCTGCTAGGCTTAAATGACAGAAAGATACTGAAAAAACAAAAACCTGAAAACCCAGTAACAGTTAAGCTAAGAACTGCAAAACCAAAACCTAGCACCAAGGGTATGGACAAAAATTAGGCAAGAATTTGCTGTCCATGCTATTGCAGCCAGCTGACCGTGGAAGAAACCAAGGCAGTTGGGGTTTCTGTATGCATGGAGCTCATCAACCAAAGTCCCTGGCAGAAAATGGGTCTGGGCTTGTGGCCAAAGTTGCATTATCTTAAAGGCTGGGGCCTATAAACAGATTCATAGATAAGGCTAGATGGGGCCACTGTGATGATCTCGAAGGTAAGATTTCTTACTCAATAATTTCCTTTCTGCTAGCAACATCTCCCATAATTCTGATACATATTGGCTATTTCCCTATCTGCGGATTCTGGAGGCAGTTCAAACCTATAGCACAGCCAATGCTAGCCAAGCCCCTCTTTTCTGGCCTGCTGCCACATGATTCATTACAAAACTGTGTAAAAAGTCATACAATGTGATTAGTAACAATAACTTCAATGCCAAGTAATAAATTATGTACAGTAGGCTATGGCCTACAAGTGTAACTACCAAATTAAATACTGTTCCTTGGCTATTAAGCCATCCAGAGAGGGTAGAATTGTGGAAGATACTGCCAGCAGGAAGGAAATTATCTGGTAAGAAATTTACCATTTTGCAAGCTCAGCATCTCCCACTATTATGATAGTTATGGGAAGCAGCAAGCACTGAACAGAAGTAGGGGTGGATAAGAAAAACAGAAT
Organism: Lepidochelys kempii; assembly: GCF_965140285.1. Lineage (NCBI taxonomy): Eukaryota > Metazoa > Chordata > Testudines > Cheloniidae > Lepidochelys > Lepidochelys kempii. Next base: position 17,032,055 of record NC_136391.1, read on the forward strand.
GAGATAGGGAAGAGCCCTGTGATGTTTCTCAGGGCACCCAAAGCTGATGTTTCTCAGGGCACCTTGTTGCCACTGTCCTGTAGCCTGAGGGAATCTTGTCTGTGCCAGCTGAATGTTAACTCCCTAACACAACCAGCCTGTCAACCATTCAAGCACTCTCTTCTGAGCTATACCAGTCTTGACTGTTGACAAGAGATGCACCCTAGCTACAGAGTCCCTTCAAAGTGTCCCTTTGGTGTGTCCAGGCCCTGTTCAGAAGTCCCAGATCTTCTATTCTCAAAGGAACAATTCACTCCAGTTAGCCAGTTTTACCTTAGATCACCACTCCTGCATCACACACAACACCCGAGTTCAACCATAGTAAAACAAAAGGAAATGTATTTTAAGAATAGAGATTCAAACAGATTCTCACCCCAAACTTCACTAGTGTTTGCTGGCCCCAAGGAGCCAGGGCAGTCTTTCATGAAGCACCCCACTGTTTCAAGGTGCCTAATCAGCAAATGGCTCGAGTGTCTTTTTCCACCCCATGATATACTGACTCAGCCTTTTGTCCTTACTCACAGACAGGGCGATCCCCTCACTGTCATACTGTTCTTCTTCACTTCCAAGTGGTTTCCATGGGTTTAGTATATCTCTGATGTTTTTCCATTGACTCTACTGTGTTGTTGCAACAGTAGGCAATTAAACAATACATTATATAATCCCCTCCTGCTTGAACAGACCATCACCAAGACATACAACTCCCTGGTGACTCACTTGCACTCCAAGACCATGCAGGCATAATTGTCAAAATAGTTACATTATTCCTTAAATATTACCCATACACACATCTTGCAATGATTATGGGTATCAATAAGTTACAAGCTTTCAGCAGACCTCACATACTACCCTTCATGGATAAATACCATGAAAGTGGTGTAACAGGTGCAGTGAGTTTGTCAGGTCTGAGACAGGAGCTACTTGCAAAGAACAGTGAGCCTTCTGCCAGTTAGCACCAATGGGCCTGTGTCACAAGCCCCTAGAGTTAATTGCCCCAAATGAAAGTGCTATTACTAGATCACTGCCTGCAGCACCTTCTGCTAAAGGAGGTTTCTGCACAGGACAGAAAGGCCATTTTATAGTATCTAATAAAGGTGTTAACCGATCACCATGTTGCTGATCCACAGACTTCTGTGGTGGAACCGCAAGCTCTTTCTGCCCACAAGGTCGCCATAGATTTTGTGGTGTGTGCCTTGATGCCACCTAGTAGAGAAGCACCTAATGCTTTATATGCCTCGCAATGTATAGCTTGATCCATCTATCTAGTGAGAGCTTGGATACCCTGAGCCCTTGGCACTTTGAATGAAAGGAAACAAACAAGGAGCCTGGTCATTTTGTTGATTTGGTGTGCTTGACAGCTCTTCAGTGCTCTTCAAACATCTAAAATGTGTTACAGCTTTTCTGTTGGGGCTGTTGCTTTGGACAGAATGGAGGATGATCTCCTGTGAGGCATGGAAAAATTAATTCCCTGTGGGCAAGATCGATTCTGGGATTTTTAGCACCACCGTGTCATGGAACACACAGTGGGATTCCTGCATAGATAAGCTGCCAGTTCAGAGATTCGTGTAGCAGACGTGATGGCGACCAGAAAAATGGGTTTTTTAGGATAGGTAGACTGAAGATGTGTCAGTGACTCAAAAGGGTAAGTTGTTAGGGCTTTTAACACCAGTGGTAGGTCACACTAGGAAAGTTTGGTCTAATCACAGGTTTAGCCAGCCTGACTGCTCTAAGAAATCTGGATACCTGAGGGTTCTCTGTCAAGGAACCGGAGGTCTTATAAATAGGACGCTACTTACAGATGACATCTGATATGCTACGGAGCTGGGCTGAAATCCCTTGTCTATGGCTTCCTGAAGAAAAATCCAGGATAACTGGGATAGCAGGATCCATGGGATTTTGGGTGTTCTCAACACCATAAGCTAAACCTAGTCCAGATGGAGAAGTAGGCTGTTAGTGTAGAAGTTCGCCTGCAGGAGAGTAAAGTTCCAATCACTTTGGAAGACAGTCCGAGCTAACGCTTCCCTTTCAATAGCCAGGCTATTGGTTGTAGCCAGTCTTTGGATGGGTCTGGATGGAGGAACGGGCCTGGGTAAAAGATGTCTGGTCTCAACGGCAGCTGCAATGATAGTTCCAACGTCAGTTCAGAGAACCATGGTATCCTTAGCCAGTGCGGAATTCACACTATCGCCTTTGCTTCTTCTCACTTTATCCTCTGGATCACCCACCTTCCCCAGAAGGGGAACGGGCAGGCCTTGTGACCATCTGTGTGAAGAGGATCCCTTTCCAGGGATTTGGGGTCTGCTTCCACAGTGAAGTTCTTTACCCAGTTTTTCTTCTTATGATTGGCAACCTGGTCAGCTGCTGAAGACTGCACTCCTATGAAATCAGAGTGAAGACCCCCTGAATCAGACATCATTCGAGTTGTTGACTGCACCACCTGAGCCAGTCTGCCTTTTGTTTCAGCTCTCCTTTCATTTGTATTACTCTCATGGAAGGGAGAGTCCTCTCTGCCCATTCCATTATCTCCATCACTTGTGTGTGTAGTTACACTCCTTGTTCTCCCTTTGGTTGTTGATATACACCACAGTGATCCTGCTGCTGGATTGGACCAGAACACATTCACCCTTTAGGTAGCTCTGGAACATCTGTAGGGCTAGTTTGACAGCTCTGAGCTCCAACAGGATGCTGCTATGGTAACTTTCCCTGGGTTTCCAGGCACCTTGCACAGTTCCTGTGCCCCAGGTGCACTCCCCTTCCTGTCAGGCTGGCACTGATTGTACGTCCTGGTCTGGAAGGCCTATAGGAAGACCCTTGCAGATGTGCTGTGTGATTGTCCACCACTACAGAGAGATCAGCACCTAGTTCGCAACCATTACCATGCTTTCCAGTGACCAGTTCCATACTCTCAGGAAAAAGGCCTAAATGCACCTGATATGGGAACTTGCTCATGAGGTGATTCCTGAACACAAACACAAGAGGCCAAGTAGCTGCAGACAATGAGCTACAGTCAGCCTTGTACACTTTACCAACATGGATATCAGGTTCCGGATCTTGTGGAATCGACCAGTGATGGGTACACCTTTACCACAAAAGTGTCTATTTCCACTCCCATATGAGCTATTTTTGAGGAGTGAGTCAAGCAGCAATTCCTGGTGTTTATCACAAATCCATGTGCTTGAAGCAAATCTAGCATCTTGATTTTGGCACTGTGCAATATTAGTTGGGTTGGAGCTCTGATCAGGATGTCATCTAGGAAGGGATACAAGTGACTACCGTGAAATCTGAGCCTGCCTATCTTGGCAAAGACCCTGGAGGATGAAAATGCAAAATAGGATCATTTAGTATTGGTAGTGAACTGTGCCATATGCAAATCTGAGCTGTCTGTGGTGGCATGATTTTATGGGAATGTGGAGATATGCATCTGCTAAGTCCACAGAAATGAGGAAGTCCCTTGGGACAGGGATGCTAGTCTCTCCATCCCATTTTCTTCATCTAGTTGTTGAGCCATTTGAGATCCAGGATGGCTCTGATACCCATCACCCCCTATTTGCTTCTGGACAATGAAGAAAATGAAGCAGTCCTAAGAATCTTTCTTCTGAAGGAATCCTTACTATTGCTCCTATGTTCAGGAGATAAGAACAGAAGAACGGCCATGCTGGGTCAGACCAAAGGTCCATCTAGCCCAGTATCCTGTGTCCCGACAGTGGCCAATGCCAGGTGCCCCAGAGGGAATGAACAGAGCAGGTATCATGAAGTGATCCATCATCCATTCCCAGCTTCTGGCAAACAGAGGATAGGGACACCATCTCTGCCCATCCTAATAGCCATTGATGGACCTATCCTCCATGAACTTACCTAGTTCTTTTTGAACGCTGTTATAGTCTTGGCCTTTACAACATCCCCTGGCAAGGAGTTCCGCAGGTTGACTGTGTGTTGTGTGAAAAAATACTTCCTTTGTTTTAAACCTACTGCATATTAATTTCATTTGGTGACCTCTAGTTCTTGTGTTATGAAAAGGATGCGAGATTTTGTTTAACACCAACTCACATTGAATGGGGTCACTCAAGAAAGGGGATTGGATGAAAGAGAAATAGCACAGGGCCCTGAGTTCAAGGGAGTATTTACAACTCACTACCTCCCTCAGCCACCTGTCTGTGGTTGACTGAGACCATTCTCCTTACGGCAGGTCTATGCTACCACTTAAGTCAATCTAACTTATGTCGCTCAGGGATCTGAAAAAGACACCCACCTGAGCGATCCAAGTTAAAGCGACCGAAGTGCTGTCCACACTGGCACTATGCTGGCAGGAGACACTCTCCTGCTGACATAGCTTCTGCCTCTTGTGGAGGTGGAGTATTTATGCTGACGGGAAAGTGCTCTCCCGTCAGCATAGAGTGTCTTCACCAGATGTGCTTCAGCGGTGCAGCTGCACCAATGTAGCGCTGCTAGTGTAGACCTGCCCTGAGAAGTGGGAAATTCCACCTCCTAGATTCAGGCCTGGGAGGAGGCATGATCGTTTGTTGTCATAGTGGGCTCTTAAGAGACGGTGGATCCACTCTGGATTTTTCACTTGATCCCCAGTTCCAGGGATTTCCCCAGTATACCTGCTCTCTTTCCTCTGGTACATTTGTGAGGCAGACGGAAGGAGCATCTTTGTCTGTTGCTGGGTTTGTCGTCCCTTCTCAAAGTAGTGAGTGGGAAGGGGAGGGGAACGACTGTTTCAGTTTAGCAGCTCTTTCTGCCACTATTTTGTCTAGTTTTTATCCAAAGAGGAGAAAGCCTGTGAATTTAGATGATCACAGAATTTGTTGGAGCAAACATCAACCTTCCAGGAGCAAAGCCAGATGTTGCATTTGGTTGATGAGTTGTATCCATGGCTCTGGATGAAAAATCACATTGCATGCATTGTGGCATCTGCCTCTAAAAGCTGTTGCTAGAGAAATTTTCTTAAGTGTAGACAGAAAATCAGGATAGTCTCTGTCCTTCATGGCTTTAGGGGTATCAAGCCAGGACACTGGCTTTTGCAAAGAACGTAGCCATCAGGGATGCTCTATGGATGGCCAAAGAAGCTGAAAAGACCATTCTGACAGTGGCTTCCACATTTCTATCAGTTGGATTTTTGGGAAAGAATCCCTTTCAAATGGGATTACCCTATATTTTGCTAGAGATACCACTACAGCATTGACCTTTGGCATGCTTATAATGGCATTTTTTCGCTCTTGCAACTTGTAATATCTAAGTGCATGCCTGCTTATGCATTTACTCTTATCCGGGTTTCCCATTCCTCTCTGATTACATCCACAAAGGATGGGTGCAGCAGGATTTCTGTCTCAAGCAAGGATTTACAAGGTAGGTATCTGCCTTTGGGCTTGTCCTCTAGTGCCTGCTCAGGCTGGATCTACACTGTGGATGCACGTGGTTTCAAACAGGAAGGTTAGACTAGATGACCTTTGCAGTCCCTTCTATCCCTAGGATTCTATGATCTCAGGGGGAAAAAAACTTTCGTTGCATCTTTTGAATGTCCTACTCAGAATCTGAACCCAAGAGCTCCCCTTCCTCAGTAGGGGATAAGGTGTCAGAGTCAGAGGAAAAATATCTTTTAGTTTTTATTATATCTTTTCTTTTCCTTTTTGTTCTGCTCAAAGTCTCCAGATTGGGCTTTTCTGTGCTGAAGTCATGGCTTCTTGAGTGGATGGGGGGAGGGAGAGGAGACAATACCCAACATGCCTACCCAATTCAGTGCAAGTGTCAACTGGCTGAGAACAGGCAGGGCATAATTAGTTTTCCAAAGAGCCTTTAAAAGCTGCCCTCACAAACAGAACACTGCTTGGATTTAGCTCCATATTTGCACAGCTCAATATCTGAATCAGAAGAGAGAGAAGAAAGAAAGGCTGCATGCTACTGCCAAACAAAATGGAAAGAAAGATCAAGAGCCAAGTGAACAGGCACTTGACTGCTTTTGCAGAAGCAGAAGATCTGGCAGAAGGCTGGAGAAGGGGCATGGATAGCATGGGTTGTGCTACTGCTTCTCACTGCCTGCAGAAACTGCAGACAGGAGGGGACTAGCACAGAGGTATCTGAGTTGTAGGATGCAGAATGATGACCTGCATAACACAGGTCTTTCCCGAATTAATTCCTGTTTGAACTAAAGCATTCTTGAAGAATACCACCAAGTTAATTTTTCAACACTAATTTCTCTAACTTTTACTGCAAAAAATATTTTATTAAGAAAAAGTCTGCTAGTTCACACTTTGTAAATATACAAATCATTCCTGTGGACAAACTCAACATTGTCCAAAAAAGAAAACCACACAGAAGCCATTAATAAAATCTCCTCTTCCAGAGAAATTAATATATTTTTTCTTCTCCTCACTGGGACTAGGACACTGAACAATAAAGCAAAATACATCCATTCCTGGAATCTGGTAAAAACTCCTCGGCTGACAGGGGTAAAAATCTGATCATTAGAGTTAAAATATTTAGTATTTAGAAGAATCCATTTTAGTGTTAGCTACTAAAATCTCTGTGGACTGGCACAATAGCATCAGAACACTAAAGTCTTCAAATATTCCGTTTCAATCATTCAACAAGGCTTAACAGGCAAGCTCTAAAAATACCCCCCCACCCTCCAAAAATTTTATACAATATTTGACATCTTTAAAGTGTTCAATTCTTCCCAATTTTATTGGTCTTTGAATCTCGCCCCACCTCACATAATGAATAAAACTGATTGGTTTTTAGATGTAATGTCTGCATTCCCAGTTCTCCAAAGCCACACACACATACATCCCCTAAACTTATTTTTCTACATCATGTATTTGAGATACTTTCGTTTTCATGAATTAAACAAATACATTTGAAGAAATTAATAAAAAATTTTCATATATAAAAGTCCATCTTTGTCTTTATGCATCCATAATCAGTGACACTTCTTCAAAAATAGGTAATGTATTTTACAGGCATTTCAGTTTAAAATCTCCAACAAACACATTTGAGTAGATATCAGTTCAACAATTTTTATAAAAATCTTTTTTATATCACATTTCAGTACAAAAATAGCTGTATTTTTATTAGGTGTATTACTTTCCCGAATCCAAACTTTACCTTAATGTAGGATCTACAGAAGGGAAGTAAAGCCTATTGAACTGATTTTCAGAAAGCTGAACATCCACAAAATGAAGTAAAAATCAGGCCAAATATCTTTTGCGGGTTTCTTCTAAACTAACTTCCACAATAATTACCTGTCATATAAGAATTTATTATGCTGGATGAAAGTGAATTTGACATAGCTGCTTCTTTGATAAGCCTCGGAGGACAAAAAAAAGTCCAAATGCTCATCACAATCTATGTACTTATCATACTTTGCTCAGGAAACTTGCCAAAGCTGCCCTTTCAATTTTGAACACAGCTGACAGTACACATTAACTTTCTTAGGCATTTAGCCGCTACTTAGATCATCTGAAAAAAAAATCTCGGCTTTTTATGGGTTTTCTCAACTTTGTAGGTAACTGTGATTTTATTTTTTTAACTAATTCCTTGTGGTATAATTTTGTGCCAGGGTATATGAAGGTTTCCACACAATGAGAGTAAACTGTATTTACATATCTCAAGATTGCAACACCATTTCTTACAAGCATTAACATGAAATTTCAAAGTAATGCAATACTTTAATATGCTGAATCCAGCTTTAATATTGCATCTTCCCAGAGAGTATAAAATATACATAATGTAAGAAATGCAATGTTAACATAAAAACAACTCCCTCTCCCCAAAATCCTAGAATTCAAAACTTACATATTTGACAATCAATAAAGAAAACCTTAATTTAAAGTCTGTTTCAAGTAGTCTTTTCCCCCCCTAATTTCTCTTGATAGGCAATGAATCTTCTCAAATTCATTTTCACATTGTCAAGAACACACAACTGATCTGTACTGTACTGTCCTTTTCCTTCTTTCCGCATCTGCAATAAAAAAAAAAAATTATACACACACACACCCCCATAATTGAGAAGGCAGCTTTTCAGATTAGGACAGCCAAGCACTCCTCTGATACCCTCTGGCAGGATATGATGCTCCTGCCTTTCAATTATTCAAAAACAGTAAATTCACAGCACATCATTGCCAGATATCTGACCAGTACTATTATTGGTATCCGACTTCAGAGTTAAATCTGTATTTATGTATAAACATGTATTTATCCTCTGTAGATATTTTAGGGAAAACACCTAGCACTGCACTCAGAAATAAAATGAAGTGCAGAACACCCACACATTTAATGAAGGGTCAATTGGTGGAGTATGACAGCCGCGAATTTGTTGTGCCCTAGAATGATGGGCTAAAAGATATTAGGCCATCCAGCAATAAACTATAGAAATAAAAAGGTATCTATTTTAAAAGTATATTGGAGCTTTTAGCCTACTGGGTGTCACCTGGCTAAAGTAACACAATGCTTTGAAAATTTACCCCCTTTTAAAGGAAAAAAATAATAATTTGAGAGATCGGAAGTTTCATTTGTATAATTTCACTTACAAGTAAAGGATTCTGGTTAAGACTATCTTAACTAAGCAGCAACAGGATAAATATATACACATCTGGACACCCATGCAAATTAAAACAAGAAGTCAAACTAGTTTCAGAAGAGGATTTCCTCTCTCCTCTCTAAAGGTTAACCATGTTTGGCCCTCTCTACCCATGGAGGAATTGGCAGAATCAACTTACCAGAATTTCAGAAAAAGATCGACAATAACTTAGACACCAAAGGTGCCTCGTAGTAAATATGGGATTATTTCTTTATACCCCTGGTTAAATTGATGGTCAAGAAAGGAACTCTTCTTTCCATCTAAAACATACTAACAGTAAGTGAGGTTTGTTTTTGTGCTCTCTTCTATGCACTGAATTGTTTAAAATCATGTGGGCATATTTCACATAAAATTCCTGGTAGTACAAGCAGCTAAACTAATCTCAAGTGTTAACTTGCACTGTGTTTTGAGGCCTTGGACTGGTTACTATTTGTGAGATGCCTACCCTCATTTTGAAGACTGGCTGGAATTCTTTCAGTGCAGGGAGCAATTTAATCTGAACTGCTGCTTTTTCAGCCTCTTTCCCATCTGCAAAAACATCAAAGAGAGCATCCAGAGCTTCTCCGGCTACCACAAGAGAAGAATCCTTCATAGCAACCTCAAGAAGAAATTTACCAATCATCTGAAAAGAGACACTTATTTTTAAAAACATGGCATTATAAAACAATGGCAAGTAATTTCCACTAAAGCAGTTTAGGGGTTGCTACCAAGGTATTTTTTACCTTTAGTGTTTCAGCTGTATCTTCTACTTTTGCCAGCACGCTGCCAGCAATTCCCAGGATGCTAACTACATTTACTCTAACACTGATATTACTGCTATGAATACCTGCTTCACATAAAGTCATCAGCTGCTCAGGAGTCATACACTATTTAAAAAAAAGGGAAGAAAAGTAAATGTCAGACAAATTTAAATTTCCAGAGAAACACTATTTCAAAGAAAAATCTTTAGGTCATTTGCGTCTATATAAGACAGACAAACCTATAGCAGATAAGTAGCATCAGTATATTATGAAAAAAGTTAAGACTGAAGATGGAATCAGCATGGAGATTATTAAACTATCCTTTTACTCCTTCAGGAGTTTCCTCCAGAAAGGCTCGAGACTCATTGTCATGTCTCTGTAGGTAAAAAGCCCTAAACCAAAAGCCACATATTTACCTGAAATATTTGAATAACTCCTTCTAAGCCATTAATAAACATTACAGAAACTCTTTATTCATAAATTCATAGCATTTAAAGCCAGAAAGGACCATTAAGTCATCTAGTCTGACAAGAATATCACATTTCCCCCAGTAACCGCTATAATGAACCAATAACTTGTACGGTTAAAGTACATCTTTTAGAAAGGCATACAGCCTTGAAGCTATCAAGCAAGAAAGAATCCACCACTAGCCTTGGTAGTTTAGCACACAAAAATTAAAAACTGTGGCTGCTGCACAGACAGATACAGCTTCGGTTTTACATTTGTTTTTGAAAAAGTTAGCCCAACTGTTTTTCTTTAAATATGTATATGAAATAACCACCAGGCTCAGAATTAGCGTGAAAGGTTTCTTCTAGGACAGGGGTGGGCAAACTACGGCCCAGGGTCCACATCCGGCCCATCAAGACCTTTTAATCCAGTCCTCGAGGTCCTGCTGGGAAGCTGGGTCAGGGGCTTGCCCTGCTCCGCACGTGCCGTGGCTCCGTGCGGCTCCTGGGAAGCGGCCGGCATGTCCCCCCTCCGGCTCCTACACACAGGGGTAGCCAGAGGGCTCCGCATACCGCCCCCACCCCCACAGCTCCCATAGGCTGGGAACCATGGCCAATGAGAACTGTGGGGGCAGCGCCTGCAGACAGGCCAACACGCAGACCCACCTGGCTGCGCCTCAGCATAGGAGCCAACGGGGGGACATGCCGCCGCTTCTGGGAGCTGCTTGAGGTATGGCCATCTGAAGCCTGCACCCCTGATCCCCAACCCTGATCCCCCTCCTGCTCTCCAAAACCCTCAATCCCAGCCCAGAGCCCCCTCCTGTACTCCAAAGCCCTCATCCATGGCCCCACATCAAAGCCTGCACCTCCAGCTGGAGCCCTCATCCGCCCGCCTCCCCCGCACTCCAACCTCCTGCCCAAGACCAGAGCCTCCTCCCGCACCCTAATCTCCTCATCCTCTCCCCACCTCCCAATTTTGTGAGCATTCATAGCCCGCCATACAATTTCCATACCCAGATGTGGCCCTCAGGCCTAAAAGTTTGCCCACCCCTGCTGCAGGAGCATATTATTTTCAGCAAACCTTATTTATCTATGAGAAAAATTAGGATGAATTTTGTTAAACCTACAATTCCAGCAGTGTTAATAAGCATTGTCACAATGCTTAAAGCATTAAACATCAAGTTACAAGAATCTAGCACTCTTTAAAGATTGGTTTGTTTTCAAAACCATTCAAGTACAATCTGATGTAAATTTACTGTACCTCAATCTACCAGAATGCCCAACGTTTGGTAGAAAAATCTCTCACCTGAGATATATTCTTTGATGCCATTGTTTGCAAGAGAGCCCTCATAGCACTAGTTATGGCTTCCAGGAATTCAGTGTGTGTAGGAAATTCTGTTCAAAAATAAACACAAAGCCAAAGAGTCAGAACAAACTTCAAATCATTTTAAAGACTTTCTGCACTGAGAGCAGAGAAAAATTTCCTTCTATTCCACATCTATTGGTGCTGCTCTATGTTAAAACCTAGATTTTCAGAAACTGGGCCTCTAGCTTTGTAGGTGGAAACTGCCAACAATTTCATGTTCATACACCTCTACCCCGGTATAATGCAACCCGATATAACGCGGGTTCGCATACAACGCGGTAAAGCTCCAACACGCTGCTCTGAGCAGTGTGTTAAGGGTTCCGGGCCGGGACGTTGGATAAGGGGCAGAGGTCTTGGGGGCGGTCAGGGGCTCTCCCCCCAGGGCCTGGGAGGCAGGAGCTGTGGGAGGGAGGGGGCACTTTTGAGTGGCCCGGAAGATTACCCGAGGGCTGGGAGTAGCCTGCTCTGCTTCCCTCGCCCCGGCCCCAGCCGTGTCGCTCAGGGGAGGGGGCTTGGGGGAAGGGATTCCCCCCACACTCACCGGTAGCAGCGGAAGCGGAGCAGCCTGGCCCAAGCCAGCTCCACTCCGCCAGTTCCCAGTGTGGCACTCCGCTTCCCACCACAGGTGAATGCGGGACCTTTCCCCAACTGCCCCCTCCCCCGCAGTGACATGGCTGGGGCAAGGAAAACGGAGCAGGCTGGGGCTGCGTCGCTCCGCTTCCCGCTGCCGGTGAGTGCGGAGGGCGTCCTTTCCCCAACCTCCCCGCGCTCACCAGTGGCAGGAAGCGGAGCGCCACGGCTGGGACGTGGCGGAGTGGAGTGGGCTGGGGCCGTGTTGCTCCGCTTCCCGGGGCTGCCGGTGAGTGCCTGTCACGGGGCAGGAGGTGTGGATAGGGGTTGGAGCAGTCAGGGGACGGGGGGGGGTACGATCGGGTCCTGGGGGTGATTAGGGATGGGGGTCTCTGGAGAGGGCAGTCAGGGAACAAAGAACAGGTGGGGCCAAAGCAAGTTCCATATAACGCAGTCTCACCTATAACGCGGTGAGATTTTTTGTCTCCCGAGGACAGTGTTATATCGGGGTAGAAGTGTATTTGTACCTACAACTTATGCCACAGATGTCTAAAGTCCTAGTTTTCCCAAACAATCCAGGACTAGAACTTCTAAGTGACATAAAATATAGGTGTACAATTATGCATGCAAAAAGAGAGGCCTATTTAAGGCCAAACTGAAAATTTAGCACAAGTGTCCCACAACAATATTTCAGATCATAAGCCCCACTGGAGCACTAAGAGGAGCACTGCAAAGGAGCTAAGGGCGTATTTTAAAACTCAATTCCTAGCTCTCTTAAGCAGATTTATAAGACATCCAGTCTTTTCCCTGGGACTCTGAGCTCCAACATGCACCCAGAATATTAATATCTCCCCAGTTAACGTACAGAACACGTTTGTTCACCTGTTAGTTTCCCCCTGGCATGCAGTAAACCCTGGAAACCTAAGACTCAAACTGTGCCCACAAAATTTTGAATATTCAACTGTTCCCCAATACCAACCATCTTCTTGCGTGCATATTGTTCTGTATTTTAACACTTTTCATTCTCCCCTAATGTGCTTTTGTTGCTATTTACAGGCTTTTGCAAGAGTAAAAACCTGCTGTGGCACCTTACAGATTCCTATCCCAGTTAGGAGACTAGAGCTTTGAACAGCTACTTATACCAGTAGTCCACATAATTCACTACAGTGTTTCTAGGCCTGTCAACAATAATTGTGTGTTAGCATGATTATCTGCTACAGCTAGGAGCATCTGTCATCAGAGACTCTTATCCACAGCAGAGAATCATGGGCTAATGTTGTTCTTGTAGTGTAGATGGGCCCTTAAACTATTAATTTCCAGCATGCTTGCTTATCGGCTGGTCACCTCTCAATCTGAAAGCAGCATTAGTAACTGGAAAATCTTCACAATATCTCTCAGTGGAATTAACACAGAAGCTTTTTAGAGACAGGGATAAGTTTGCTACTCCACAACAGTGCTGTTTTAAAAGAACATTGTCCAACAGGTTTATCATCTTCATTCAAATTAAATCATCATCATTCCAGGAAATTTGATAAGCAGCTTTGATGTTTAGTCCTAAACGTAAAATGTTTGGGGCAGATGATTAAATTTATTAGAGATATACATTTTCAAGAGTGGTACACAAAAAATACACACATAACTTATGCCCTGGAGAAAGAGAGGCCTGTTATATTTCCTATTTTGATAAGTATGCAAATACTAGAGTTTGTTTCAGCTTTGGAAATCACTTTGGGACTAGCTTCCTGTGGTGCCTAACCTGAATTATAATGCTGGTGACATGTCATTTCAGAGAAGTGAATTCTCGCAAATTCAGATTTGTTCAGACATACTCGGGAGAAGTCCTGTTCTCCCTGACAATAGCTTGCCTTATGTGATCAATGGAAAAAACTGTCACCATCACAGGTAGTGATGACCAAATACAGATGATGTGGTTTCACATTAGGATGGGGCTCCCTCACAGGTTAAGTCACTTTATAGTTTAGTGCTTGCATATACTACACACTCCAAAAACTTTATTTGATCAGAGCTTTCCTGGGTAAATAGATTACGTGGGGTTTAGATAGCTTTGGTGCATGGCAGCATATTCCCAACATCAGGTTTTCTTGCATTTGGAAAGAAGTGCGGAGGGGATTAGTAATAAACTAGTATTAAATTAAATGCTATGTATAAAATGTATTTATAATAGAAGCAATCAAACTCTTCTGAGTTAAGTTTCTTTATCACTATGGCCTTAAACTTACCTGGTTGAGAAAAAACTAGCTGGGAGAGGTGCTGTGCAAGTGACTGAAGTGTTGAAGCTCCTCCAAGACAATCCACATCTGATACGAACAAAATGCTATGGAGACACATTAGAGCTCTGCACTGTACTGTGTTCATTCTGGAACAAAGTAAATAAAAGAAATATGCCTATTGAGGCTCTATTAATTAAAAAACTACCAATATAAACAAAGAATTTTAATTTAATTATGCAATGTTGAGGTGGGGTATAATTTACCTGGGGATCACAAAGTATCTACATGTAAATATTTGTATCTTGTTATTAAAACGATGTAGCAGACTTGTAAGGTCCAGTTCTCTAGGGTGACCCAAGATGAACCACACAAAATATCAATGTTTGTGGTACAAAAGATCTTGAAACTGAATATCTAGTGTTACATTAATACACTGAAAATGTAAAAAAGTCAAAGAAATTCCTACTTTCTAATTAATGGCTTCCAAGATGGACTGTGCATACAGATGTCTACAGCAACGCTGTTCGGAAAAGCTGTTTTTTCAAGAATCTGGAAAAAAAAAAGTTCAGCAACAGGTTTTTTCGGGGTGAAGGACAGTTTAATGTTAGCTATTTCTTTCAGAGAAGCAGTCGTGTTAGTCTGTATCCGCAAAAAGAACAGGAGTACTTGTGGCACCTTAGAGACTAACAAATTTATTAAAGCATAAGCTTTCGTTGACTACAGCCCACTTCATTGGATGCATAGATTGGAACATAGAGTAAGGAGATACATATGTACATACAGAGAAGGTGGAAGTTGCCATACAGAGTGTAAGAGGCTAATTAATTAAGATGAGCTATTATCAGCAGGAAGAAAAATACTTTTGCAGTGATAATCAAGATGGCCCATTTAGACAGTTGACAAGAAGGTGAGAGGATACTTAACTTAGGGAAATAGATTCAATATGTGTATTTCTTTGTTGATCACTCAGCAGAAACATTAACCTACATATTTATCCCACAATCCCAAACGACCTCCAGCGCTTCCCCAGATGTCAAAAACTCCAACCATGATTCACTCAACTCCCAGAATCTCCAGCTTCTCTCCTGACAACTTCTACAATGAAGTTATGCCCTGGGTTTCGCATAATATAAATATTTTTTATATTAAATTACATTATAAATTACTTGTTTCCATATTTAATCAAAAACCTCTTTAAACAATTTAAAATAAATATGCTGCATAATTTCCACAATGCTGCAGAATCCACGGATCTTGCCAGATATTTTAGGTTCAGTTTGACAGAGTACACAGTTTATCTTATGTAGACACCCGCTTTGTTCTCAATTCTAGCACACTGCCAAACTACTACTACTACTACAAGATGAGGCATGTTACCTTGGCAACTCACAATTAAGAATGAGCAAGGCACTTTACAAATAAACAACCCATAACTTTTGCCAATCCCTCATACCAAGTTTTTAAGGTTAAAAAGTTGAGGTAAGATTCCCGCAGCTGAAAAGGCAGAAAGATCAACAGGAAGATCTCTGGAGGGTTCTCTGGTTATTCACACAAAGAACTCTGTAGCAAGGAGGGAGCAAATCAGACTATCAAAGAATGACAGAAAAGGCTTAAAAAACCCAAAAAACAGATGTTACTCAGATCCTCCAGTGTCATTCTGGATCCTTGTCTGAAAGAAATCAAACTACTTCACCGACACAGTTAGATGAAGCATCTTTATGTTAACACCAATCCCTAATGGCAGAGTTCCCAATATGACTTCATAGTACATACTATCACTGAACAAAATGTTTGGAAGTTTGATCTTTTTATTACAAAGGAACACACCTTCAATGTGAAATCAGTCAATTTTTTTTTTAAATGTACTCAAACTTGTCTCAGATTTTACACCTAACTTGAAGTTCCCCTTTGAATTTTTGTTATTTTACAGTCCCATTTTCTTATTTTAAAAAATGTTTTCCTCTTCCCTGTCACTGCATGAAAAACCTATACACCCAGAGGAAACTCACCTGACTTTACACAGAAAAAGCAAGAGTGACTAAGCAAAAAAAACCCAAAACACTGTCAAATAAAGCAAACAAACTAAAACGAATATTTTTCTCATGCTGCCAGTTACAGTTATCTGAGTTGTTACTTGTAAAAGTAGCAGGTGAAATATTTTTCCAGGAACATGATATTTTAAGTTGGTGTCCTTTTAAGTACTGGAGGATTAAAGTTATTTTTCCTGGGATGCATCAGTTGTAAAGATGAATTTGAAACAAGTTTTAACAACCCAAATCTCTTAACCTGTTAACAAAATACGGTGTATTTTTGAGAAGGATCCACGTATATGTACGTATATTTTAAAATAAACAGTAAGAGTCATGGCTCTGCTTCTGTTAAAGTGGCCTAGAGAGCAAAAGCAAAAATTGTCCTAACCACAGAAACCGGTGCTGAGATTGGGGCAGGGAAGGGTAGGAATAAAAATAACTAGATTCATAGCTTCCAAGGGCAGAAAGGATCACCATGATCATCATCTGACTTCCTGTTAACAGGCCACTGAACTTCCCTAAAATAATTCCCAGAGCTTATCTTTCAGAAAAACATCCAATCATGATTTTTAAATTGCCAGGGATGGAGAATCCACCAAGACCCTTGGTAAATTGTTCCACTGGTTGATAAACTATACGTAAAAATTTATTCCTTATTTCCAGTCTGAATTTGTCTAGCTTCATCTTCCAGTCATGGGAACGGGTTATGTCTTTCTCTGCTAGGCTGAAGAGCCCATGATCAAATATTTGATTCCCACGTAGGTACTTATAAACTGTAATCTAGTCATCCCTTAACCTCGTCTTTTTTAAACTAAATAGATTGAGCTCTTTGAGTCTATCACTACACAAGGCATGTTTTCAAAACCTTTAATCATTCTTGTGCCCCTTCTCTTAACCCTTTCCAATTTATCAACATCCTTCTGGAATTGTGGACATAGTATGACAGTACAATCACACCAATGCCAAATACAGCGGTAAAATAACCTCTCTGCTTCTACTTGAGATTCCCATTTATGCATCCAAGGACTGCACTAGCCTTTTTGGCCACAAGGTCACATTGGGAGCTCATGTTCAACTGATTATCCACCACAACCTCCAAATCTTTTTTCAGTCATTGCTTCCCAATAGAGTCCCCCATCCTGTAAGTATGGCTTACATTCTTTGTTACTAGACGTATACATTTACATTTAGCCGTACTAAAATGTTAATTGCTTGCTTGCGCCCAGTTTACCAAGCAATCCAGATTGCTCTCTATCAGCGATTTGTCATCTTCATTATTTACCACTCCCCCAATTTTTGGGTCACCTGAAAACTTTCAGTGATTTTATGTTTTCTTCCAGGCTATTAATAAAAATGTAAAATAGTTTAGGACCAAGAATCGATCCCTGCACGACCCCACTAGAAACATACCCGCTCAATAACGATTCCCCATTTACCATTATATTTTGAGACCTATCAGTTAGCCAGCTTCCACTGCATTTAATATGTACCATGTTAATTTTATATTGTTTTAATTTTAAAACAAAATGTTATATAGTACCAAATCAAATGCCTTACAAAAGTCTATTACGGCAACACAGTTACCTTTATCAACCAAACTTGCAATCTCATCCATAAAAGATATCAAGTTAGTAGCACAGGATCTATTTGCCATAAACCCATGTTGATTAGCATGAATTATATCACCCTCCTTTAAT
This sequence comes from Lepidochelys kempii, assembly GCF_965140285.1. Taxonomy (NCBI): domain Eukaryota; kingdom Metazoa; phylum Chordata; order Testudines; family Cheloniidae; genus Lepidochelys; species Lepidochelys kempii. The sequence continues at coordinate 17,049,752 of NC_136391.1, forward strand.
TCTTTTTTAATTGACCCATATCATCCACTCCATTATCTTGCCCAGAATCAATGTCAGACTGAGTGGCCAATAATTACCTAGAATGTCCCTTTTACCCTTTTTAAATACTGGCACCGTATTTGGCACATCTTCAATACTGCGAGCAGATCTGGTCGCCCCATCTCAAAAATGATATATTGGAATTGGAAAAGGTACAGAAAAGGGCAACAAAAACAATTAGGGGTATGGAACAGCTTCCATATGAGGAGAGATTAATAAGACTGGGACTTTTCAGCTTGGAAAAGAGACGACTAAGGGGGGATATGATAGAGGGCTACAAAAGCATGACTGATGTGGAGAAAGTAAATAAGAAAGTGTTATTTACTCTCTTTCATCACACAAGAACTAGAGGTCACCAAAACAAAAATTAGGAAGCAGGTTTAAAATGAACAAAAGGAAGTATTTCTACACAGTCAACCTGTGGAACTCCTTGCCAGAGGATGTTGTGAAGGCCAAGATTATAACAAGGTTCAAAAAGAACTAGATAGGTTCATGGAGGATAGGTGCATTAATGGCTATTAGCCACGATGGGCAGGGATGCAAAACCATGCTCTGAAGTGTCCCTAGCCTCTGTTTGTCAGAAGTGGGGAATGCATCACTTGATGATTACCTGTTCTGTTCATTTCTTCTGAAGCACTTGGCATTGGCCACTGTCGGAAGACAGGATACTGGGCTAGATGGATCATTGGTCTGACCCAGTATGGCCGTACTTATGTTCTTAAATCACAAAGTTAGCTTTCTTCCAGTCTTCTGGAACTTCCCCAGCATTCCAAGACCTAAAATCAATGTTAATGGTTCTGCAAGCTCCTCAGCTACCTCCTTTAAAACTTTTGGGTGCTAGTTATCTGGAACTGCTGGATTAAAAATGTCTACCTTTAACAACCACTGTTTAACATCCTCTTGAGCGATTAGTAGACTAGAAAGAATGTTATATGATGTGACTAGGCTATGAAGTTTTCAGTGTTGTTGTAGCTACGTTTGACCCAGGAAGACACACACAAGATGGGTGAGGTAATATCTTTTATTGGACCAACTTCTGTTGGTGAAATAGACAAGCTTTCAAGTTCCACGGAACTCTTCTTCAGGCGACCTCCAGCTTCAGGTGAGGCTTAAAAGCTTTTCTCTTTCACCTACCGAAGATGGTTCAATAAAACATATTACCTCACCCACCTTGTCTCTATATAGGCTGTGAAGGGTAGTCAGCACAGACGGTTTATTTTGCCTCTCTTACAGCTCAGATAGAAATCTTCTCACTAGTTAAAGGCTAATTGTTGAGGTTCCAGAACAGTCATGCTGGAGAATCGATCTAAGCATTGATGCAGCAGAGAGCCTCCAAGTGCGTAGACACAGGGACTGTGTACAATGTTTAAGAAAATCTTTACTATAGTCACTTTAAAAATGAATGTTTCATATTTTCTGATGCCTGTGAAATCCGACTAAGATGAGTTCTGGGGACTCAACAGCAAAATCAGAATTGGCACGTAGACTATAGAAATTAACAATTTAAGAGGGGGAGGGGGAGAAGTTTGTATTTATTTCAATTTGCTCTCTGGCATTCTCCCCCAGCCTGGATAGGAGTGAAAACTGGCATTTATTCCCATGGCTTGTACAATTTCCATTTTCTCTATGCAGGTCACCCTTAATATATCCAACTTGGAAAATCCTGCACCGATTCAGAAAAGCCCAATATCTGACTTCATTCCTGACATACTGGAGGAATTTTTTAGTCTCATTTACACCACAGAATTATTTAAGTTAAGTCAGCTTGCATGAATGATGCTACATATCTAGGATTTTTAAAAAACGCTAAAGGTTAATCAAAGATAAATCTTCCTGTACTATAGTTGGATTAGAATAATTTGTTGGTCTAAACTAGGGTCTAAATCAAACAGTGAAAAGACTGAATTTGAGTTGTGATCAGATGATATACAGCAGTTCTACCTTCTTTGGAATGAGGTTGTTCATGAGTGCTGCATGAACCTCAGCAGAGAGGCAAAGGGGTGACATGGGCTGCCCACTGCCCTCATCATAGGAATTCTCCATAAACAGATCACTCTCATCACTGCTGGAGAGTTCTTCCCATTCGTCATCAGAGGGATCTGAGAATAGAACATAGATTTAAAAATGAAATCTGAAGTCACGCACAAACTAGACAACCCAACTCCTGAATTATCTAGTGTGCAAACTAGTGTCTGATGCCCAGCTTAACTCCAGAAAAATTTTACATGATAGTCTCTAGGAACTAGTGCTCTAGTACATTTCAAGCCTTCAGCCTTGTGCAAGACACTTTAAACCAATATCATATGAATTATTTTAATAAAAGGCTCATGTTTAGGTTAAGCTTATTCAATTTATCAAGTACTACAGGATGGAACAGAATGCTGAGTTTGGTATATTTTTATTCATTCCAAGACTGCATCTGTAGAGGGCAAGGAATATATTTACATATATACATATATAACAATATATTTATATATTTCCTCATTACAGATGATTCCCAGTCAAACCCACATTTGCAGCCCCACCTGATGACTCCTGCTCCCTGCCTTATGCCCCCTTGAAAGGAAGCCAGGACCTGGGGTGTGGAGTCTGTCTCATGCCTGGTAAGCAGGGTATGTCTGAATTCAGTACACTGGCTGAAGTTCGGAAATCAAAATATCTTAGTCCCTAAGCAACCTGAAAATTAAATGAACACCTGTCTCTGGAATCCTCTTAATTCCTACAGACCTTATTTCCGTCTAATCATGGACTGGATAGTACTGTAGTAATGCAAGGGGTTTGTATTTTATACTGAGTAAACAAACAGCAGCATATGCAGCTACCCACAAGAGATTTTCTAATTAAATGAGGAAATCTTATGAATTACTGTTCATTAGATGAGATATTCAGTTTAAAAAGACCTTCATTTATTAGGTGCAGATTTTCTCACATAGTAGAAATTACCAAAGGGAATATATGGTGTTAGTAGGGTTTTCATCAGAACCAGCAAGATTTACTTAAGAAGTTATCACCTAAATGTGGGTAGCTTGGGGATCAAATTTACGTTATGGTCAGGAGCAGTAGTATGAGAGATTAAAAGTTTCAGCTACTTATTTTAATATTCATGTTGAAGACTCCTCAGTTATTTGATTATTTTATTAACTGTCAAAAGAATGACTAATAAACTAGTATTGAAAAAAAGAGACAGACTAACTGCTGAAGTCAAAACAGAAAAAAAAAAATTCCTCCCTCCCCCTTTTAAAAGTAAAGCAGCCTGTTTTCAAAAGAAGCTTCATGTACATAGAGCCCTGTGAAATACTTGCACAAACCACATTGTGCGCATATAATTCCTATTATCAGCACAGTACAAAGCTGCCTCTCCTCCCACTTTTGAAGTTGCATTCCACAAGTCTAGGATGCAAAGACAGTAAAGGACAAATGGAACAAAACAAAAGAGAATAAGAAAGCCAACGCAAGATGAAGAAGATAGCTCCTTAACAAGAATGTGATTGCACAGCAGAAGATCGATCTACTGTAACAAACTGACAGGTTTCAGAGGAACAGCCGTGTTAGTCTGTATTCGCAAAAAGAAAAGGAGTACTTGTGGCACCTTAGAGACTAACCAATTTATTTGAGCATATGCTCAAATAAATTGGTTAGTCTCTAAGGTGCCACAAGTACTCCTTTTCTTTTTGTAACAAACTGAGGCTCCAATCCTGCAAGTGGATCCAGGTGCTCATGGAATCCTATTCACGGTCCAGGATTCTGCTCAAGAGCCACCTTCCTGCACACTCCGTACAGATCCAAATGTAGGATCAAAGCCTTAATAGCACTGAATGTCCTGGGACATAAAGAACTGGGTGGGGTGGGGTGGGGAGGAGAGGAGAGTAGCCGGGGGGGGAAGAGGTTTTTGTAAGTTATTCTTAAAGAGCCATTATCAACCTGAAAACCACACTTCCAGCTGAAAATGTTGTACCTACTATTTCTGCAAATAACCATTAAGTTTACTAGAACAAAAAATTAATGAAAAAAAATCTATTTTTTTCCAATGTACTAGGTATATTTGCACAGAAGTTCATGCATAAATCAGTTTCTCTTTTGTTGGTGGTTAGTATCATCACTTTCATGCATTGCTCTAGGGGGAGTTTATCCACATATTCTTCCCCAAGAAGAGTGTTTATCAGTAACAGCAGCAAACCTAAAACTGAAGAGGTGGATCTATGCACATAAAGGAAGGGGATGGGAGGAGAGGTGGGCTTGAGTAAGTTTAGTGGTGTTGCTCTCAGGCTTGCCCAGGAAACTCTCATAAGCAAAACAAGGGATTAGAAAAGCCTTTGTTATTTATTTATCCCCATCCAAATTAAATAAAAATGAAAGTCAAGAAGTACTATTTAAAAAAGACTCTATCAGACAGTTAATTTTTGAAATTACTTTCATGAACTTCAAGCTGACATTTTAAAATAGTTGCAAGACAACTGGGAAAGTTCTTAATATCCGCAAAATAAAAGCGTCTGGTGCACAGATTAACAAAAACAGAGATAGAGTTATTGTAATTATTTAAAATCTAAAGAAAGCAACTGAGATGCTCAACTGCAGCTGCTATAGCAAGTCCTATAGCAATAATGGAGATAAAAAATAGAATATTATATATAAACCATGATTTAAAAACAAACTAATGATTCTCTCGCATTGCTGCAGTCATAAGAAAAACTAAGAGATTCTTCACACAGAAGGTCCAAAGAATAAACGATGCACATTTCAATGGTGTTGTCCCATTTCTTTTAAAACCAACCATTGATGATTTTATCATTTAGTGAGTAAACAAAAGAGTTGCTGCTCCAGAGCCATAAAAAGACATTTGCTACATTACTCTTTAAAACATTCTCCCCTCCCCCGTTTTTTTTTTAAATTTAGAAGTATCAGTGGTATCGGGTTCAAATTTCCCTCTTTGACGGTGGGCCTGGATAGCAACACCACAAAAAGCTGAAACCTGAGCTGCAGTGCACCCAGCCCCTAACTGAAGACGGAATATCTGTTGAGTCTTTGGCCCTGCCTGCACTTGAAAGCCTGGCAAAACTTTCTTATTGTAGATGCAGTTATCCCAGCAAAAGCTGATACAGTTTTCCTGTGTTCAGCCAGCAAAATAAGCTACAGCAGAAAAGCACTTTTTTGCCAATATAACTGCAGAAACTAGGGCATCTGACAGCACAGCTATGTCACGGCAAAAAACAAACAAAAACCACACCCCTAATCAACAGAGCTAAGTCTGGTGAAACTTAAGTGGAAACCTGGCTTCAGATTGCGTACAATTTTGCTGAAGGACTCCAACAAAGAGGGAAGTTTGAAACTGATACACCTCAAATCTGCAATGTCAAACACATAGAAAAAAGGATTAGAAATTAATATCTTGAGATTCTTTATGTACAGTAAGGGGCATTAAAGGATGCAAATCCATGGTTTGTTCACTTTTAAGAATGGGAGGATTAGCAGGTCAAGTTAGATAAGATCCCAGAATAGTCCAACTAAATTTGCCATGTTACTAAAAATGGAAGCCTTGGTAACAATGAAAAAGCGGCCTACATACCTTCACTGCAGCACATATTAACAATGATTTCCAGGGCTGTCTGCTGAGCCATCAGTAAGGCTGTCACTTGTTTCAGCTCCCACTTATCAGCCTATAGAAAACAAACAAACTTAATTTTGGAGGACAGCACTCTAATTTTAAAGCAGCTAGACTGTCAACCAAAACAGATAAAATATGATAATTGTGAATAGGTGTCACATAAAAAACTAACAGAACAGAGAATATCAAACGTTCTACTAATACTGCTGTGTGCCAAACTGCAGAAATTGTTTAGTATTTCGTTCTGCAGACTAATAGAACCTCTATCTAATAGACACAGATCACAAGTGAGATTAGTAGGGAATATTGTTCTAAGGACAATAGGTCTCGCTGGACAGGTATGAGATCTCTGCTTCAAAAACACTACCAGACTCGGAGGTGTGTGAGCTCTTAATTGCCTACCTCTGATAAATTGGCAGTAAAAACAAAAACAAAAACAACTCATTCAGCATTGCATTAGCCTGGATCAAGTCCACTTCAGTATCTATGCCACTTGTCATCCTGAAAGGTCTAATCTCATCAAAACCTGCCAAAATCTCAGAATTGTTCTGTTTTCCCCCTTTTCAATATGTCCAAATTCTTATAATTTGTAAAAAAGAATTATAGGTGTGACTGGTACCACTGTCTACTAAGGTTGCCCGGCACTTCCCATTAATTCAGTTACTTCATAAACTTTAACCATTTGGGCTGAAATTTGACAGGCTGGGTGTCTGCCTCAGGCTGAATTTATTTTAAAAAATTTCAGCCATAATGACTCAGTGGTTTCTGAGAAGGAGGCTACTGTTTTGCCCTTGTTAAATTCTGGCAATCTTTCATCTGAAAAGGTCTAGCACCCCCATGCTTTGGAGCAGGGACCTGAAACTTGCCAAAGGTTGGGCTTTGTGTCAGGCATATGCCTTTTGCTGTCCCAATGAAAAACTGCCCAAATGTGGTCTAGTTGTAAGACCCTTTTGTAAACTGCAGGGCTTAAAAAAAAAAAAAATCACAGCAGAATCATGGGTAAGTGTTGGAATTTCACAAGACAGGCACAAATGCCAAGGCTCCCTTCGCCTCCCACTCCATGGGGAGGCTGTGGCTGCATGATGGGGGTTAGCATGATGGTCCTATGCCAAAGGGGGGCGGGTAGAGGAAGGGGGGGAAGCCACACGCCAGCCCCAGCAGCCACTGCTACTTCCTATCTGGGTGGCCAGCTGGCAGAGAAAAGGAGATAGCACTGATACCATTCTGGTAGCTCTGTCTATAATTAAGGATGAACCTTCCATTATAGGATCCCATTTTCAGTTGCTTATAACTTTGCCAAACTTTAACAGATCAGGATGAAATTCTCTATGCCAGGAGTGTGTGGCTGAATTTTTTGGGAAAGTTTCACCCTTCTGCGAATGAGTTACAGGAAATTGAGATTGACAGTTAACCAAAGACTATCAGAAGCATAACACTGCCCTAAGCGCTATGTCAGCCACAATCTGCCTCACTTACTGGAAGTAGATCTGAAATGTCATTGTCTCTTTTGATTTTTCCTTTGGGTGGTTCTTCCATTTCATCATCTTCATTCAATACAGAGTTGTCTATTATATCACCCACATTTTCCTCAGTTTCTGCCTCTGCAGTGAGTTTTAATCTTTGTGTTTCAGCTTCCTTCATGTGAATAACTGTTTCACCAGCATCCACCACTAGTGATTCTGAGAAAATCTTCAGGATAGCATTTATTGTGCTTGCCTGGCTACTGGATGGAATGGTGTCCTTTATATTCCAGACAGAGCCTAAACATGGGAGAGTGAGAATGTCAAAACCTTTAAGCTACACGGTGCACGGCCTTCTTGTAGCCATTGCAAAACCAGAGCTTGTGCTAACTATAGTACTCAGTATCTATGCCACATCTTTCATCAAGAATCTCAAAGTACTTTTCAAACACAGATATAGATCCCCATCTTATAAAAGGAGAATCTAAGGCACATAAAAGTTTCCCCATGATCAGAGGTTTCATGGTATGGCTGAAAACAGAACCCATGCCCCCCCGATTTCCAATCCCTTGCATAAAGTGATAAACAACTGCCTCCTTCAGAAAGGCATGAGTCCCTTATGAACTGAAATTTTAGGAGTTTCCTATAGACTTGTGCCTTTCTGTTCAGTTCTTCAAGTGTCAACCTATATCGAACATTCAAGGCCCAAAACCTTAAGCTGGGGCAAACCTCATCTCATAAAAATGGACAAAATATTTCCATAGGGCAATCCTGGTGACACGTTTCCTGATTTATATAGCAGATCTTCAGGACACTGAATGAGTTTAATTTTGAGCTATTCATGGTCTTAAAAGGACGAAGGGAGAGATTTTCTTTCCCATTACATTGCTTGATTTTATTATTCGTCAGACCTATAAACAGTCAAAAAATAAAAAGAAATTAAATAAAACCCTCCCTGTCCAAGCACAGGTACTGAGTGCTTTAGATAGGAGAATTCTAGTTAACTGTACTTCAGTGTCAGAAATCATCATGAATTAAGCATCTTAACTGGAAGGTGTAACACAAGATGGTGAAGCTGAAGGCAAAGCATCCAATGGCCCAGGCACTTTATATTGGGCTTTAAAAACCATGTTTGAAAACAGATTTTCAAAGTCTGTTTCAACACTCTTCCAGCTAAACCAATTTCAGACAAGTCTTGATTGGCCAGCCTGGACAGGCCAAACTGGTGTAAAACTGCTTTCAAAATCTCTGTTACAGTATAATAGGTTGGCCTCACACAGAGTGGCCAGATAAATCATGTTAGAAATGGTTTAAATGTTGTTCTTGCTAAAGCAAAGTTCAAAATCTATTTCCAAATGCTTGAAAGCCCAGTGTAGATAAGGTCAAGAGCAACATAGTTTCTTTAATATTTATTACTGCCTTATTTCCTTAGTAAGAACTAATGAATGAGTAACACCAAACCAAATTGGAACTGAAGTCACAATCAAGAGACAGTGCCTTTAGGCATGATTCAGATATTGGCTATCTTACGCTACGTGGCTGTGAAAAATGACATGAAACCCCAGGCTCCCTGACAAAGGCATAACAGTGGCAGGAATAGATTTGAGAACAATCTACCCAGCTCTTGCTTCTAAGCTGGCACTTTGGCAACAACATAATTTGTTGCTATTACTTTGGCATGATGGAGAACTAAAACCTCTGCCTCTCCCATCCCACTTTACCTTCTATACAGCATATTCAAATATAAAAGTTAGGGTCCAGTTGATCATACCTGCCAACAATGTCCTTAAAAGGATATGCTCCATGGTACTGTCTTGGGACAACATTATGGATTCCAATACTTGGTGCGCAGAAGCATTGAAAGAAGAAAGCAGCTCTGGGTTATCTTCTGTCACTGCCTGCAAGCAATGTGCTGTAGTGACAAAAACCAACCGAACAAAAACGTCATGTTTTCAGATCGCTAACTGGATAGACACTATCATCATGAAAGCTGTTCAATTTCACAAGTGTGGGATAAAAGTAGTTTACGGTACTACACTGCCCCAACAATAACCGTTTTTCAACTAAAAAAGGGTTTTCTTCTCCTTTTATGTTGCATGAAAGATACACACAAATAGGTGAAAGCAATGTTGGAGCTCAGTCTTGCAAACCCTTTTGGGCATGAATAACTTTACCCAGAGAACAGTCCCACTGAATTCAGTTACTCACATGAAGTATGTGGATCAAGCCCTGACTGACTGTACAAGAGAAACAGTAGAAATGTTTTGAAGTACTTGTAACAATATTAGTTAGAGCAAACATTTTCAGAGAGAAGTGTAATTTTTCAATTGATGGTGCCCCCTTGCATTACAAACTCATCCCTAAAAAATCTAAATTAGTTTATTTTTCTCCAGAAAATCTTCACTCCAAAAGGGGAATGGTGTATTGTCATGCTTGAGTGAGAGGGAAAACAAGCATACAAGATGTCAAACTCCAAAGTGTAATTTTTAGAAGAAGGCTTTCTGAAGTTCTTATTTTCAGTTGTGAATCTATAGGATCATTAATATGACCATATAATACAGTGTATTGAAAGGCTAGGTATATATTCGTAGCTCAAAACACTACATGATGATCACTACCCTTTTCACCACTTACCTACTGAGATAGCCAGATCTATATTTGTGGAAAATTTCTTCAAATATTGTAACACAACATCCAAGCACCCTTCTTTGTTAAATACAGATACTGCCGTACCATTGCACTCACTAAGAAAAACAAAGAATGATAAAACATTTTTCACTTTTAACAAAAGTCACTATAATAGAGCTCTAACAATTTATTCAAACATTTTAGTTTTGGAATTTATATTTTTATTAATTCATTTTAAAAAACTAACAGCTTCAGGACACATTTTCCACTTTGAAGGGTGGTTCTTTTCCATTCAGTAATAAGAAGTCATTGTTCCAGCACAGATAGTTGACATTCAGAAGTCTGTACTACTTTTCTAAAACCATCTGAAAGGTGCCATTTACTTTAATTATCTTACTGATCTTATTTGTATGTATTTAAATTAACTCACTTATTTCACTTAGAACTAAAATATTAAGACGGAACCATGACTTCTACAGATCAGAAATACCACAGAACCTAGCCAATGGCCAGGAAACTTGCGATAATTATTATTTGTCTAGTGCCCAAAATATGCTAAATGCTTTACAAAACATGGTCCCTGTCTCAAAGTCACTTACATTTGAAATAAGACACGACAAGTGACAAATGAATACAAGAAATCCAGTTCTATTGAGGGCAAGGGTTACACAACAAAAAGTTACGTGGCAGCACAGAGACTTGTGCATGCAGTTATTTTATAGTTGTGTGTGTGTGTTAGACACGAAGGCCCCAACCCTGCTGCTACTCCATGCTTGCAGATGCCTGGAGCCCCAATGAAGGCAGTAGGGCTTCATATGGTCTCAAGGTTCCACCCCCATGGAGCAGCTTACATGATGGAGTCTAAATGAACAACAACAAAAAACCATTCTAGGTTGAAATTCAGTTTGAACTCTTAGCCCAAGTCTTTGTCAGATTGTGTCACACCAATGTCTGCACTAGAGTTTCTATTAATATTGTTTCCGTTTCTCTTTGTGCAACCTATAATTTTCTTCATGTCAGCTACACAAATGGATGTAAATTAGTAATGGGACTAGTCACATGCTTAAATATGCTTAAGCACCCTTCCTGCATCAGAGCACTAGCGGGCACTGGGAACATCTGCAGAGGGAGGAGGAAGAAAAGAAATCCTCACTCTTTCCCCCGACATGGCCGCAGATTGGCTCCATGGCGAAGCCTAATAGCTAGAAAATCATGGCTCTTAGTATAGCATAACCGGATGTGTTCCACTGCTACAAGGTCGTCCATCCCCACACAGAAGGTGGAAGGATTTGACTCAACAGAGGAGATGACTGCCTGAAACAAATGGCATTTCTCTTTATAATGTCAGATAGCAGGAGGGAGGGGGAAGCTGTTTCTAGCACTGGTGGCATGATCAACCATTTTAATCTTCCCCTTGAGATTGCAGTACCTGGGGAAAGCACATGGTGGACAAATCTGTGTTGTGCATTGCTTCAGCTGCCTTTGATTTTAACATTGTGCTGAACTTAGTTCCCAGTCAGCGTTCCCTTTCTTTATACTGCAGATCTGCATAGGTCACTTTAAGGCTCATACCTCAGCACTTTCTTCACTATTCTGTTACTCTTCTGCAGCTTTCTCTCCATTACAGACACCCCAAAGGTTTACTAACCTCTATGTTCTATAGGTCTTAATTCTTTCCCCATTTCAATACTCCATATTTCTATCTAGACATTCTGCATTCTCCTTAATGTCCTCTCCCTGTAGATTCAGCACTCTTTACACTTTCATGTAGTGATCTCCAGGCGCTGATAGAATGGGCATAGGATATGCAGATCAGGAAGCTCCACTCTGCCCCTTCAGTGGAGAATGCAGAGCCCAGCAGCATACGGGCCATCCTAGGTTTCCATTCTGCGGCTTCGCTATGAATTCTGGGGGACTCCCATTTATATAATCCATGATTTGGAGCATTCCAGAACTCAAGAGGCCTGAACTCAACAAAATCAATATAAAACTCCTATTGGCTCCACTGAGCGCATGATCAGGCTCACAGAGAGTAGTTTAATTGTAGCAAAACATTAGGCTCCAGCAGTAGGGACTCTGGTGGGGCCTACATTCCCCACTGAGGCTGGAACAGCACTGTAGTCTCCTGGTTGGCATATAATGGTCCCCTACTTCTCCATTACAGAATGGTCCTACAGGAATTTTGGGAGGTGCAGTCTTCAGTCTCCCATGAATTGCAGAAAGTCTTCACCTTCAAAGTGATTATGGTCTAGTAGTTGCACAAAAGCCAAAATCAGGATTTAGACTGAGTAGCTCTTGGAAGTCAGATTTCAGCACAGTCCTACCTTCTTGATTAATAATAATTTAAAAATAATAACTTTGTGGATCTTCACAATCTTTCACTTAAAAAACATGTTTTATGTTATTTGCCATTTATGGGGGAAAAGTATATAAATACATTTTTCAAGTTTGAAAAGAGATAACCATGTTAATATACAAACTACTTTCAGGAATGAAATGACCAGCTATTATTGCTTTTATCTTCACTGGGACATATCAGGTCAAACATTTTTCAAAAGAACTAGATATATAAGAAAAGCATCTGTGTTAATATTAAAATGAAACTTACCATACATTCCATAACACATTAACAGCCTCATTGGCTATGTCTTCAACACAATTTTTCTTTGTATCTTGGCATTTCGTGGGAGAGACCTCGTTGGCCTCTAGTCCAGCACTGCACTGTAACCGAATAGGTAAAAAGGAATTGGAAAAGAACTGGACAAGAGAAAAAAAATTAAAAGCAGAGATCTCAGGACAGCTACTTAATGACAGAATTTACAGTTCATCTGCAACTCTTCATGGCAAACATCATATACTTCAGGGTCATATACGAATTCAACTATTCCTTTCTACAGAAAAGAAATTACACACCTCTACTATGTCTTGTCACACATCCCCTCGTTTTCAAAAGCACTTTCTTCTAGACAAATAAACTTGTTAAACTTTTGTCTGACTGCCACAAGAAAACACAATGGCAGATGCTTCTCACGAACACTGGAATGTCCATTAATGCTAATAATTAAACACTTTTACAGAATGTCGTCTACATATCTCACAGCACTTTACAAACATGGCTAATGTGGAGAACTGGGAAATATGTTGTTTTTTTTATAAATGTAGTTTTCCCTTCTGTGTACTCACCTTGTCTGAAAGCGTATTTAAACCAAAAAGGATTGTTGAAGAAACCAGGCTGGAAAGGTAAAATAATACTCAAGGCTCAGAATCTAGGGTTCAAGAAACAGTATTCTCTTAAATGATTGCCCCTATGCTGAGGGAAATTGTCAGGCTGACACGGAGACTTACTGGAAGTTAGGGGTCTGCAGCAACCATGCTGTAACTTGATGCCCAAAGAGAAGAGAGGGGCAGCAGGGCTAAGTCAGGTCTATCCGGGGCCTCAAAGGGAATGCCAAGTGTAGGTAAGAGAGTACGTGTAGATCTCTGTTAATTTAAATCCACTTCTCTAAGAGCTGAGTACCCTTTGGCAAAACAAATATACTTTGTTTTCAAGAATCTGTTTCTGTATCACAGCATGTTATTCCTGTCCACAAACCCCCAAAGAAAACTCTTACAGGTGCCAAGCTATGGGCCTACTAATATGGTTGACAGCTAGCGGGTGTAAATCAGAGACCCAGTGGGAGAGTGGAGGATTGTGGGATCCCATCCCAAAGGGAAGGTAGAGACCTTCCAGTTAAAACGGATGCACTCAGTGGACTGGAAAAGGGTCTCAGAAGGGCAGTCTACACAGGGATTGACAGTTATCCACATTTTATAGATGGGGAAAGTTAGGCACAGAGGTTAAATAGCTTGTCCAAAACACAGTAAAGTCAGTGGATAGATGGAACCCAGGTCTTGACTCCCAGTCTTGGTCCTTATTCACTGGACCAAATGGAGACTATATAGTACAATTAGAGGTATTAGAAACACTTTATCTTACTGTGACTGGTACAACAACGTTGCCAACTGTAAATTCAATCATTAATTTGGATTAGAGCACTCACTGTGAACCTCAGTAGATGTGGCATGTAATGTCAAATTGTAAAGATCCTGCAATCAGATTTGCTTGCATGATTCACCCTCCCTATAGCTGTGTGGGGTCCCATTAACTTCAACGGATTTCTGTGCGGGCACAGGGATCTGTGCTAGCAGATCAGAGTGCAGAATCAGGTCCTTGCTTGGGATCTCTCTCTAGATTTGCATATCATTTTGGTAAACTCTCACAGAAATAAAGTGTTCCAGTTGTGTAATAATTTATGTGAAAAGGGATTAGGAGCAATTCCTTAGGGAGCTAAGACATTTGGGGATCATCCCAACCAGTAAGGGGCTTGGTCACTGCCTGCCTTCTGACCTTGGGGTGCCTTAATGCTCTGCTGTTATGGCTCAGATTTCAAACATAAGCTCCCTAGCTGCTTTTTATCCATTGCATACCAGGACTCTAATTTGCTCATTCTCCCCTTTCCTTCATTATTCCACTTGACACAAAATAAACAAAAGAATACAACAACCTGTGAGCTTGTACTTTGTTCCCTCACTTTTGAATCCACTAGGGTTTGTTCAGCAAGTATTTGGAGAGCGAACCTCAGTTCACTGATACTGGAGTGCAACTCCTGTACCAACTACACTACTGTGACATGCTGGAGATCATCCAAATGAGCAAGGAGCTATGTCACCACCCGCTCTGTACCTTGGGGTGCCTTAAACGCTGTATGACTCAGAACCCTGATATCAGTAGCTAGCCCACCAAGCACAAGGTCTCACCCTGGCTTCCACCAGCTTAGTCACTCCTTGAGGGGTGACTCCAACAGCCCTTGGAGTCCTGAGTCTCCCCAAATCCATCCTCCCCAAGTTCGTAAATACCAGGCACCTGGACCATTCCCATGAAGGCATGAAACAGACCCACTAGTTATCAGTTTACTTTGGCGCACACACGCCATACAGTTTGTACAACAGATCTGCTTGGGGGTTTAAAAAAAAAAAAAAGTGGATTTAATAGAAAAACCCCAGATTCAAAGATGAAATAGTAAAGGAAAGCAAACATGGAACAGGTACAGAGAAGGGCTACTAGGATGATCTGAGGAATGGAAAACCTGTCTTATGAAAGAAGACTCAAGGAGCTTGGCTTGTTTAGCCTAACCAAAGAAGGCTGAGGGGAGGTATGATTGCTCTCTATAAATACATCAGAGGAATAAATACTGGAGAGGGAGAGGAATTATTTAAGCTCAGTACCAATGTGGACACAAGAACAAATAGATATAAACTGGCCATCGGGAAGTTTAGACTTGAAATTAGACAAAGGTTTCTAACCATCAGAGGAATGAAGTTCTGGAATAGCCTTCCAAGGAAAGCAGTGGGGGCAAAAGACCTATCTGGCTTTAAGATTACACTCGATAAGTTTATGGAGGAGATGGTATGATGGGATAGTATGATTTTGGCAATTAATTGATCTTTAAATATTCATGGTAAATAGGCCCAATAGCCTGTGATGGGATGTTAGATGGGGTGGGATCTGAGTTACTACAGAGAATTCTTTCCTGGGTATCTGGCTGGTGAATCTTGCCCATATGCTCAGGGTTCATCTGATCGCCATATTTAAGGTCAGGAAGGAATTTTCCTAGAGGGCAGATTGGAAGAGGCCCCGTGGCGTTTTCGCCTTCCTCTGTAGCATGGGGCACGGGTCACTTGCTGGAGGATTCTCTGCTCCTTGAAGTCTTTAAACCATGATTTGAGGACTTCAATAGCTCAGACATAGGTGAGAGGTTTATCACAGGAGTGGGTGGGTGAGATTCTGTGGCCTGCATTGTGCAGGAGGTCAGACTAGATGATCATAATGGTCCCTTCTGACCTTAATATCTATGAATCTACAAACAAGTTACCCAGCAAACAAACAAAGATGCAGCCTCGCCCTTGGTCTAAGTCAGATACTTCCTGCAGTACAACTACGTCACTCACAGGTGTGAAAAATCTACACCCCAAGTGACGTAGTTATACTGACCTTATCCTCCTGTGTAGACAGTGCTATGTCAGCAGGAGAGATTCTCCCACCAACATAGCTATTGCCTCTCATGGAGGTGAAGTTACTAAGCTGACGGGAGAGCTCTCTCTGATCGGTTTAGAGCATCTTCACCAGACTCACTGCAGCTGTGCCAATGTAAATTTGTAGCGCAGAAGTGCCTTAGACTTTACACTTCCATCTTCAATGAAATCCCTTTTCTAATACAAGTTACCTATTGCCTTTGAACAGTTTCCGAGCATACACCCTAGATTTGGGGGGCATTAGCATCCACAGACTGCTTCCCATCTAAAGACGGTCCCTCGGTTGCCTTTCACTTCCAACCCCTTCCGTTTTAAAAGGGTTTGTAGGGTTTTCTTTTTCTTCAATCACTACAGATATTCAAAGTGGGAAAATACCCACTTGTCTCAATGACTTTCTATTAACTTTAATGGCCCATCTTTGTCTTCTCGTGGATTGTGCAATGGTTACTTGAGTCTGGCTTGGGAGGTGCCTCTCCCTGTCTGATTGCTCGCTGTCCGGCTGGGAGGTGGAGCTGAAGTTTATTTGACATTTTTGTCTAATATATCATCATCATACACAATCAGCTGATTCAACAGCTTATTCTTTAGGGTTCAGCCCCCCTGTTCTCCTCTTGGTGTGTCTGGTTGCTGATTGTCACATGTGCAATTTATTTTCAGCTAATATCCTAATTCTGCTTGATTGTATCTACTACAAATAGAAAAAAAAAATTACAATTCTAACATTATGAGATACATTAATCTTGTCAGAATTTCTGCCTAAATTTCAAGTGACTCCTTCAGAACAATTTTACAAACACTTCATGGTAGTTTTGAAAAAAGAAAGACGAGGACAATTTAAAAATTGTATAGAAGTTAAAAAAAATTAACATACCTCTTTCAAAAGCGCTACAAGGGGTGTCATGATATCTTTAGTCACCATGTCATCACAAACTTCAAATCCTCCACAAGCACTGAGATTTCTGGAACAAGTTAAATGTCTTGGATCACATATTATAAAGTTACCTGCTTTGAATATTTCAAAGATGGTATATTAAATATTTCTATAGTAACAGATTTAGAGGTTATGACAGGTTTTGCCTTATTTTTTTTTTTAAGTAACATTTAATTACTAAGGTGATACTGCATGAAATCACCTGCTTTTAGTCTCTTACATTTCTTAATCTAAAAATATATAAAACTCAGTTTAAGAAAAAAAAAAAAAAAAGACCTTTGTAGATAGCATAGCAATGAGCCAAAGCCACGGAAGCAAGTCTCAGAGGCCAAGGTAACTGACTCAGGCTTGTGCTACAGGGCTAATAATAGCCGTGTAGATGTTCAGGCTCAGGCTGGAGCCTGGGCTTTGGGACCTGGTGAGGAGAAAGGGTCTCAGAGCCCAGGCCCCAACCCCAAGCCCAAATGTCTACACTGCTATTTTTAGTCCTGTAGCACAAACCCAAGTCAGCTGACCTGGGCTTTCAGACTCTGACATGAGTCTCTTCCCCCCCCGCCCCGGCGTAGATGTACCCTGAGCCTACTTTTATTCCTACTAAAATATGGCAAGATTTCATTTGGGAAACATAGCCCCAAGCCCTTCCTTCTGATATCCTGGAAGCTAATCTTTAAAGCATGCGTGTGCAAAATATTTACAGGAAACTGTTACTAAACACATTTCTAAAGGAAACACTAACACTGACATTATATTTCTGTGCAAATAAAAAAAACAACAACAGTAGGTCTAGGTGCAGTACAGTTAGTCCCATAAAATTTTGCCCCTTAGTATTTCTTTCTATTACAGAGATGGAAAACAACAAATGACAAGAAGTAGGAACCAGAGTAGCAACAACTGCTAAGGTAAGCTGTGATCTTGCAACAAGACTCTTGTGGAGCTTTACTGAAGGCAATCAGCATCTGTCCATATGAATCTCATTGTGAGATCAGGACTGTAGGCATTCATACATCAAGACTTTTCTGATTAGAACAATATATATAATAGGGTTAAAGTAAAAAATCCCAAAGATGACAATATTCAAGGTTGTTTCCTTGTATCTGAAACTCCTCTTCTCTACTGTACCAACAGTAACTCCTTCTTCTACAATACATTATTAAAAATCACTTACCGGAGAGCTCCAGCAGCTGTCTCACGAACAGCTAAACTTTGATCAAGCAACATGGGACCCAAACACCGGACTACATCTCTCTGCAGAAAGGCTGGGATTGCATGCTTCTGCTGCAACATTTTGGAAATGTTGGCACAGGCAAACTCTCTTACATCAGCACTTGGATGCTGCAGCTGAGGAGATACAACAAAGGAGATTAGAAAGTTACACTGTAGCAAGAGACAAAACCTGTCATTTTCCCCACCCCCATACTGCACTGTCTTCCCCCTCGTTATCATGTTTTCTTATTTCTGTAAAGGAAGAAGACTTAACAAATTTTAAAAGAAATAAACACTTTTAAAAATCAAAAGATCTTCACCTAGTTTTTAAACTCTAAAACGCAAAAATCTTATCAAAAGAAAAATGAGCATACAAGAGAAAAGGGAAGCAATGATTTTTTCAATCAGTTCAAGTAATCACAGACTACCAAAAGTCTGATTATGGAAAAACAGATTTGATTACCCACACTCATAACATGTCTACATGAGCTTTAAGTACAATCCTCTTCAATGACACTAGTGAAAAGTGAAGGGTTATGATGGGTGAGTGGCTACATCTATTTTGGGGTCTTTTTTAATGTTTGTTCTCTTGATATTGCCAAGTCCTTGACAATCTCCTCTCCCAGTCTGCAGGCGAAAGCTCTGCTCAGGTAGACTCAAATTTTCACAGGGTTTATGGCCTGCGGGGCCAACAAACAGCTGTTTCAAAGAGCAGGAGCAGCAGAGAAGTGGAAAGAGGCAGAAGACGCTCAGCTGTGCCACGCACCAAAGACTGGCCAGTACTGTTGCCCCTGCCCTCTCCAGTAAACATACTAGTTCCCCAGGGCAGGGCTTCTGCTTGCAAACAGGAAGAACATAGAGGAGTGGGTTGGTCAGGGGGCTTTACATGTCAAAGACTAAACTACACTATTTTTCTTTTAAAGGGAGAGCAAGTTCAGCCATTTACTCTGCATGACCCTCCCTTTTATGAAAAGCAACAGTCAGGGTGAAAAAAGAGTGAGTCAAACTTCAGATGTTCAGTTGCCTCCTCATTCCCTCCTCAAGAATGGTACCAAGACTTAAGAGAAGAGCTGAGATATATGTGGCAAAACAGGTGCCTGGTGAGATGAAGGCACCTGGAAGTTTGCCAGTGGAGGAAGGCAGGGTGGTATGGTTATGTATTAGACTCAGACTTTAAGGTCAGAACGAACCATCATGATCATCCAATCTGACCTCCTGCACATTGCAGGTCACAGAACCTCACCTGCTCACCCCTGTAATAGACCCATAAGCTCTGGCTGAGTTACTGAAGTCCACAAATCATGGTTTAAAGACTTTCAAGTTACAGAGAATCCACCCTTTACACTTATTTAAATCTGCAAGTGACCTGTGCCTCATGCTGCAGAGGAAAGCGAAAAAAAAATAGGGTCTCTGTGAATCTGACCTGCGAGCAAATTCCTTTCCAACCCCAAATATGGCGATCAGTTAGACGCACCAGCCAGCCACCTAGGCAAGAATTAACCGTAGTAACTCGGAGTCCTCCCTACCTAGTTTCCCACCGCCAGCCACTAGAGACATCTGCTACTAGCAGTCACAAATCAGCTACATGCCACTGATGGCAATCTTATCATACAATCACCTCCACAAACTTACCAAGCTCAGTCTTTATATGTTTTTTGCCCCCATTACTACCCTTGGGAGGCCATTCCACAACTTTACTCCTCTGATGGTTAGAAACCTTCCTTTAATTCCAAACCTAAACTTGTTGGTAGCCAGTTTGTATCCCTTTGTTCTTGTCTCAACATTGGCACTTAAATAACTCCTCCCCCTCCATAGTATTTATCCCTCTGATGTATTTATAGAGCACAATCATATCTCCTATCAGCCTTCTTCTGATTAAGCTAAACAAGCCAAGCTCTTTGAGTCTCCTCTCAGAAAGTAAGTTTTCCATTCCGCTGATCATCTTAGTAGTCCTTCTCTGCACCTGTTCCAGTTTGAATTCATCTTTCTTAAAAATGGGAGATCCAAACAGCACACAGTATTCCAGATGAGGTATCACCAGTGCCTTGTATAATGGGACTAAACACTTTTCTGTCTCTACTGGAAAAACATTGCCTGGTGCATCTTAGGAGCCTTTTTTCAGAGCTGCATCGCACTGGCAGCTCATAGTCATCCTATGATCAACCAATACACCCAGGTCTTTCTCCTCCTCTGTCGCTTCCAACTGATAAGGCCCTAGCTTATAGCAAAAAATCTTATTGTTAGTCCCTAAGTGCATGACTTGCACTTTGCATTATTAAATTTCATCTCATTTCTGTTACTCCAGTTTTCAAGGTCATCCAGATCTTCTTGTCTGATATCCCAATCCTCCACCGTACTGGCAATACCTCCCAAGTTTGTGTCATCTGCAAATTTTAACAACACACTCCCTCCTTTTGTACCAAAGTTATTAATAAAAATGTTAAATACGATAGGTCTCAAAACCGATCCCTGAAGAACTCTACTAGTAATCTTTCTCCAGCCTGACAGTTCACCTTTCAGTATGACCAACTGTAGTCTTCCCTTTAACCAGTTCCTTATCCACCTTTCAGTTCTCATATTAATCCTCATCTTCTCCAATTTAACTAATAATGTCCCATATGAAACCATATCAAATGCTTTACTGAAATCCAGGTAGATTAGATCAACTGATTTTTTAGACAAAGGAAATGCAGTAATCTTCTCAAAAAAGGAGATCAGATTGGTCTGGCACAATCTACCTTTCATAAAACTAAGTTGCATCTAATCTCAATTACTGTTTACCTCTACGTCCTTAACTACTCTCTCTTTCAAAATTTGTTCCAAAACCTTGCATACAATTGAGGTCAAACTAACAGGACTGTGGTTTCCCAAATCACATCTTTTCCCCCCCTTCCTGTTGTTGGCTTTGTTTTCATTTCCCCACCCCCCTTCCCTTAATTTGTAGAAGAAGTTAAGTTCCCTTAACTCTACAAAGAGCCACCTGCCATGGGAGGACAATGATGGGTTGCCAATACCACTGCTAGATCTTCCTCTACCTGCAGCTGTGGGGCCCTCGCCAGACAGACAAACTGACCCTAGAGACTTCATACCCTGGAGACTTGCTGAGAATGCAACTTGCACATTCCCACCTGCTGTGAGAGGTGTCTATTGGTTGAGTCTTTCAGGAAGCAAGTAAGAGAGCTGCAGGATGAGGCAGCTTGTCTGCATAGCATCCAAGAGCATGAGGACTTGATTGACAGAATGCATATGAAAACATCTGAGATGGAGAATGCTAGCCAACTACAGACAACAACTGCACCAGAGAAGAACTGGCTACTCTATGGCCACCTCAGACCATAGACTGTGCTCCACCCTCAACCCAGCTCCCCCATTCATCAAGGTAAAGTACTGGTATGCCGTACCAGCTACAGGAGGTGAGGAGCAGACCTCAATGGCTGAGGAGCTGCCAGCTACCCCCAAACGGGGAGGCTCACAACCACCGCACCCAAGAGGAGGCAGCGTAGGGTGCTGGTAGTCAGGGACTCTTCTGAGGGAGACAGAGGTATCCAACTGCAGACCTGACATGATGTCTTGAGAGGTGTGCTGCCTGCCTAGAGCTTGCATCTGAGACATTACAGAAAGGCTGCTGAGGCTCATCTGTCCCTCTGACCACTACTCCATGCCGCTCATCCACATGGCCACCAATGATACTGACAGGTAGAACCATGAAAAGTTCAACTGACTACAGGGCTCTGGGAGGGAGGGTGAAGGAATCAGAAGTGCAGGCTGTATTTTCGTCTGTCCTCCGGTTGAGGGTAAGAGAGGAACATGCACATCCTGGAGATGAATCGATGGCTTCACAGATGGTGTTAACAGGAGGGCTTTGGCTTCCTCGACCATAGGATGCTGTTCTGGGAAGAAGGTCTGCTGGGAAGAGATGGGGTCCACCTGACCAAGAAGGGAAAGACCATCTTCAAGCACCAACTTGCCAATCTAGCAAGGAGGGTTTTAAACTACACTCAAAAGGGGCAGGTGACAAAAGCTTCTTTTAATTTTTTCATGGTTTGTGTGTATAAAAACATCTTCTGTATTTTCCACAGTATGCATCCGATGAAGTGAGCTGTAGCTCATGAAAGCTTATGCTCAAATAAATTGGTTAGTCTCTAAGGTGCCACAAGTACTCCTTTTCTTTTTACGAATACAGACTAACACGGCTGTTACTCTAAAAGCTCACAGGTAAGCATAAAAAAAAATGACCTTAACAGAGCACTAGTTGTTGGGGGGGAGGGGGAGGGAGAGAGACGGAAAATTACAATAGGGTCATAGGAGCAACAAGAGGGAAATTAGTGGGGAAATCTGCTCAACATCTTAGATATCTATACACAAATTCAAGAGGTATGGAAAATAAACAGGAAGAAGTGGAAATATGAGTTCACAAGCTAAATTATGCCTTAGTTGGCATCACTGAGACTTGGTGGGATAAATCTCATGAGGGGAATACTGGTATAGAAGGGTATAGCTTGTTCAGGAAAGACAAGCAGGGTAAAGAGGGAGGAGGTATTGCGTTATACATCAAGAATATATATACTTGTTCTGAGTTCCAGGGGGTGAGAGACAGACCAGTGGAAAGTAATATAAGGAAAGATAAAATGGACAACAAATAGGGGTGATGTCATGGGAGGGGCTACTACCGCCCACCAAATCAAGAAGAGGAGGTGAATGAGGTACTTCTACACCAAACAACAGAAATATCCAGTACACAAGACCTGGTAATAATGGATTAACAGAAATATCCAGTACGAAAGTTTCAGAACCACTGGTCTAGATTTACTTGGTTCTGCCTCTGACTGGACTTGACTTCTCAATACACTTGTATGATTCTATACTGACCAGATGACACCCCACCACTTGGTATGTGACAACAACCTGTGCATTTCTCTATCACAGAAGGTACAGCCCACATTGTAGCTCCTTTCCCTCTGAAAAGATGTTGCAGGGAGGGGAAAAAAAGTCCATCTCCCTGTATGGCTAGCATACACATCCCGGGTGGGAAACTGGCTAGCTACTGCACACCACAAATCAAGCCTGAGCCAGGTGCAGAGTGCAGCCGCTTCCGGCACAGACACCACAGGTCCCCTCCCAGATTCCGGGGAGGGTAAAACCAGGCTCAAACAACCCCTACCCATCAATCTGCCCGCGCCTGCACGGCTCAAAGCATGCCACTGAAGCCACACACAGGCCTTCTCCTCCTCCATGACACACGTGGGCGGGGGGCCCCGGCCCACAAAAGGAGAGGCCCCCTTGCTGGGAGAGCTGCTTGCACAGCACTGGCCGAGTGGGGGGGGGGGGGGGGGGAGCAGCAGGGCTCCAGCCTATGCCCAGCCCCCCCGCCAGACCGACTTGCGGGGAGGAAGGGGAGGAGCTGCTTTCGCTTACTTTCTCCAGCAGCTCAGCGGCCGAGGAGCCTCCATCGCCGTCTTCCCCGGCCGGCCCCTCCCCGCTAGCGGCCTGCTGCGGGCCGGCTGGGGAGAACGGGGCTCTCCGAAACCTCCTGGCTTTGCTCTTGCCCATGGTGTCCGCCCGCGGACGGCGACGCGGCGACCCTGCCCTGCCGGGCCGCAGGAGAACGCAGAGCCCCCACGTGTGCGGCCGCAGCCCGGCCGGCCCTGACCCTGGCGCAGGCGCGGAGAAGAAGGAGCGGCTGGTTGCCGATCCGCTAGGGGGCGCTACGCCGGCCAGGCAGCGTACGCCGTGGCGTACAATAGCGCCCTGGGCTGTGCGCAAGTGCGCAGCTTCCCGCCGGCTCCCCGGGCCGGTAGCAGGACACCCAGGGCACGGGCAGCGCCCCTTGCCTTTTGAGAGACTCGGCCCTGCCGGGCTGCTGCTTTACCAGGATAGAAGGAAGGAAGCTAAACCCTCCACTCCTTCCTTCCGAGGCTGCCCCTGCGACATTTTCCACAGGTGGGAAGAGACGGGCAGGGGTGTTTGTCTTAAAGCTCCCCCTCCTAGAGTCACAGCTTATGAGGCTTTTCCCTGGTGGACATAGCGCTGTCCACACCAGTGCTTCTGGTGGTGTAACTTATGTCACTTAAGGGGGTGTCTATTTCACACACCTGAGGGACATAAGTTATACTGACAAAAGTGCTAGTGTAGACGTCGCCTATGTCTGCCTCAAATAGCCTTAGGCTATGCGTTCACTACCGCGGGATGGACGCTCTGGTGATCGGTGCACCGGGGGTTGATTTAGCGGGTCTTCAGAGTGCTTTCCGCTCAACCCCAGTACTCCATTGGGAAGGAGAGGAGCAAGGTAAGTAGACAGGAGAGCATCTACCATGGACCTAGGGCAATATAGACCCCACAGTAAGTTGACATAAGCTACGTGGGCTCCAGCTACATTGTTCGCATAGCTGGAGTTGCGTAACTTAGGTTGACTTACTGCAGTAGTGTCCACATAGCCAAAGGAATAGTCTTTGTTCTAGGTTTCTACAAACCCCATGTTTTACTCAATGACTAGGGGCTCCTAGGCTCTCCACTAGATACAAATAAATAATAAAACATCTTCTGAATCTACTACTATACCCTATCAACTGGAGTAAACTGCATCTCATTTGTTCACAGCTGGACAGCATAAGTGATTAATGGAGATGGATACTTCTGCACAACTAGAAAAGGAGTACTTGTGGCATCGGATACATCCGATGAAGTGAGCTGTAGCTCACGAAAGCTCATGCTCAAATAAATTGGTTAGTCTCTAAGGTGCTACAAGTACCTTTTCTTTTTGCGAATACAGACTAACATGGCTGTTACTCTGAATTCTGCACAACTGTGATGTTTCATTCAGTGGACAAGTTTGCTACATAATACAGCTACAAAACATGCACATAAACCGCTGCAATATCAGATACAAATTGTTTGGATGCTTTTTTTTAAATCTGTCCCTAACAGCTGCATATTTACTACGGGCTGTTATAGAGTAATCGAGACCATGGCAGGACTTAAAGGAAGGGTGTAGGTTTTAAAACTTTGTACAACAGCAGCAAAGGCAGATTAGATTGTTAAAGTAAATACTTTTGAATTATTGTCCTTATGTTGTATCCAACCCTGGAACCACAGAGTGGAGCAGCACACAATAGGAAATAAAAACATCCAGATTCCGACAGAAAGTAGGCAGATTCTTTCTAAATTATCCAGAGCTATTATCCTTGCCTTTTACATGTGGCACACTGGTTTTAGTTTTTGCAGCCTTAATATTTTTCCATTTTATAGTTTGCAACCATGTTTGAAAGTTATCTCCCATAGTTATATACAGTGTTGGTGTAGCCGGGTTGGTTCCAGGATATTAGAGACAAAAGGTGGGGGAGAGGTAACATCTTTTATTGGACCAACTTCTATTGGTGAGAGAGACAAGCTTTCGAGCTTACACAGAGCTCTTCCTCAGGTCTGGTTTACACTACAGACCTATACTGGTATAACTGCCACTCAGGTGTGTGAAAAATCCACACCCTTGAGCGACATAGCTTGGTATAACTAACCCCCCGTATAGACAATGCTTCCTCAGCAAGAGAGCTTCTCCTGCCGACATAGCTACTGCTGCTCCGGGAGGTGGATTAACTATGCCAACAGGAGAGTTCTCTCCCATCAGCCTAGAGTATCTTCATTAAAGCACTACAGTAGTTAACACATTTCAAGGGCCATTCCAGGTGAAGTGGACCGTAGCGGTGTATCAGTAAACTCTTGTATGAACTCACACAGGAATATGATAAACGACCAAAAAAACACTTTCGGCACTTTACAGCTGCACTGATGTAGCTGCGCTGCTCTAAGCCGATGGGCAAGCGCTCTCCCATCGACTTAACTACTCCAGTCCCCACGAGCGGCTCTAGCTATGTCAGCAGGAGAAGCTCTGCCACCAACATAGTGCTGTCCATACCAGCGCTTATGTCAGTGTAAGTTAGAGCTTGGTCTACACGACACAGCTTTTAGCGACATGGCTGTGTCGCAACGGCTGTGTCGCTAAAAGTCATGCGGTATAGCTGCTGTTTGTTGGCTCTCCCGCGGACAAAAACTTCCACGTGCAACAAGTGGCGTTTGCTCTCCTGCCGACAAAGCGCAGTTCATACTGGCACTTGTCGTGGCAAAACTTTTGTCTGCGGGGGGAGGTTAATACGTTCAATTGCCAGTGTAGACATAGCCTTAGTCACTCAAGGGGGGTGATTTATTCACACCCCCCCAACTAATATAAATTATACAGACATAAGCTGTAGTGTAAACAAAGCCTTAATCACCTGTGGATGAACACTTCACAAAGTGACCACTCTATCTGACCTATCAGTCCTCATCCTCGATGGAAACCTTCACAGCACTTTCAAAAGATGAGCCTGGGAGCTAAATTCATAACTTTGCTAGATGCTCAAAATCATGAACTGAACCGAGACACTGGCTTCAACAATCTGTAACCCAACACTAACAACCCTCAAAACTGGCTCCTCCACTTCCTTTCCGTGCTTCCTTTCCGCACTCCCTCCCCATGACTGGATTGCTGTTAACAAGCCATTTTACCTTGAATGGCCCTTGAAATGTGCTAACTACTTATGCTAAACAATCTGTTCCACCTTGTATTTAGTGAGCTGTAGCTCACGAAAGCTTATGCTCAAATAAATTTGTTAGTCTCTAAGGTGCTACAAGTCCTCCTTTTCTTTTTGCGGATACAGACTAACACGGCTGCTACTCTGAAACCTTGTATTTAGCTGTGACATTTCCCAGACCTGAAGAGCTCTGTGTAAGCTTGGCTATATCTACACTACAGCACTTACAGTGGCACAGGAGACGCTCTAAGCTCTCCTGACGACATAGAGTTTAGAACGGTATAACTTAAAATCACTCAATGACTTGTTCAGACTGCTCTGCATACCATACACTGAAATGCAAGTACAGTATTTATATTCCAGTCGATTTATTTTATAATTATATGGTAAAAAATGAGAAAGTAAGACTTTTTCAGTAATAGTGTGCTGTGACACTTTTGTACTTTTACGTCTCATTTGGTAAGCAAGTAGTTTTGAAGTGAGATGACACTTGGGGGTACACAAGACAAATCAGACTACTGAAAGGGGTACACCATTCTGAAAAGGTTGAGAGCCACTGATTTAGGCATTCCAGGGAAGCTGGATGACCTGCAGATCATTAGTTCAAATCCAGCCAGTTTGGAAGTGACTAAAAGTAATTTCCGTCTGATGATGACTCAGGAGCCTACATGAATATGTTCACCAGGAACTGGACAAGGACCCACCATATCAACAAGTGGTCATATCACATTAATGTCTATGGCACCCTTGTTAGCACCCAAGTACATACTTAAGTGCTTATTGAATCTGGGGCCTTCCTGAGGCCTCAGAAAGGACAAAGACTGAATGGAGATAGAGACAATACCTGCTCTAGGCATGAGAAGGTGCCTGGAACAGGGTTGAGGTAGACTGGTGGATTATTGTAGAGGGACCATGGGCTGCAGCTTTCCATTCTGTCCGTATTTTGGTGACATCAATATCCAGCATTACAAACATGACATTTCACAAAAAAACAAAAGCCACAATACTTCCGTCACTGGAGTCTTCAGCTGTTCATAACTAAAGTACATAACTGTTCAGCTTTTGTCACTTCCCATCCTATATCTGCACATTTGTCAATTTATAATACAAAAAACCCCAAACATACTAACATATATAAAGTATTTATTTAATGCACATATTTACCTACAAAATTTACATCAGTTAAAAACAATGGAAGGACAGAAGTACAAAACCTTTAGGAGCAAAGGATTTTATTGCCTCAACTGAGCAAAAATTTAACATACATAAAAGTCAAACTATGCTCACTTTAAGAGGCAGCCTTGCTAATCTTATCTGTAGTGAGAGGTTACTGTGCCGGCAATAGCTTTTTGTTTTTATGCTGATGTATGCTCAATTAAATTACAAAAATCTGAAACAGGTAAAAAGGCACCTTGAACACTTAAAATTAAACTGTTATGATGATTCTAAATATTTCAAGGACTATTGTACTATGTATACACAACAGCCACACTTAGTTTCTCTGAACACTTTAGAGAGTTTTATTAATTTATTTTGTGGCACCGATCATATATTTCCTTTATCAAATTATCTGAATCCAACGTTAAATATTTGCAATACTAGTTGCATGGCCAGATTATAACAGGATAAAATCCACTCTTAAAACAGTGTGATTATTGAATTCAGATACAGTGCAGAACTTTTATAATCTGAAAGTATATTTAAGAGTTTTTAAAATCTTAAAATAATTAATTAAAACCAGGTTGTACTGTGAATTAGATGAAAGCACTGAATTAAGGATAACCACAGTGAAAGTGGCCGAAGTACTGTACATAGACAGACAAGTGATACTTTAACATATTTGTAATATTCTTAAACATAATAAGACCTTTTTTCCCCACCATAGATTTCTCTTTTAAGTCTCTTTTGTTTGCGGATTCCAAAAATATTGTAACCAGGAATGAAAGAGACCACTGTAATTAATAAAAAGCTCGGGGAATGGCAGATAAGCATCCCTTTAAATACTGGTTCATGAGAACAAGAATTCACACAGCATGTATTACTCTTTGCTTAACATTGGCATTGATTTGCTATTTACAGTAGTTTGCAAAAAACACATTATAAGAAACAAACAAGGTTTGGTTTCCAAGTTTAACTTAGTAACCAATTAACATACTTCACTGCATGTTTTGCTCTACCTGAAGAACAAAAGTGACACTAATACTGAAAAAGAGGTAATCAAAAGTAGCAAAAGCATTGATAACATGAGGATAGTCAAAAGAGAATTTAGACAAATATGCCAGACGGTAATATTGCACACTTACGCTGTCAATTGTAAGT
Organism: Lepidochelys kempii; assembly: GCF_965140285.1. NCBI lineage: Eukaryota > Metazoa > Chordata > Testudines > Cheloniidae > Lepidochelys > Lepidochelys kempii. The sequence goes on from NC_136391.1 coordinate 17,078,570, forward strand.
AAGACTCTCACTCCTAGGCGACTGAAAACCAGTCCTGTTTGACTTTTTGTGCCCCACTAGCTTGAGAAAAGGTCATTTTTGGTTTCCATGGCAGTGGACAGAGTTGAAGGAAGATCGTGATTATTGAACATGGGGCCTAGGTTTCAAAATTAGTTTTCCAGTCTGCAAAAGAAAAATTCAAGTTCAAACAAACCCTGAAATTTAACATAGCCTTACTACAAAGGTGAATATTATCTGTGCTAATTTCTCTTTAGTCTGCAACAACAGGAGTGAGAACTAAGAGTTTGCATCCATGGAACCATTAAGTAACTTGCAGTTTCATATTTTAACCATACATTATTTGTAAAAATGTAAATATGCACTCTTAGGCTGTCTACCCTTTAACAGCATGTAGAGTACAGGCACTACACACGTGCAACATGCTGCAGTAAAAGGCTCTGGCAACAGGGAACTGCCAGAGCTTCTCACTGCTGCAACCTCCCCACCAGGGCCTTTCCCTGCAGTAGAGAAAGCTCCACTATCAAGATACTATGCTGCTAAAAATAGCAGGATAGTATCTCACAGTACGTGGGAGGCACTGCTTAGGCGGTTCATGCAAGTAAGCCAGTCTACACACCTAAGCCTTGTCTCACCATCTACATTGCTATTTATACCCGTGCCAGCTGGGAATGCAATGTCTGTTCAGGAAGAGAGAGCAATTTCCTCTTTTTTGCATTTATTCCTGCCTTAAACATGTACATGTAGTCAGTGAGACTAGAGTCACTTACATCATCACAGGACATATTATACTCTGCCAAGACTGTTCGACATCGGGCTGCTATGCTGTGTGAATTTCGTCAAAGAAAAGTACTAAACAAAGATTTTATGTGGGCTGCAGTTACAGTAAGAATTACCTCAACTTTCACCTGACAAACTATCAAAGGATACATTGATGGTGCCACCACTCTTTTGTGTATGCCAGCAAAGAACAAGCCTATTAGAGTAATACAGCTAATTGTGAAGAATGGATGATTCCACAATGATGTGAAAAAGGACACCTAGGAGAGAAATAAAATTATCTTGAAGAAAAACTATTAAAAGATTCCGTGATTGAAGGGACATCATCAAGCTGGAGACCAAGTATTTCAAACCGGATGTTTAGGCCACTAATGTAAACTGGAATAGATCTCTTAAAAATTCCCTTGTTACTCAGAACTTACTACTCCTTTGTAACCCTGCTACTCTTTACAAGAAGTGCTTCTGCCAAACATTTTCCCAATGAATATCCCTTCTGTTTTCAGATATTTTGGAAGGTAACAGAGAAAATATTCTCCGATTTTCCTGGGAGAAGTCCCAATTAGAGCAGCTGCCCTACTAAGTGATATATACTGTTTAAGAAAAATAACCAAAGTAAAATTTTAGATCTGCTATCCATGACGTTATCCCTTTTAAAGTGGGGACAAAGAGTGATAACATCTGAAGAGAGTTTTAAAAAACTGTGAGATTCGAGGGTATTTATTCTTCAGCTTCTGATTTGATAACATTTCTCATTGTAGTAGTGCTGTTTGAGTCTCTGCAATTAAGCTAAGTTTCTGTTTTAAAGTTCTATGGGAACAGTCTAAAATTAAAAAGTACTTTCCTGTTAATGACACAAAAATAATCAATTGTTCATCACTCATCTTGTATTTTTCTTTCCACTTCTGAATAAAATGTAATAGCTCTAGCTCAGTTTATTGCTAAGGTATAAAAATGAAAGTAAGTGAGGAATCCTTTACCAATTTTTCTTCAGTTTGGTGGTAAAGCGAATCTCCTATATTCCACTCAGAAGTTCTCTTGCACCATATAAAGTTCATTGAACAACTATACTTTCAGATTCAGTTTCACAGATACAATGTAGCCTAGAAGTCTGCCATCACTTCAATACAAGCCGCAAATTTCTGGTCTGAAATTTAGAATACCAAGCCTCAGGCCATTCCACCCACACAGTTTAGGAAAACATAAATTTGATCATCTTGGATATTCACGTTAAACAAAAACTTAAATGCATAGCTTGTGTATACATATCTAGGGTGACAAATTTTAAATTGTTCCACTGCTACAAAAAGTTATTTCAAGGAGAAAGGGGGAGATATTTCCAAAGTGCAGAGGTACATAAGAAAAAACGTTTAGGACTAATTAATTTGCTACTGTTCTCACAAGTTCAATTTTGTTGATCATGGATCAGTCTAGTTGAAGGTGGCCTCAGCCGACTATGCTCTATAGATAGACAGAATGAAGTTATTCTGGGGAAATCACCCTTATTCAGCACAGCTGTGGAATGCCTCAAAAATTCTTAGTCGCCCCTCAAAGTGCGATACCTGTGATGTAAATAATCCACTGAATTTGCTCTTTGTCACTAGTGTCTTGAATCAGTCAGAGAAATAACCCTGCTGTTAGCTTTTCACTCTTCAAGGCAGTCCACAACTCCTGACTACATACACTTTGTTTTTATTATCTAAATTACAAACATTATGAGACATTTAATATTTCAACATTAGAGTATAACTTACCTTCTGTGTCTCAGGATCTATTAACCAGTTCCAAGCACCCGTTGCTGTGCAGACTGATACCACTATAAGAATCACTGATGAAAAATAAAGGTCATAAGCAACACATCTGGTTTATATTTATTAGAAAGTATTTAAGGTCTCATGAAAAGCTTTGAAAGAGATTACATTCTATTTTATTTCCCCTCTCCATTCTTGATTTATAAGAATGTCCAAAGAAGAGCGAGATTTATTTGAAGAGTTCTACCCGCATATCATGTTTGTTTCTCATCTGGACTCCCACCTTTCTATATATGCAGTCAAAATGGAAGGAAATAAAAAAACGTTTTACCGTTTAAAACAATGCAACCCTTTCAAGAGTCTATCAGCCTCCTAGAGAGGACAAAAAAATAGTACCAGATAGTGTTTTGTTAAGTAAAGACATGCGGGGGCAGGGGTGGGGGAGAGATATAAGAGGTTTCTACTAGATACACTGATTTAGAAACATTAGTCAGAAAATTGAGGGAAAGTAGTACACAATATCTTTCTTGAGCACTACACTAAAAACCCACGCAGTATTCTGCACGTAACTTCCAAGGACCAATAACACTAAAGTGCCAGTCCTGCAAGCTGCTCTGCGAGGAGGCAGGCAGCCTCGCCAACTCTTTCAATTTCATTGCAAGTGTAGCAGTACTCCAGCTCTGGGAGGCAAGTGATTATGTGAGAACCTCAGCTTTTATTACAATAAAGTTTTATTTCCAACCCTCCACTCATAGTTGTGGATAAAAGCCTGAAAGACATGAACAGTGCACATTCTCAAGGTTTAAACCTCACTGCTGGTAAAGCAGACTCGTGATGTCTTATTTTGGGGGCTAGTAATACTGATAAAATAAAAACGGTCCAGTTAGGAGCTGGAATTTGCACATTCGAAGGGGAATTTAAAAAGTTTGTATGCCATATAAAATGAAAGGTATTTCTCCAGTTTCACACAGAAAGATAGTAAAGATCTACCTATATCAATACCAGTTTTCCAGGAATAAAGTAGTTATTATACAGATAACAGAATTATGAAGTCACTAGATGCCACATCCAGTGTTTATTTAAAACTTCTTCATGAGTGTGCTTTAAGTCAGTAAAACTTTAGCCTGCATTTAAATATATTTGAACAAGTTTGGAAGAGATTGCCAACAGTTGGAAAGTGAACACACCCATTAAAAAAATAAACTATAGGACCAGTGAACTTAATATATTGATTTTGGGGGAAACTTTGGAAAATATACTAAGGAATAGGAGAAAGCTATTGATAAACAAATGGTTTTAAGTTATCATGGTGAAAAATAGCCCAACTTGGAAACCAAACCCCTATATACAATCACAAAATAGATACAAGAATGAAAAAAGGTAGTGCAGACTATGCCTACACTAGAGAGCTTACAGTGGCAAAGCTGTACCTATGCAGCTGCACGCCTATAAGATCTCTCATGTAGCCACTCTATGCTGACAGAAGAGAGTCCTCCTGTTGACATAATTAAACCACCCCCAAAGAGCAGCAGTAGTTATGTTGGAGGGATCTCTCCCGCTGACACAGCGCATGCATACTACCACTTATGCCAGTGAAACTTATGTCACTCATGGGGGAGGGAGGGTGTCACACTCCTGAGCGACATACGTTTTGCTGACATAAGTGGTAGTGTAGATATGGCCTTAATCACAAAGCCTCAATATGCCTCGAACTTGTCCTGAAGAATTCCTTTTAAAAAGACTAATTCAGTCCTGGCCTTCTTTGCTGAGACTGCCTATGAGATCATTATCATACTGATTACACTTCTAGCTTTGTTGTTCTTGCCAATATCTACTTTTGAATAGCAACTGTGCAAATGTTATAAGCGTTTTGTGCACATAGTATAGTTGCAACAACATAAATCCATTATTTTACTTTTGCTATTTTTTGTAAAATTTGTGTATGTGTGGTACCTTCAAATATTTAAAAGATTTTTAGGCTCAGATACAAAGTATATACAGTAAGATTTTTAAAGCACGGGTTTGTTTGTGTAAACACAAATCCATAGGCATATACATGGGTAAATGCCAAATGAAGTATTAAAGAGTTAATCCAACTTCTCCTTTAAAATATTAAGCTTACTTCTCCAACGTCCTGTAGCTGGTTGCAAACATGCAATATATTCAGTAAGTCTTCTTTCAAAAGCCTTGAGATCTGAGGAAAAGACAGACAGAGATCTAATAAGTCTTGGTCTATTAGTTGACCTTTAATAGTTAATGCCTCAGATTCTGTTCTGTTACTTATGCCCTGTGCAGCTCAGACTCATAACTTACAAAGGAAAGCTGTAATGCACTGATGATGTAGTGATCAAAAATCACTTGCGTCTCAGATTAAGCAATAGTTAACGGAAAGATGCTTAGCACAGCATATTAGCTTTAGAATTTACCACACTTTTTGGTTAAGCTCCCCACCAAGAAGGAATATATTAAGTGACAGGTATTTCCATATACAGAAGAGATTAGAATACCTTGACATGGTATCCCTTTGTTAATCTAAATGCAAGCCATTAATATTAATAGATTAAAATACTCTAAAACAAGGTATATTTTGAAATGTAAAATGTGTCAGAAAACCTTGTTACACTCCATGGTCTGTGTTAATGATAGATAGAGTTTGGTATTTTGTTTGTGATTAGAATGACACTATCACCATAACTCACTACAAAAATTCTTACCTCAGTTGGCATCATTTGAGATTTTTAATAGTCCTTTCAGTTTCAATAATCTATTTTTTTACATGCCACTCATCTTGGAAAATGAAAATACAATAATAAATTATTTAAGTTTTAGCCAGCTTTAGAATCTGACTCATGAAATAGCATGTTTGGTTTGCAACATTACAGGGGAACTATTTAACATGAAGAGAAGTCTACTTTTTTTTTTTTTTTATCTGAAAATATTTCTAGAGTCAACTGTTCATTTTAACGTCTGTGAAGATTTCCTTTTCCAGCAGAGAAGTTTTGGGCCTAAAACTGTCCCACTAATTTATTGTTTGAAGTTTGATATTTTTTATTAATAAAAGGTATATATACTTCAAATGTAAGCTGGCTTCAAGTAACAACTACTATTCTTTGAAAGAATTTCATGTTGTATTAGAATGTCAAGTTCTAATAAAGGTGACAATGCAAAAACTACAAGAAAAATACCTTCATTAAAATGCATGCCTGTTACTGAAGTATGTACTTACTCTAAAATATACGCAGAGATTATTTCAATGTTTATCAACTGGAAAAAATGTAACTACTTTGTTAACCAATAGAAAGCATTTGTAAATTAGATATGATTTTTAGTGTTTTAAATGAAGCGAATATAAAAAAATAAAGGCTTGAGCTACATTTTATAAGTCTTGGAAGCCCAAATTAAGGACCTCTTTCAAAAAAAGGATGGGTTTGGTCTTTAAAAATGCGTGTCTACCAGTTCTAACCAAAGGGATAATTCTGATATTTACAGTGTTAGAATAAGTGTTGACAGTCACCTCAGTATTCCCATAATTTCTAATATGTCTGCTAATGTATCTACATCTTGTTTGTTTTATATATGACATTTACTAATCTATCTAATCTTGAAGTACTGGTGTATTATTAAAATATTCTCCTGTATTGATTTTTTTTGAAGAAAGCAGTTTTAAATTCCTTTTTAATATCCTTTGCTACAAATCTGCACCAAAACTTAAAACAAGGCTCTGTTTTAGCAAATAAGAAAGTGAAGCTCAGTGAGCTGTATTTTTCCTGAAGAAAAGAATTCCTTGGTTAGATTATTACATCTCAATGTATTTGAGATATAGAATGCAATTAAAGAATTACAGCTGTGTTGAATACATAGCTTACATTCAAAAAAGAAAAGGATTAGTGAATATTCTATGACAAGTTTCCAACTTGTACAGCAAATCTCTTATCAACGCAGAAAAAACAGACTTAATAGACCACACTGTAAAAGCCAGGCTCGGTCATGAAACAACCAAACCAAAGAAAGATGACAAAAAGGAAGTTTTGCAAACTACTGGAGATCTTTTAGTCTGTTCCCGGTGGAGAAAGCCGATGCACACACTCTCGTTCAAATAACTTGGCTCAGTTAAGAGTTAGAACTTTCCCCTTTTGCAACCGAATCCACTTTCTATCGTTGTTCCAAGCGCCGCTTGCAGAACAGGAACATGCCCCTCCTCCATCAATAAGCGAGCAAACAAAACATTAATCCACGACTCACCGGCTCCTCGCCTTTGAGCCATCCCCCAGGGCGTGAGGCTGTGGGCACCAGGGACCTTGTCCTGGGGCAGGTCTGCACAGCGCACCTCTGGCCCTACAGAAAACCGGAACCCCCCAGGGGAGGGGCGCCGCTCACTCCCGTTCCCCGCCCCGCACACCCTTCGCTGGCTCCCGCTGTCACTGGGCCACAGGACGCAGAACGTCCCTCCCCACTCCGGGGCGGAGGTGGGGTGGCCTCGCAGTCCCCCAGCTGCTATTGGCCAGCGCCCTGTGACGCCTCCCGCTGCAGGGGCGGGAGTCGTGGGTCAGAGGCAGGAGTCCGCTCTGGGGCGCGGGAGCCGCACAGACAAGCTCCCCCGCGGCCCCCCCCAGGAAAGGAGGAAGGGTCACTGGGCCCGGGGGGGCGGGGACCCCGCGACCCCAATTACCTTCTGCCTGCTCCAGCGAATTCATGGCGGGTGGGGGAGGGCGGTCACCACGCACGGCCGCCCCCTCCTCAGCGTCTGGAAGCCGCTCGCATCGCAGCCCAGAGAGCCGGCTCCTACTCCCACCCTGCGCCCCTTCCGCAGTCCCCCGTCCGCCACAACAACGCCGCACCTCATTGGGCATCCCCTCCGGGTCGCACCCCTCCCTAGCAAACCCCATCCCCATTGGCTGGGAAGGGAAGGGGCGTGGCTGCAGGAGGAAAGATTCCAAAAAGCGCCGGGGGTAGGACCGGCTCGTGGCAGCGCTGTAGCGTTGGACAAGAGCGGCGCGCGATGGAGCTGCGGGCAGGAGCCCGGCCGAGCAAACTGTGCGGCTGTTGCCTCTTTTTTGTATGTGTCACAGCCCTGAGGGCATCGGTCTCCACGTGCAAAACTAGAGCGAGGAGGAGACGCCTGATCCAAAGGCCATTTGGAATCTATGAAAAGACTCCTTGGTCTCTTACACTTATAGTCCTAGGGACAGTTCTGCAATTCTTTCAGACTCTTCCCCTAAAAATGTGTGCTGGATAATTTCCCATTTCAATAAATGTATATCCTTAATGTTAAGTACTGTAAATTCCTGCATTGGGTTGTGTGTGTGAGAGGGGGGGAGGAAATACATTTTAAACCAAATTTTTATTTTATGTTAATCAAAAAACTAAATCTTTATGAACTATTCTCGGATGTGGAATACAAAAGGCCAGAAGAATAATTGCTTGGGTTGGAGGTTGCAGCTGCAAACAAATGTGAGAAATTCTCCCATAGTTCTTTGTTACTGTATTTAATACCTCTCTTTTCTGTCCTGCAATCTGGTCCACATGACAAGTCAGTCACTATAGCTGGGGGTTAGATTAGATGATCCCTGTGGTCCCTTCTAACCGTATGATTCTGTGAACACCTATTATATTGGCACACTGACTGTATGTTTAATAGGTTCCTGTTTAAATATGTAGTCCAAAAAGCGATATAACTTATTTTGGTAACTTTATTTTACCATCAAACCTCAGTCTTGTTTTAGTGTTGCAAGTAGGTTTGATTAGTCACGAGGATTAATGAGTTGATGTCAGCCTTCAATATATGTAATAAAAATAACAAAGTTGAAGTGCCCCCTTTGAGTAATGTCAAAACTCCACAGCGAGAGCCTAGTTTTCAGGATCATTTGAAATTATGTTTAGTTTACAAAGAAGACGCTTTCAACACACAGCAGGGATCAGAGCAACTTACATGTGCCTGTACAACCATGTAAAGTAGTGGCCTGTGCAATGACTAGGGAATGCAAAACAAAAACCAAACTCCCTGTATTTTATATGTATGGATTTGATTTTTTCAAAGCCAACAAGGTGGAAATTCACACAGATTTATTCCTTTTCTGTCTCCCATCTGCTTGTGAAAGATATTAATCATTGTCAGGAATAGCAAAGTGTCTGGACCACATCTACCGTTCCAAAGAAGCATGCTACTACGGACCCAAAAAGCCAGCCTCATGGTTTTGACCTGCCAGGCAGACTTTGGACCACATTGAACTGCATCCGAATAAACCATGGAAGATGAAACTACTTGTGGAAAATCAAAGACTCCCTTTCATGCAATTGCGATGAGAACATCCAACCCATCCAATCATAATGCAGTGCCCCAAATGTGGATTCAAAGGTGAATTGGGTGAAACCCATGACATCACAGAGGAGGCCTTGAAATGGTTTATGGATATACAACTGCATCTATAGAATGATGTTCTGCAGATGCTGCCATATGCTTGGGAGAGAGGACAAGCATCTGAAGAGTAGAGAAATTATAAAAATGCTTGGCTGCTACCTCTACACTATCATGAAAGATGCCTGAGTTTAATCTGGATTACTTGTTTGCTCTTTAAATGTAGCACTCAGAAGATGGCTTTTGTTGATTTCTGCTTAGAAAAGACAGCAACTTTTAAAGTTTACATTTTCCTAGGGCTGGGAGTCTCTCTTGAACTATTAGCGGTCAGCTCTCATGGCCTCCTCTGACTTTATTAAAATTGTTGCTGCTCCTACAAAAATGTTGGTGCTTGGCCTAATCCCTTTCTCCCATACATACAGCAAAGTTTTCTAGTTAGTGTCACATTTTCCTTGGACCAGTTCAGAAGGTGAGATCTCTAAACCATACATCTATAATAGCATTACCTGCTTTGTCTTTAGTTCCATAATAATGGGTTTGGAGTGGTGTCCTGTATTAGTCAAAGGGAGAAAGTTGGGTACCTAGAAGGTAAAGGGGAGCCCCTACAGATGCAGATTCAACATAGGGAGAAGTGAGTGCTTAGTGAATGAAGGGTGTTCCCCATCCTGACTATGCCCTAAGAGGAGATTATGGGGCTGGAAGGTAGAAGAGAAGACTGCTTTGCACTGTCCTTAATTTTCTGATATTGAGAAAGGAGAAGAGATGGATGCTGTTGTTGCAGAGTCCTGTGAGATACACAAATGTCAAATATGACATGAATATATTGTTGATAACTATAGGTTGATTCTTCTGGTCTTTAAATCAGAAAATAAATACTCTTTCCTCACTAAAGACAAGTAAGGCTAAAAAATGTACCTTTGTTTACTCCACCTCTGTTTGTCCCAAATAGAAGACCAACAATAACTCCTTAAACTTGTGAGACACATTGTCTAAGGTCTACACAGGGAAATTGACTGGAAATTTTTGACATCTCTCTATCTATGATTAATTATCTTGTTCCTTCACTACTGTATAATGTCTCTTCTGTTTTAAGCCCTGAAGGATGTGAAATGAAAACCATGAGATATAATCAAGGAATGTATGGACTATGTCCACTAAATTTAGAGGAACTGTAAAAGATTTTTGTTTTTCTAAATGATTGTTAGATTCTAGAAGTGATATAAATTGTGTGGAATGAGAATGAAAAAGCATATTGAAAGATATAAGCACCTACTCTGTGTATACATTTAAAATATTAAAATAAGTTACTTAAAGGGGACATTCCAATTAATAGTCTGGGTTAATTCAGAAAGACAGTAATTGAAATAAAAAATAAAAATAAAAAGCCTCCGAAAAGAAAAGGATAAAAGACACGTGTTATACACCATTGCCATCTACTGGATATCAAGGTAAGTAGCATAGAAACTGAGGGAGCAGAAAAGTGAGAGTCTGACAAATGTCCAGTACAAAATAAGTGACTTGCTCTCCTCCAATTAAAACTGAAACAGTGGAACCTCAATGTGGAACTTCAGAGTTTGCTGAACCCATCAAAGAAGCTGCAGAACCCTGTAGTGCTATTGGATGCTTATACCAGCCAATAGTCTTTCCATTCTCTTAAGGTTACCAGGATTAAGAAGAAACTTTGTTTCAGAGATTGTATTTCTCTGTGTTCTTTAATGTAAGTAACTGAAAGTTATCTTGCTGCATCTGCAGTCTTTCTGTTGATGCCCCAAGGAACTATATTTTGGGATTTTAACAATGTATTGTTATGTTATATTGTTAAAATATGTTAAACAATGTTTAACAATAAGAACGGCCATACTGGGTCAGACCAAAGGTCCACCAAGCCCAGTATCCTGTCCTCTGACAGTGGCCAATGGCAGGTGCCCCAAAGGAAATTAACAGACAGATTATCATCAAGTGATCCATGCCCTGTCACCCAATCCCAGCTTCTGGCAAACAGAGGCTAGGGACACCATTCCTGCCCATCCTGGTGAATAGCCATTGATGGACCTATCATCCATGAATCTATCTAGCTCCTTTTGAACCCCATTATAGTATTGGCCTTCACAACACCCTCTGGCAAGGAGTTCCAGAGGTTGACAGTGCGTTGCGTGAAAAAATATTTTCTTGTGTTTGTTTTAAACCTGCTACCTATTAATTTCATTTGGTGGCCCATTGTTCTTGTATTATGAGAGTATATATATGTTTCTCCTGGTATATCTAAGTAAATTGGCTTAAGAGAACCTCAAAGTAAACTTTTTCTAAACTATTTCTTTTGATGCTTTAAACTAGTACCCTTCAAAGCAAACACTAGAAATAACAGGGACACCATTCATAAGAGTGCCTTAAGACCAACTACGTTTTTACTCCTCGGCAAATTACTTGAAGGATGATAAATGTATTATTAGAAATATTAAAGAATCAATAACTGATGATTTTAAGTAAACGTAATAAGAAATCTTGGTGATTTTTATTGTTCTATGGTATAACTGCTTGTGCTTGATCTCAATGCCATCTATGTCCATTGCCTTCAAGATAGTGTGTGGTAGGCTAATATCCAAACTTAATCTATTAAACTGTTGATTATATACCTCAGAGGTGCTTAGGCTCCTAACTTCCATTGTAATCAGGACACTTACCCAGATCCTCAAAGGTATTTAGGCTACTAACTTCCATTTAAATCAATGGAAGCTAGGAGCCTAAATACCTTTGAGGATCTGGATAAGTGTCCTGATTTGACATAGAAACTACATAGAAACCAGGACATCACAGAGGGGATGGGAAGAGATGGGAGGGGAGGTCCCTCACAGTAACCAGGACCACAAAGGGATGGGGGTTGGGGGGGGGGGAGATAGGTGACTGAGGGGTATCCCATGGTACCCAGGGCTCTACAGAGTGGAATGGGGAGATGAGTTGCCTTGAACCCAACTGGGTGAGGAGAGGTGCTGGCAGAGGTTCTGTTGGAAGTCAGGGTCCCATGGGGGAGAGGAGAGATGGGAGCTGGGAGGGGGCCCCAGTGTAAATGGGGTCCCCCAGAGGGAGGGATGAGGAGGGATGGGTGCTGGGAGGGGTTCCGATGGTGACCAGGGCCCCAGAAGGGGAAAGATGGGTGCTGGGAGGGGTCCCCATGGTAAGTGGAGTCCCACAAGGGGAGGAAAGGAGTACTTGTGGCACCTTAGAGACTAACCAATTTATTTGAGCATGAGCTTTCGTGAGCTACAGCTCACTTCATCGGATGCATGCCGTGGAAACTGCAGCAGACTTTATATACACACAGAGACCATGAAACAATACCTCCTCCCACCCCACTGTCCTGCTGGTAATAGCTTATCTAAAGTGATCATCAAGTTGGGCCATTTCCAGCACAAATCCAGGTTTTCTCACCCTCCACCCCCCCCCCCCCCCACACACAAACTCACTCTCCTGGTGGTAATAGCCCATCCAAAGTGACCACTCTCCTACAATGTGCATGGTAATGAGTGCTGGGACGGGTCCCCATGGTAACCACAGTCCCACAGGGGGCGGAGGAGAGAAGGTTGCCCCACTGGTTCTCTCTGGGGCACAGTTCCCCGGCACCACCAACAGGGGTCACTGTGGCGGGAGGCTGCAGCCGCTGCTGGCCCCGATGCTCCCTCTTCTCCTGGCAGCGAGGGGGAAGGGGCGGTGCTTCCATTTCGCCCCAGCCAGCCTCCGGCAAACCGGCCGCCGTTGCTTTGTGCGCGAGGAGCGGAGCGGAGCGGAGCGGAGGCGGCGGCGGCTGCTGCGTGGAGTCCCCCAGCCGTGAGTGCGGGGCTCCCAGGGCCTGCCGGGCCGCGGCCGAGAGCGGGGCAGGTCGGCTGGGTCCTGGCGGGGGTGCTGGCTGGCTGGCGGGCGGGCCTGCTGGGGGGCGCACTGGGGAGCTGGAGCAGGGGCTGTCCGCCCTTCCCTGGAGCCCAGCCCGGCGCAGCGGAGGCGGGGGCGGTCCCGCGGGCGCCCTGTCTCTGGGTCCCGCCCGAGCTCGGGATGCTGCGGGGAGCCCTGAAGAGCTGGCGGGTGTGAAACCTTCCGCCTCTACTTACGTTGTGTGTGCAGAGCATCCTCTATCCCCAGGCCCTTTCCGCCCCCGACCCGCAGCCATCTCAGGGCTGGAGGGAGCCGGCTGGCGCGGTAACGGGCTCGGGCTCTTGCCTTTTCTTCAGCGAGCATTGAATGAGTGCTGCCGTTCAGTTAGTTCTCTCTCTTTAACTGTATGTTTCCGCCCATTTGTTAAGCCAAGCAGAGATGCATCAATTTGTTTCTCTCCTTTTATATTGCACCGTTCTGAGATCCATTGAACTTGGCACCTCTGTAAGTATTAGGCTTATTCAATTGAGCTAACATGATAGAAAAATACACCTTTCCCCCTGTCAAGGTGGGGTCTTGGTGTCTAGAATGCTGCTGTAATCAGGTCACGCTATTTTCGTAAACTGTATTTTGAGAATACATCCAAGTGTGCACTTATCCAGACCATTTTGCATGCTTGGTTACTTCTGAAATTATGCTGCAAAGCAACCAGTATTTAGGGTGGCCATACATCCTGTTTTGTCTGGGACAGTCCCTTTTTAAAGCCCTAATCAGTTGGTAAGAGCAAACGGGACAAATGACCACTTTTGTCAAAAAAGTGGGGTCTGGCAGAACATGCATGGGTTCAGGCCAGCCCCATACAGTGTCCCGCTTTCCCTTGGGGAAATATGGTCACCCTTTCAGTACTAGACTTGAAATTCATATTGATAAAATGTACAAGTGCTTATTATATATGAATGCTGGAAGTCTAAATACTAAGATGGGTGAACTAGAGTGCCTGTCATTTAAATGAGTATGTTGATATAATAGGTATCATGAAAATTTAATGGAATGAGGATAGTCAATGGGACTCGGTAATACAGGGGCTCAAATATATAGGAACAACACAGTAGGTCGTGCTGTTTGGGGAGTGGCACTAAAAGAAAGCGTAGAGTCAAAATAAAAATCTTAAATTAATCAAATTGTACGTAGGATCTCTGTGAATCGAAATTCTATGCTTGAATAATAAGAGTTTAGTAGAAGGAATATACTACTGACTAGAATGGTGACAATGATTGTGAAATGCTCAGGGAGATTAGAGAGTCTCCAAAGGCAGAAAATGCAATAATAATGGGGGATTTCAACTATCCTCATATTGACTAGGTATGTCACTAGAAGCAGGGAGAACATGAATGAATGCAGCTTGTCCTGGAACCCACATAGGGAGAGGCAATTTTTGATTTAGTCCTAAGTGGAGCACAGGATCTGGTCCAACAGGTAAATATAGCTGAACCGCTCAGTAATAGCAGCCATAATGTAATTAAATTTAACATCCTTGTAGGGGGGAAATTGCCAGAGAAATCCACCACAGTAGCATTTAACTTTAAAAAGGGGGCTAATACAAAAATGAGGAAGCTAGTCAAATGGAAATTTAAAAGGAAGGGTCACAAAGGTGGAATGCCTGCAAACAACATGCAGACTATTTAAAAACACCATAATAGAGGCTCAAGCTAAATATCCTCCGCCCAACCCCCTGCCCCAAAACAGTAAGACGTTCAAAAAAAAAAAATGCCACTAGGGCTAAACAGCAGAGCAAAAGAAGTTGCTAGAGGCAAAATGGCATCTTTTAAAAATTGGAAGTAAAATGTTACTGAGAAAAATAAGAACATAAACTCTGGCAAGTCAAATGTAAAAGTATGATTAATCAGTCCAAGAAAGTTTTTGTGTTCTTGGCTAGTTGCTCTTAAAATTTGAACTGCAATTTTTTTTTTAAGTACTTCAGAAGCAGGAAGCCTGCCAAAAAGTCGGAGGGGCCACTGGATGATAAAGGTGCTACAGCAGGGGTGGGAAACCTTTTTTCCGATCGACAGAAAAAATTGGTTGCAGGCCACACCTTGCCCCGTGGAGGGCAGTAAGGCTCAGGGCTTCTTCCCCCCGGCAGCAGGTCAAGCCAGCTGTCACGGCTTCAGCCCGGGGGGCGCGGCGGGGTGAAGGCTCCGGGCTTTCCCTCGGCTCCGGGGTGGGGCCAGAAATGAGGAGTTCAGGGTGTGGGAGGGGGCTCCGGGCAGGGGGTTAGGGTGCTGGAGGGGGTGAGGGTTCCGGCTGGGAGTGCAGGCTCTGGGGTGGGGCTGGGGATGAGGGGCTTGGGGCGTGGGAGGTGGCTCTGGGCTGGGGCCAAGGGATTTGGAGTGTGGGACTGGGCTCAGGGCACGGGGTTGGGGTGTGGGAGGTGGTTTGGGATGGAGGCTCCGGGAGGGAGTTTTGGTGTGGGAGGGGGCTCAGGGCTGGGACAAGGGGTTGGGTTGGGGTGGGGGTCTGGGAAGGAGTTAAGGTACGGGAGGGGGTTCCGACCTGCGGCAGGGGGTTGGGGTAGGGGCACAGGATTTGGGAGGGAGTTAGGGTGTGAGAGGGGGTTCCAACCTGCAGCAGGGGATTCGGGGTGTGGACTCTGGCCAGGTGGCGCTTACCTCAGGCAGCTCCCGGTTGGTGGTGCAGCGGGGCTAAGGCAGGCTCCCTGCCCACCAGGGCTTCGCTCCGCTCCCAGAAGCGGCCACTATGTATGGCCCCTAGGCGGAGGAGCCAGGCTGCTCTGTGTGATGCGTGCTGCCTGCGTCTGCAAGCACCGCCCCCACAGCTTCCATTGGCCGTGGTTCCCGGCCAGTGGGAGCCGCAGAGCCGGCGCTGGGGGCAGGGTTGCGCACTGAGCTTCCCTGATCACCCCAGCTCCTAGGGGTCACAGGGACATGCCGGTCACCTCTGGGAGCTGCGCGGAACAAACTGGACTTCTGGCGAGCTGGCACTTGTGGCTCCAGCCCCGCCAGGGGGGCACCGAGGCTCGTGGCTTCCGGCCCACAGCACGGAGACTTGCTGTGAGCTGGATAAAATGAAGCAGCAGGCTGGATCCAGGGTCGTAGGTTCCCCACCCCTGTGCTACAGGAGCACTCAGGGAACACAAGGCCATCGCAGAGAAGCTACATGAATTCTTTGCATCAGTCTTTGCTGCAGAGGATGTGAGGGAGATTCCCACACCTAAGCCATTGTTTTTAAGTGACCTGTTTTAGGAATTGTCCAAGTTTGAAGTGTCAATAGAGAAGGTTTTTGAACAAACTGATAAATTAAACAGTAAAGAGTCACCAGGACCAGATGCTATTCACTCAAGAGTTTTGAAGGAACTCAGACATGAAATTGCGGAACTTCTAACTGTGGTATGTAGCCTATCGCTTAAATCAGCCTCTGTATCAGATGACTAGAGCATAGCTAATGTAATGCTGGATTTTTAAAAGACGCTCCAGAGGTGATCCTGGCAATTACAGATCATGAAGCCTAACTTCAGTACCAGGCAAATTGGTTGAGGTTATAGTAAAGAATAAAATTCAAACAGCTAGATGAACACAGTATGTTAGGGAAGAGTCAACGCTGCTTTTGTAAAGGTAAATCATGCCTTCTCAAGCTATTTGAATTTTTTGAGGGTGTCAACAAGCATTTGGATAAGGGTGATCCTCTGGATATAGTGTTCTTGGACTTTCAGAAAACCTTTGACAGGCTCCCTCACCAAAATCCCTTAAGCAAAATACGCAGTCATAGGATAAGAGGAAGGGCTTCTCATGGATCACTAACTGGTTAAAAGACAGGAAACTTCAAGAGTAGGAATAAATTGTCAGTTTTTGCAGTAGAGAGACGTAAATAGCAGGGTCCCCCAAGGATTTGTATTGGGATGAGTACTGTTCAGCATATTCATAAATGATCTGGAAAAGGGAGTGAACAGGGAGCTGGTTTTTACAGATGATTAAAAAAAAATTACTCAAGATAGTTAAGTCCAAAGGTTACTGCAAAAACATACAAAGGGATCTCACTCAACTAGAGATGATCCACAAGCTTGATTATTAAATACATTATTTTTTAACAAGTTGCAAGCTGTCAGTTTAAAAAATTGCAGTGTACTATGGCTGTTTTAAGACTGTTTTCTCACTTCACTTGTGAAGAGAATAAATGCAATGTATTTTGTTTTCCTAGGAATTAAAATGTCATCTTGGGTTAAGGTTACCAGGGGTCAAGTTCAGAAACCTATTGTGGATAAAAGGTAAAGTAAAATAAATATAAACACTTCAAAAATTGTTTCTACAGATAATTGTGAAAACACTAACGCTTATTTTCATATACAAATGTGAGAATTGTGGTCATTTCACTGTCATTGTTTTAAAATTCAGTCACTTTAAAGAGTTGAATGTCTTTAACAAAACAAACATGCATATATAAAGAGTATATAAAAAGGGAAATAAACAGTCACACCCAATTCTACTTACTATAATTCTATGAAATACATAATTGTATTCTTTAAGGCCCCATTCCTGGGAAGACTTCAGCATATTAACTTGATGCAGTGAGTTGTTCCATTGACTACAGTGGGACTACTTAGTGTGTGAAGTTAATCACATGCTTAAAATTGGAGCCTATGTTTAACATGAATCAGTGATATTTTACTTCTATAATATAAAAAACAAATTAGCTAAGCATTTAAAAATCAACATATGAAATTGTTACTTTTATCGTGTGCATTTTGTATTATGAAACAATAGATTGAAAGGAACTTTGTAGTCAGTATTAGAACTACAATTTGTAAAATTTTCTGAAATGAATATTGTGTATACTGTTTTGTGTCATTTTTCTAATTTATAGAGGAATAAGGAATTATGCTATCCAGTTGTTGGTAGTACTGTACTGTTTGAACACACTCTGAGTACACCGTTCAGATGTCTGTGCGAGTCGGTGTTCAAAAACATTCCTAAAATATTGTGCTTGGACAACACATTTTCAATTAGTCAGTTACATTTTCAATTCTAACTTCTGTGGGGTGAAATTCACACCTATGCCAAGAACTAGCAAAAAGTCTATGCACCACTTCAATCCCAGTTAATGTCTAAAAGCAGTCTTTACATCCTATGAGAACTTAAGTGGTACACAGACCTTTTGCTGGCCCTCTGTACAGGGGTGAATTTCACCCCTAAGCCCTGATCTTGCAATTTACATCATATGGATGGACTGTTGTGCCCACACAGAGCCATGTTGATTTCAGTGGGGCTCTGTGACGGTGCAGTAGTTTGCCTACATGCTGTAAAGTGCAGGATCAAGACTTTGAACATTTTTTCATATATATCAGTGAGGACTAGTACATGAAAAATAGGTTGTTTTTCAAATTTCATGTCTCTGTTTTTGAAGGATGGGGGAGAAATCACTGTGTAAAAGAGATTTCTTTTTGTGCTTGCATAACAAAAAGCAATCTTACGCTGAAATTAAGCATGAGAAATCTCATGCACAATGATAAATTTGACATTCTAGTGGAAGGTCAGCTTGCGACTCAAAGAATTTCATACACTTCTTTCTGTAATTGTTAAACATTTCAAAGGAATGGGCATAATAATTCAGAGCTAAATGGATGAACTGTGAAAGTAGGGAGCTGGGTTCTGTTGAGGAGCCTAGTCTCCAAGAATTGGAAGCAATAATTCACAGTTTTCTTACAGAGGAACTACTGTCGCTAATTATCAGCCAATGTCCTGAAAGGTTTTGGCCTTCCACCTATTTTCAATGTGGATATTTGCTTAAGAAAAGGTTAAGGGGTTGGGTGTGGCCTAGGGTTCCCTAGTTTGCTCAAGTGTTGTTATGGCTGAGGTTAAGGTGTCCAATAAAGGACCAAAATGAAACTAGATTGCAACTTGTTTAAATTAAAAGTATATTAAAGCAGAAAAGATGGACTATCTTTACAAAATATCTTTTGAATAAACTTATTCAGAGTAACACAGACATCAAAGCATTCTCATATCAAGGGTAGAGATGGAAAAAATCATGTGCCTGCTCACCAGTGGGAAGCCTTCTCTGCATGCAGAGGCTGAACATTAGTTCTTTGCAGAATTCAAACTTTCATATAAAAAAAACAGACTGTTTCTAACCAGTTCTGTTGTGAAGATGACCGACTGAACGTAAGCCAATGTGGTGGTGGTGGTTTCCTGAGTCTGCAGTGCCTCATAGCTGTGCCCGCTAGCAATGTAAAATTAACAAGACTAATCTCTCCTATTGGTGTGGGCAGCAATGAAATAATTGAGAGTATCGGTTTTGGTCTGCTGGCATCTGGCAAAATCTCATCAGCATAAATCAGTGCTAGAATTTTTCACAACACCCTCCCCTCCCTCCCCCCCCCCCCCCCCCAAAAATATCTATCAATCTGTGCTGTAGGAGAAGACTAGAGTACCAGAAGCTTTTTCTGTGTTTTCCTTACCCTTGCAGTATCCAGAGAGCCTCTTTTCCTTTCTAGTATCTAGAAGTCGTTGAAGCTTCACATTAATCAGATAGCCAGATGCTGATATGAAAGCTGGAGCCCAATGCATGAATTCTAGCACTTCCATTACCTATGGCAGGAGGTTGTACTTTACAACATGTGATTCTTCCTGGAGCTCATTGATGTGGAGGCTCTCTACTTATCTTTTGTGTCTATCATTGACTAGTAGGTTTACTCCTCCAGCTAGTTACTAGATATTTAGTAACTTTGTCAATTTTCTGACCTTTGGGACACTAAAAGTCTTGACCTACACCAAGAAGCAATGTTTAGAGCAATGAGAATTGACCCAGGAGGCACTAAGTAAAAACCTATTTCTTTATCTTCAAATCTCATGTAAAAGTTCCAGGATATTTCAAAATGCTGCTGCTGCTTCCTTTTTTTTTTTCTTTTAAACTTAAGCAGTTAAATAGAACCTGACACCATCAGTTGAATTTAAGTAGCTTTTACATTGTCCTATCCAATGCCATTCATTTTAGAATAGTCAAAGTAAATGAAGTAAGACCAAACAGCTGTCCTCATTATACTACCATTGTAGCTTGAAGAATCTGCTTCCTCTAAGTAATACATCTGTCAGTGTAATCCTAGATGTACCTTTCTGCTGTGATGTGTGAAGCCTTATAACTAACAGCCTAAATAGAAAGGCTAGAGTAAATTTTGATTGCTCAGTAATTAAATGCACAGAATATCTGAAACTCAGTGTGTGAAGACCCCTGGATTTTCAGCACAGAATTAGGTATGAAGTGTCTTTTCTTTGTGGTACAGAGAGAAAAAAACTCAGTCATTGGTACAGGATCTTTTGGTATCCATTTCTAAATCTCATAGTGGTTCTTTGAGCATAATCCAAGAGCATCTGGTAACAGTGTCTATAGGAGATAATTAGGCTCACTTGTTTCTTACTTTCCTCCTGTGCCAGTCTTGTTATTTCTCTGTACAGTCCACTCTTCTAATGCACCATGTCACTTTAAAGTTCTAGTGTTAAAATTTCAAGCTGTTGTAGAAGTTGTTTGAGACTAGATCTTCAGTCAGGCCCTCTTCTTCATAAGGCCATTTATTTATTATTGCAGATACTTCATCCAGAAGTTCTGGAGGATTAAGATTATTATCCTAATTTTTGTTCAGTTACACAAGGGTAATTTCTTACTCAATTTCTAATACTTTTCTGAATGGCTTTCTAAATTTCATGTTTAGCAAGCAATTACCTTTATTTCTTTCCAAACTTTCATTTCCCTAAGTAAAATTAATATACAGATCCAAGAATGTCTTTTGGTAAGGAGATCAGAATTTAGGATTTCTTATTTTGGCCAACAGTTATTCTTGCCAGGTGAACAAAATCATGTATTTCAAAACCCTTTGAAGTTTGTCATGGAAAGGCCAGCTTTACCAACTAGCTGCATCTGGAAAAAGGGAAATCTTTTGTTAGACAGTAGCAGAGCATCCAACTGGATCATTTTTTGGGTATGTGTATAAATACATAAAAAAGAATTCCTCTGTACGCATCTCTTGATAGAATATTAGAAATATCAATTTTAGGAGCAATCTAATGCCCTGCTATATGGCTTATGGTGTGAGGGATAAAATATAGATTACTAGTGTTAGTAGTTGAATTTCATTTAATCAGTATCGCTAACTCTCCTTTCTTTGCTCTTTTTCTCTTTCTACAGTTGAGGTGAGTAAGGTTTGCATATGCCTCTGAGTACTTGGGGCCTACAAAAGATAGCTTCAAGGAACACACCTACTCCAAAAATCAGATTCCTTTACAACACAACATAATTTCCATTTTTTCTTAAGCTTATCATTCACTCTTTAAAACATTTTGTGATAATCTGAAAGTGTGGTGCATAAGGTCTGTGCTGCTGAAGAAACTCAGCACATTTTACTAATCTTGATATAACTGCTGTTTTTTTACGGTTTGTCTTCAATATAACTTAATCCAAGCTCTTTTCATTTTGGGTCCAGGCATAGACCCGGATGGATTCCACGCCTTCTGGAGTAAGTAATATGTAACAGATTTATTGAGTTTTTAAGTAGATTATAAAAGGTGGACTTTTTCTTCATCCAGTTTTGTGTGTAAAAACGCTATTGTGCATTCTGTTTGTAAGCGTACACTTGTTTTCCCTTCTAGATGTCTTCGTAAGTTACTTCTATCAAAGTAAACAGAACTCCTTTAGTAAATGTTAGAGGGGACAATCTTACAGTTTTTGTTCACTTTTTCTTAACGTTTCTTTAGTACTAGCATGAATGAGTTCTTGATTAGTCTTCAGGTCTTCACAATGTGCATATGATTTTTCCCAGTTTATTCTATTCTTACCATTTTCTTTTCCCAAGTGGTGCCTCCTTAGCCTCTTATCTCCTTCTTCATTTCCTTCCCACATTTTCATATTCTGTTTTATATTACCAGCAGAGTGATTTAAGACTTTTGTCTGTTTCTCCCTATTATGAGATAAACATTGATACTTTGAATAACCGTCCCAGAATGACTGTTTTTGAAGAAATCCTGAAATGTGAACTAACTCTATGGTTGCATTCTTTTACTGGCTTTCTCAAAAGTTTTCTGATAATCGGTGAAAACTTATAGAAGTTACTAGGTTTGTGTTTGTGGAAACAATATTTTATTTAGAATTATCCACCTTAGATTCCTGGCTATATCAGATTATTCCATCAAAATAATTAAGACTCCTGGAGAATCCAAATTCTTACCAACTAGGTTGAGAAACTAAGTTTTTAAAACTAAACTTCTAATCTTTTGGATATGGAAGTGTCCTCTTCTCATTCTTTACAGAAGAATTCTTGGACTAGTATTTGGACCACCACTCTTGTCTATCCAGTCATCCTTTCATCCTTGTCTGTTTCTTGCTATCTCAGCAGCAGCCATGGAATAGCACAGCCCAAAAGTGCTGATACTGGTAGAGATGGCTGAAAGTGCAACACTATCCTGTTGCAGGATCTCCGTCTATTTCAAATGGCTGACATCTCTCTAGATGTTAGCACTTCTGTACTTGAGCAATGTGGTAATCTGTATTACCTGCTGCTGGGACCATTTATCTTGTGATAGATTGGCCCTACCTTGTCAATGTGCCTGGCATGCAACGAAGCATTAGGCGCATCCATTTTATATATAGTTAGTTCCTGAATAGTTTTTTGATGTGCTAGGATTTCCAAAGCAGTTTTCTAATTATCATGAATAGCTATCAGTTCCATTTTTCAGGTGATAAAATATTTGTAATTTTGACAACATAGTTAAAAATATGAATAACTTAAGTCAACTACAGTGTTTATTTCAAGTGAAGCTGGCTCCCTACTGGTGTTGCAAGATTCCTGATCTCTTGACAAGGCAGAGTTAAGACAAAATCTCTCTTCTCCTATTGGTTGGTTGGCATCCAAATATTGTGCTGTTTTTCTTTGTGGCTACTGATTTTGGTTTTGGACATCATCCTAGTCAGCCTGTGTTTCATTCAAAGCAACTTGCTTTTGACTTGTTCAGGTTGAGCCATCTGCTTATTTCTTTTATCCTGTGGACTTCGTATTTGGCACTACCTTCACAAAACAAACTGTACCAAGCCTATGTGATCCTTATCAAATCCCCAGGCACTAGTTCTATTCGTGACTTAGGTTTCTCATACTAGCCCTCCCCTATTCACCTCAGAGTAAGAACATTTTCCCAGATAACTCTTGTGATCCTTTCTGTGTGTTCAGTCCTTTCTATATGTCAAATTCTATCTTGCTCTTCTTTCTGATGAAGTAGAACTGAAATGTTATAGAAGTTAGAGATCAAGTTCTATTAGGGCTTTTAGTCAATCCTCTTGCCAGTGCAGAAAAAGGTCCTAACGGTAATACATAAACTAATTATGTAATACATAAACTAAACTCATTTTCTGTCCTTAATTTGTATGCAAATTCAGGGTGTCTCTACATCAAGACAACTAAAACAGTATGTTTGTCTCCCTGTTCCCCCACTCTTTTTGTGTTGCTTGTCGTAGATTGTAAGCTCTTTTGGGGCAGGAACCTTGTCTAACAGTTTGTACAACATGTAGCACTCTTGAACCCTAATCCTCACTGGTGCCTCTGGCTACCACCATAATATAAATATTAAGAATAAGAAAGTAAAGCACTCACCTGTGACCTTTGTGTGAAAATATATTTGGCTTTGGTAGCATAGGCATCTCTTGCAGAACAAAATGAACCAGTGTATAGGATTGTATTCTTAAAGCAAATTAAATGCTTAAAATGATAGGTAAACTGAAGTTTACTACCATTCAAAAGCCTTGCTTAAATTACATTTTACCACATCTTATGGACAACAAATCAGTTAAGTCGTAACTGCAAGATCCAAAATCGGTTGTGTTAACTTGTGCTTAACAGCATGTGCTTCAGCCTTTACGCTCACGAGCAACTGTAGGTTCAGGGGAAAATGATAGATCATCCAAAGCTTCAGATAGAGGTGGTGTAAGCAGAATGTAAATGTCACTTGCCCTAAAATGTCTCATCGGTGATTGCAAAACTTCATGACAGCTGGTATGACATCACCATTTCATTAAAAGGAAGAATAAAACATCAGCAGAAGCTGGCTGTAAACAAAATGTAGCTGCCTTGTTTTATGTTAGAAGGCATTTTTCTAAGACTATGTCTACTCTTCAAGCTAGGGATGTGATTTTCCCCTGCTCCTACACACATGCTAGCTCTCATTGGGATAGCGCAAGTACAAATAACCGTGCAGCTGCGTTAGCGCTGATAGCGGCCATGGAGGCATGGCTGAGCTGGTTTCAGGTGGGTGCATACTCGGCCCGGCTCAGCCGTGCCTCCATGGCCATTACCAGTGTTACTGTGGCTGCACTGCTGTTTATACTTGAGCTATCTTGATGAGAGCTAGTGTAAGTGTGTGTGAGGAGCAGAGGAATCGCACCCCTAGCTTGCAGTGTATACCTAGCTCAATGCAGGCAAAACCTTACAAGGAAATATGAAAGTGTCACTGGCTTACAGATGCCCAAGATTTGTGAAGGAAAGTTTTTGGGAATGTTTTGTCTTCCTTTGACTGAAAGGAAGATATGTTTTGCTTCACCATAATACTGCAGCCCTGGAATTAAGCAGATAGTTTTATAATGACATTTGTTTTAAAACCAAAACTAAAAGGAATTTGGAAAGTCCATTAAGTACTTTAGAGTACCAGTATGTAAAACTTAAGCTTTTTCATTGTAGCCATGCAAAAGCTCTTTTGACCGAACATACCTAATCTCATATTTCTTACCTCTTTTAGCATAAATCCTTACAGACCATACCAGAAAAGTCCTTATTCTCCCCAAGATGGTTATTCAAAGGACTTTGAAGATCTGAATAGGTAAGACTTTTCAATAGGATAACTATGTAAATTATTTAAAGCCTTTGTGAACAACCCATGTGTCTGCAGGAAAATACTTCTGTCTATAAACAAGCTCACTTTTGTAATGACTATGGTTTTGTCTAATATTTACATAACAAGGATTTATATATCTGTTAAAACTTCCTAAATAGTTGTTGGGCTTTTTTAAACACCTAGTTTGTTCATGGTATCTAATGCTATAGCACATGGGCACACTACAGTTGTTTTAAAATAGAGTTAAAATAAGACCACTTTGATATGAATTTTCAGTGAATTTTGGAGGCGAGAGCTGTCCGTTGAAGATGCCCTGCCACTGATCTTAGAGTTCAGTCTCTGGAGCAGAGAACAGAAATGCCTCCACCAGTCTTGACTGAACTCTAGCAATCAGATCCAAGAACTTTCAGGGCTTTATAGATCATTGTATAATCTTTTTCTTTTAAATATACTTTAGTTTTAGTGAAGCTACTTGGGAGGTCAAAAGCTTTTTAATGGAAAATTAGTTTAGTCTTTTAAGTATGGAAAGACTAACATTTCTGACCTCTCCATGGCTTAAAGTAATCTATTCTGAAACTCGATGTCGATAACTTTTACACTACAACTGTTTAAAACCTTTATCTTCCTAGTTTGTGTGGATATCTGTATGAATTGGTCTGGTATCATGTTTTGAATATATTTTTTTCATCAAAATATTATTTCCTCCTTAGTTTTGAAGAACTATTTGGACAACAGTATGACTATTCACCAGGAAATGAAGATTACTATGAGAGATACCAGTATTCCCAAAAAGGTAAGAATTTGTAACTAATTGATATTCCTTTGTTAAACTATACCCCCTGCAGCCTTTGTGTGGGTCTGCAGGAGAAAGAGGAACTCGGTGGTTTTATCACAGGGTACTTGGCCCTTCAGTGAACTTGGGGCCCAACCTCACCTGTGGCTGATCAGTGAGGGATCAGGTTACTGTAAAAGCCAGCAGGTGACTCAGTAGCAGGCCCGGAGCAGGGAGGCTCTGGTAAGAAGTTTCTGGGTCATGTGGAAGAGCTGCAGGAAGCAGGTTGGCGCCTTTGGCAGGCCCTGGAGCAGGATGACTCTGGCAAATGGCTGGGGGGAAAAATTGTGTGGGGAATCAGTAGGCCTCTCCAAAAGACCTTGCATTGAGAAGACGGGATAGTTGAAGTATTGTGTTAGTTTATGTTGGAAAAATAAAGCTGAAGCCTGAGAAAAGGGCCTGAATCACACTCTAGTTATGGTTTCAGTCCTTCCTGGCTGGGGAGACAGGCCAGCAGTCTACACGCTTCTTTAAGGGTCTCCCACACCCTGTGGGAAGTCAGCTTCCTCTTGGGTTTGGAAGGAATGATTGGGTTTATCCTGGACGATTGTCTGGTTTGAGCAGCACAGTAGAAGCCCAGGGACTCCTATGCATCCAAGCCCTTTCCCCCTGGCTGGGACATCATTACACACTCAAAGCAATAGCTTAGATGCTAGCAGGGAAGTAGTCCAGCAGAATGGGAGCATGGGGTGCCTCCTGGAGTGAGGGAGTCCCGAGATACATCAAGTTGACGGTGGTGGTCCCAGCAGGTCCCAGTCTGCATGAGATCCCAGGGATATCCGGAAGACAAGAGGCAGCAGTGGCAGCCCAGCAGCCAGGTTCTTCCAGGCGACAGGATCCGGAGCATGAATCCTCAGCAGTGGAAGTTGGCCCAACCGCCCCTTGCTCCCGAGAGAAGTGGAGAACAGCAAGGGCTGCAAGTGTGGTCCCCCCGGCAGGGGTATCTCCTTTGCCAGTAGTGGGTGAGTTTGGGCTCTGGGGAGTGCAGTGAGCATGTACTTTGGAAGATGCACCTGGACAGGTGGGGTGGGGGGCGGAACAGAACAGTACGGTGTGGAGGGCCATGCCCCTTCTCCCAGGGACAGAATCGGGGACCTAGACGGGCAGCAGATTTTTCCACAGGGACAATGGAGGGAGCCTCTGACCTGGAGGATACCCCTGGAGCTCCTCTTGGCGAGACTGGGTGGGCTTCCACAGAGGGTTCTAACCCACTTGCCCTGAGTTCTCCAGGCAGTCTGGGGTACAGGCTGCAGGTGAAATTACTCTTCCAGCCAGGTGGCCAAACTTAAACGCCACTGTGGATTCTCTGGTCCTTAAGTTACAGAAGTTTGTTCTCCTTATCCCTTAACTTCTGTTGGGGAATCTAGCATGGGAACCGCTGCACGCCCAACATAGGCTCCGGTTTGGGGTAATGGCAGCAGCCAAATTGATTCTGCTCCCATCAGCAGGGTAAGAGCTACCAATCAAGGAGGGGTAGGAATGCAGGTGCCGAATCACACTTAGGCTTGCAATGTAGGGGTAGGTGGCAAGGCCATAGAGATGAGTACATCACAGGGTGGTGGGGAGCAGGTTATGTGGCGGGTTCCACTGCAGCTGTCAGTTTTTTGTCTTCCAGGTGAAAATAAGACAGGCTTGTACAGGAATGCATCTCCAGTTGGGGGTGCACCTGCTCAAAGCCACTTAAAAAAACCCCACAGAAATATTCTCATTGTACAGGGAAGCAATGATGGAAGGTAGAGTGCGGAGAAATAAGAGGGACACTGAGAATGTGAGGTATCAAAGGGTGGCTTGAACCTGGGAAAACTGACAACCTGCCTTTTTGATATGTGTTGGGGTGATGTCTGGCAAATATCCAGAGAAGCTCAGCCTTGTACAAATATATGTACATATTCTATTGGGCCTGCAATACATTTGGGGGTATAGCATGGGCCCATTAAGACAAGGAATTTAAGTTACAGGCTGCATGCAATATGTCCACGAATGAGTGTGACAGGGCTGATAATGACCTCTGGTTAGAGCAGATGATCCTGGCTTGGTCAGTGCCATTCATACATACCAACAGCAGTTTATTGTTTCCACAGCAGGCTAACCAGAGATCTGATTCTTGCAGTAAAGTATGCTGGGACTTCAGTGAAGGTGGATGTTTCTGGAACTTCTGCAGATAAAAAATCACATGCCAGAAGTGTTTCGGTGTTCACGGGGCACTCATTTGCCACAGCATTTGTGGAAAGTTCCAGACCAGTAGAAGGAGGGATCAGTCAGATGCTCCCTCTATCCCCACACACAGGACCAAGTAGCAGGAATGAAGGAAGGAGCTTTATCTCCATGTCAAGGTGCTTTGGGTGTTTCCCTGGGATTACCTTAACAAGACAGATGGGGAATATTTTTGGGAGGAGTTTGTAGCAGGATTTGGGATACCATATGAAGGAGTTGGAATTCAGACGTCTCAAAATTTGACATCTGTAGGTTTGAGAGACATAATAAGGGGCAAGATTTAACAAGAAACTGTTTCTAACAGAATTACAGGGCTATTCATGCACTGACCTGTGACTGACCTGCAGGTTTCTCCTTCGGGTTTGGGCCCCAAAAAGGCATCAAGGAGTATTGGAAGCTCCATGTATGATGCAATAGACCGTGAATTATGTTCAGTATGTTACTCGTCTTTTGGTACCATTGTGAACATGGTGAGGACTTGCAGTCGCAGGTCAATTTTAGTGAAATGTAGCATCAGGTTGGCTTTTTGATGCTACCAGTAAACCCCCTCAGATTTCAGACCTGTGGGGTTTTATTTGATCGGTCGGTTTTTATTTTGACAAGGCCATAGCAGTGGGATGCTCAATAGTGGGCTCAGCCCAAAGGTGGAGGTCAGTGATATGGGAATTGGGTTTACAGCAAATAGCAGACTACCAGGATGCCTTCTTGTTTATGGGCAGGGCAGATTCTAAAGTGTGCCAGCTTGTTGATCTCCTCTTACCCAGTACCTATGATTACTGCTAGCAGAAAAAAAAAGGGGATCAAGTTAGATATAGAGACTGACATCTCTAGACTTTCTGTGCATGAATTTGCAGAATTATTGGGATTAAGGAGGACAGAGCAGCCAAGTAGATTACACTGCATGAACTGCAGGCTGTTGTTTGCCTTCTTAGTTTTGCATGCCATCTGCTGACATGTCAGGGATAGCTAGGCCCAACCATTTTATAAATATGAGTAAAAAAATGAAGGTGAATTTATGGGCATGGGAACAGCTCAGTTCCTAAATCACTTTAATGGAGTTACTTTTTTGGAGAGAGAAGTGTCTCCTGCTAGATGCCTAGCTGGGGTAGAGACAGACCTGAAAGTTCACTCATGCATTGGGGACACAGGTTTGGGGCCTTTACTAGGGCAGGTGGTGTGCTTGGAGATGCCTAGTGATCATATACTCTGGGAGATAGTAAAGGATATAACATTACTGGGTTTTTTCCCCCCATTTTAGTTGCAGTGATGATCTGGAGGAGAGAAGCTCACAAACAAGTGAAATTCTATAGTGACAACATGGCACTGGTACATACTAACACCCACTCCTCCAGGTCACTCTGAGTTACAAGGTTGGTGAGGGCATTTGTCCTGCAGTGCTTAACTTGCTAAATCTTTTTTACTGCTAACATGTGCCTGGGATTAATAATGGCATAGCCCATGCTGTCTCGATTGCAGGTGGATGGATTTCAAGATTTGGCACCAGGCGCTGACAAGGAGCCTGAGCAGATGTCACTGGCCTTTTGGAACTTTGGCTCATTGCTGTGCTTGGATTAATGCAGAGATCAGCAGCCCCATAAAAGTTTAGGGTTTTAGGGAATTGACTCAGTTTTGGGGTCGGCTTGCCCGAGATTCGGCCAGTTCCTGAAGTGCGTGGTGTCTGATACACTGTGGGCTGGCATCAATGATTGTTTCAGTTGTTTATCAGCATCACCTAGCAGGATGTTGGGTTTTCTGGAACCTTGTGGCGGGTTTTAGTTAGGAGGCTGTTAGATGGTGGTCTCATCCCACAGGCCTTATAGAAGATCCCTGACAAGCCATCATTATTCAGTTTCTTTGGGATCTGGTGGGAGTTTATCAGGTATGTTAATAGAGCCAGTATGCAGACTTGAACAAGGCAGCTGTCTTAATGGGCTTTTTTAAAAAATTTAGTCAATGAGCTCGTGCCTAGATCAGCAAGGGGGTATTTCAGGTAGAGCTTTGGAATTTAGGGACTTATATTGGGGGAACGATCAGTCATTTTGACTCTGATAATGTCAATGGATCAGGGAGGGGAAGGGGAGTCTATAGTACTGCAAGAGTTTGGGAAGGCAGGGACTTGCCCAGTCAGAGCATTAAGGACCTACGTATTGCTGAGGCTGGTTAATGCTGGGCCACTCTTTCTTCCTGTTGACAGGAGTTTCTCAAGAAAATTCCAGTTTGTGGCAGTCTTATAAAAGAGGCTTATGCTATCAGGGTTCCCTGCGGTGAATTTGGGTGCCATTCTTTCAGGATCAGGGCAGCAACTTCTGCAGTGCAACTGGTAATAGGGGCTTGAGGGATACAGTTGGTTGATGTCATAATACTCAGTGCATATGAGGCCTCCAGTTGAGAATTAGAGACCAGGGGTGTGAATTTGCTATGTTTTGCGGCATACCTAGTTTTCTGGATCAAGGGAGCAGGTGACAAGAGATAATTATTAGATCTGTGGGCACAATATTGTTCATTGGGCCCAGAAGTGGGCAGCCAGTTGCCCAGAAGATTCACAATATTAGGCCTTGGTGAGGGGATGATTGCACGGAAGGAGGACTAATTACCTTTTAACGTAAATGCTCTGCGATTAGCTGATATCCGCTTACACCCTTTGGTAGCCACCTGAAATGATTATTATGTACCAAGGTGAAAACAATTTGGGATCTTGTAAGGGGGTTAACTTAACAACTAGGGCAAAGAGACAGGGCAGAATCAGGACCTTTTTCCTATGGGTAACTGTAATCTGGTTTGAAATATTGCATCAGAGATTATGGCAGCGAGCCACTAGGCCTCCACGTGTTCATGAGGCCAGAAAATATGTAAATCAGGAAGTGATTAAATTTTTTAAAAAATCTGTTGAGTTACCTGGGCTATTCAGGGAAGACTTTGACAGGGACTGAGTATATTTTTGGCCAATGTTAGGGAAGGAGTTGTTAACATGTGGGAGCCTAGTTAGGGATGTGGGGAGGTAGCCAAGCTAATTGGTGCCATCTCCTGGTTGCATGCTTCCATTGCAAGTACTTTTTTAATAGAGGTCTGGTTCCTTGATGAACCAGAGTTGGAAGTGGATTTAAGGGAAGGCATTTTCTAAAGAAGATGGGGGAACAGGGTTGGGCTTCCGAATGCCTCGTACAGTGAGGAACCAACCCTTCCCCGCCAGCATTTTAGCTCTAATGTGAGGGGTGAGCAGTGGGCTAACAATGGGCTGGGATCAGGTTTGGAGTGGGGTCTGAAGACACTTTTCCACCAGGTAGAACAGATTTAGGGAGGAAGGTGACATGCATAGGATTAGTTATTACTGGATAATTCCCAGATGAGTCAATAAAATTGCTGCCTAGTTAAATCACATTCCTTGTGTCATGTCTGTCTTGCTATGTGTCCAAGACAAATACATTTTACTAGTTTCACAGTGCACTTTTTAGTGGACTTCTCTGATTCCACAATACTTAACTGAGTGGAAAAGACACCTGAAGCTCCAATGCTCGTTTGCAGTCACTGTTACCTTTTAATCAATTTGTTCTTTGATTTTAGATGATGACTATACCAGGGATGATCGTAGGGAGAAGCTATACCTACAGTTTTACCAGCAGATACAGAAAGAGTACGATAAAGAGAGACCTTCTGACTGTATCATTGTGGCCATCAGCAAGGAACAAACGTAGGTCTCTAATTTAAAAATTAGGTGTTTAAGGTTTCCAGTTAAGACTTTCAGTTAATGATACTTTTCTCTCAGAGCTGAGGACGTAGGTAATAATTGAATGTTAAGCCTACTTTTTCCTCTCTGAAGTTCCTTAACATAGTTCTATTTAGTCTTTTCTAAAGTATTTTAAATTGTTTTGCATCTCCTAAGCCACTGAGCATATGAAGTGTGCATGGGGTCACACGGAGGAACTTTTAAAAAGTGACTTCTAAAGCAAATTAACTCTGACTCAACTCTTAATTTTTTTCTTTACATTTTAGCATTTAATAGGAGAATCTTCTTAGAAACCATGAAATCTAATCAATATAAAATAATGTTAAAAGTAGGTTCAGATCCTACACTTCTCTTGAGTCACCTTGACAATTTTTAATACTTTACATATTTTCCTAACTTAAAATATGTTTTTCTCTGCGGCTGCCAAATGAAAGATCCACATAAACAAAAGGGAAACTGTCTATATACAAGGCACTATCAAATGTGCAAACTCAGATAGGTTTTATTCTCTAATCTTTTAGTCATGTTAAATGGTGCTTACAGCAAAAGAAATTTAAAAAAAAATTCTGAAAATTTTAAGTGTAACATCCTTTTAAACCTAAAGCAAACTTTCTAGTTTTTTTTTTTTCCTCTTAGGTAACTTGGTTTTCTTCCAGATTAATCCTTATGAGTAATGAAGTCTTCATAGCAAGACGTTACATTTTCTATTTAAAGCATTCAATGTCATTTTCTAACAAATACAAAGTAAAGGCTTGAAACATCATGAAATTACATATATGGCAAAACAAGAGAGTTAAATGAGGCAGAGTGCAAAGAACTTTCTTCTTGGTTATTATAGAACTATTAACTTTCATATCATAATTGTCCATCTCCTGGAGATGACCAGGATCAGCTTCGATATGGAGGCCTTGACAATCCATTGATACATTTATCATAGGATTTATTTGAGGGCAAGGAGGATTGGTGCAAGAAAGCTTAACTTTAGCATCCCAATATTTAGTTAATGTTCAATATCACCACTTAAATTCTGTTTGTTTCCTTTCTCTCTTGCCTCCTCCCCCATTTCCATAATGAAATGAATGTTTTATATTTAGTGTCCAATACAAAATTAATTACCAATATGCTATTTTAAAATGGGTTAACTACATGGATACTTGTAGATAATAAACCATACTTTTTAGAATCTTACACAACTTCTAGTAAGGGAATCAACAAACTCATCAGTCTAAAGCAGTACTGATATTGCTGCTCTCCTTCGAATGCTGAATTCTGGTGCTGTAAATTCTATACCTGAATCCCCTTTCTTTCCTCCCTCCATCTGACATATTAGTCTTTTGTTATTCAGATGTTACTTGGATTACACTAGAGATTTTGCTAATCTCTTAATTCGTGGCACCATCTGAAAGATGTTATGGTGGGTGATCACTTCAAATGCAGTTGGCAAATCTTCTGTCAGTACCCAGGATAGCACGATGTCAGGGGTCAGTGCTCTATGAAATGTCTGTTCTGTATTCAGTAGTAGAGAGACTTGCAATCATGGTGAAAACACTGCCATTGCTATAGCTTTGTCTGAAGGAACAACTGAGCCTGGTTGATTGAGTCGCCTGAAGTGCAGTGATCATACTCAATTCTCTAAGCAGTGTGTAAAAATAGATTTCTAAAGTTGATACAGTTAGAAATAATTGTGTGTAAAGTTGACATCTTGATCTCCATTTTCCTTCGCTGACTTTCACATCAAATATACTTAATTTACGTGTTAAAGCAGCATCTTCCTAACTGCCAAAACAGTAAGTACCATGCGGTACACAAAGTTATCTGTATTTCTGTCTTGTGTATATAATAATATAGTTATTGGCTGTTAGCTAACAGTTCTGATAAGGAAGCTGAAATGAACAGGGCTTGCTTTTCCCTATCTATATTGATTCTCTAGTGTTGATACTAACAAACTTTCAACTGTAAAATAAGCAGATAAGACTCAGAAGTTACATAGGGAGCAGTGTACATGTAGTATGATGTGTGCTATACATTTGCTGAGCATAAATACCCTTTAAACCTAATTCTCAGTGCCCTTTCTTTATCTTTACACATTTATTTTTAAAAAGCCAACTAGTTAATGTAACTAAAAAGCTTACACTAATGCTAGTCATAACAGTTTATACTGTTGTGGAAAGAGAAAAGAAGTCAAGTTTTAATTGAATACATTTAATTGACTGTATCAGTGATGATACATAGATGATGAATTAGAATAAATAAAATGCTAAATATAAATAGTTTCAATCATTAATGTATTAATATATATCCATACTTTCCAAAAATAGCACTTAATACATGCTCAACACAGGGATCCTCAATAAAAAATTCCCGTATATGCAGGGATCAGATTTCCAAACAGTTGAACCTTAAGACAAATATTTTCTAAAATAGTTGGTACAGTATATGGTTTTTTTAAAAAAATCTCCATTCTGTCATCTAAAAGAGCTCGTCTGATTTAAGGAACATGCCATTTGTGGAAAGAAAATTGTTTCTTACACTTCACATAACTAGAATTGTTACCTGTAACTTAGAGCATACAAAACATGAACTACAGCATGGCAACAACTAACAGTGACACAGACTTTTATTTGTAAAATAACCAGCCTCTTTTTTTTCTTTAAGGGAATATGCAACAGTCATAGGCCATCGGTTGCAGGATCATGGCCTTGTGGTGGAAATGATATACCTTACATCTGAGTTGGGTCTCACACGCGCCCTCCAAGAAGTTAAAAATGATGGTTCCCCATTTTGTATTCTTGTTGAACAGTCAAATGTAGCACTTTCCTCTTGCACCGTAATCATGCTTCATGAGTCTATCAAAAGTAAGTTTAGCTTCATGTAGAAATGTCACTTAAAATAGTCCCCATTCAAAACTGCAATTTAATTTTCTTTGAACATGTTAAAATATTAAATACTGACATATTACACCTCTTGGTAACACAACCTGACCTAGTTAAGATGTGACAATTTGTAAATACTTCATTGAATTAATTTCCAGTAATTCACAAAACACAAATCCATCTGCCCTGAATTTCTGTTTCCTAAATGGCATGAAATAGTCATCAAAAGCTGTCAAGCATAGTAAGTAATAGTAGGGCATTATATATAAATAACATGATTACAGTTCACATTCTTATCTTACTGCTACATAGATGGATCAAATTAAAATCCATCTATTTTAAGTCTTCAGTTTTCTAAACTTTAACCTCAGATTTCCCATCTTTCACCTTAACAAGAATGTAGCTGTTCTAGTCATTATTAAAAAGGCACTTTCTTTTTAAATGAAAAATACCTAACTGTCCTGTTCTCCCATTCAGGTAAAATATGTTCCGAATTTAAGAAAAAAGTCTATGCTAATCCTACTTTTCCTCTTATTTCAATCAGATGTGTGCATAACTGTTCAAATGTGAAACCAGGAATCTTTTTAGCCCAAACTTAAATTAAGATGACAAGTGACCTGTATCTTTTAATTGGGGAAACTTTTAAAATGTAACTTATAGTTAAGTAACATTGCACATAGCTGGGCTGAATCAGACTAACTTTTGTAATTACAGGGTAACCCTGTTAATACTGAAACAGAAACCTTTTAAATTTTATTCAGTTGAATTAAACACAGACTTAACAGCTCTGTTTTTTGTCTTTTTGTAAATGTGTCAAGTAGATGGGAACACAAGACTGATAAAGCAAGCTATCTCTCTTCTCTGTAGTACACCGTAATATGCCCATGGAGGATGCATTGGCTCTGGTAGTTAAAGCATTTGGGAAAATTTTTGCTGAGCGTGAGCAGCAGGAGCGTGCCGAAATTTCACACAAAGCAGCTGATCTGGCGGATGACTACCTAGAACGGGAGCTCTGTGGGAGTTACAGTGTGCCTCTAGGCATTAGACATCTCCTCTTTCTGTTAAGTGAGGGAAAATATTTATATCGTGAGGAGTTGAACTCAATAAGTGACTACCTGAAGACCAGGAAAGATGAGCTTGAAGGTATTCATGCTTTTTTCCCCAAAACACAACTGTAAACATTTTTTTAAATCAACCTGAGTTACAAAACCAGCTTTCAGGTACATTACACATAAATAGTCTACAAATATAAATGATAAAGGTCAAAAGTCCACATGTAAATGTCAATGTATATTAAAGCACATGTATATCTATCCTAAAATCAGATACATATTCCCCGTAGAAATGGTCACACATCAAACACTTCATCTTTATCTCCAAGCCCCCAGTGGCAATCACTCTCCCATGAGATTCACTGTTACAAGTACATTTTTGTAGCTCTTCTGTTAACACTGACACGCATTTAAGTTTTGATCATAGATACACATATAAAAGCACTCTAAATTAAAGTCACTTAGAAGGAACCATTATGCAGAATTTCACATCTGGTTTAATAAAAATCATTAATTCAACCATTTTATATATATATATATATATATATATATATATATATTTTTTTTTTCAAAGTATTCAAGAGAAATTCAGCAGAACAACTTAAACAGATAAAACAAACCAACAAACTTGCATAAGTTGCAGAATACGTGTATTTTGGAAAGATATTCTGGTGTTCTCTTGATCCCTAGGAGCAGCCTACAGAAACTTCTTGAACCTCTAGGTTAAGGGGTTAATAATTAGAAGTAATCTATCATTGTAGGTCACGCAGTCTTTGTAATGATGTACTCTTAAGCGTTACTTACTTTGTTGTTGGTGGTTGTTCTGTTAAACTAGCCCTTGTTGAACAAACTGATCCTTCAACTGAAGTTGAAGACACACTGTATCAAGCAAACGTGATGCCAAGTACAAGCACTGCCACCCATACCTTAAGTAAACCTCCACCCCTTCTGCCGACACCCAGCAGGAATGTTCTTTTAGGCCAGTCACCCCTTCCTCCAGGTAAACCTGCATTGTTGGGTGATAGGCCATCGGGAGCTCTTCTTCCAACACCAGGTTAGTAACAATTTAACTTCCTCCTATGTCAAATTTTATATTTAAAACTATTTTACTACCTTGATTTTTTTCATGACTGATTTGATCATTCGCTTTAATAGATTTGCTCACAAAAATGTAATAGAAATATTATAATCAGAGTTACAGGAAGTATAATCAAGTGAGGGGATGTGGATCCCCAAAATATCAGTCATTTGTAAATATTTAGAGTGGTGGTTCAATAATAGCGTAGCCAATTAGTTTATTTTATCATCCATGTATCGTGTTTTGTTTTGATGCTCAATTCTTGTGCTATTTCATATATAATCAGTGCATGCTAAATAGATTTAAATCATTGGATTATGGAAGTATAAGACTGACAAGTATTTAGGAGTGATGAGTGTGTATTGGGTATATAAGTAAGGCATGGCTGGAATGAAAGGCCTTCAGGCTGAGGCTTGTAAGATTTTAGCTGCACCATATTAGGCCATAGGCTTAAGACATGAGTGGCTGACCTAGGAAAAACCCTATGCCAGTAAGGTCACAAGATTACTGCAAAAGATGTGCCACTAGGTCAGGGGTGGGCAATCTTTTTGGCCCAAGGGCCACATCGGGGTTGTGAAACTGTATGGAGGGCCGGGTAGGGAAGGCTGTGCCTCCCCAAACAGCCTGGCCCCCGCCTCCTCCCATTTTCTGCCTCCTGACTGCCCCCCTCAGAGCCCCGAACCCATCCAACCCCCCCCGCTCCCTGTCCCCTGACTGCCCCCTCCCGGGACCCCCCATCCCCCCAACCCCCACCCCCGACAGGCCCCCTGGGACTCCCACGCCCTATCCAACCCCCACCCCCTTACCATGCCGCTCAGAGAGGCAGAACTGGCTTATTAGAAAGCCTGGGAGGTGGGTGGGCGCAAGCCGTGCTGCCCGGCAGGAGTGGCGCACCAGAGTGCTCCCTGCGCGGCGGCATGGCTGCAGGGGAGGGGGAACAGCAGGGGAGGGGCCGGGGGCTAGCCTCCTGGGCCAGGAGCTTAGGGGTCGGGCAGGACGGTCCCACGGGCCATAGTTTGCCCACTTCTGCACTAGGTGATGTTACAGAAAACTGGAATAGACTGCAATGTATTGTCCATGACCACGAGACACCCGACTGAAACATCATGGAATGTCATGTCCTGACCACAGGTTACATGTTGTGTGTAGATGCTAATGAGAATAAGATGAACTAAGAAATAACCTATGAAAAATAAGCCATCCAGTATTCATGGGGTGTGGAAGTACAGATAAGGGAAAAGAGGGTTGAAATGCTCATGCATATGCATAGAGTGTTATGTGTGGTCAGAACAACAATATAAAAGATATTTCCTAGTTGGGTAAAAGTGGGAAGATCCAGCAGGAACCATCCCTCTGTCGATGATCATCTGTTGAGAGGTCCATTGGACTCTAGAATATCTGAGGATGTGAATATGACTCCAGTCTTAGTCATTGCATGGGTTTTGTAGGATTTATATATGCATGGGTAATTATAGCTTCACTTATTGGTTTAATAAAACTTGTAGTACAGATAAAACTTTGTACTTGTGATTGTGTCTGTGGTCACTATCCATGGTCGTCTTGTGTTCCTGGATTCTCCAAATTGGAGAAAAGCATCAGAGGTGATTTTCACTTTGAGCTTGATACTGTAGCAACAGAAGCTGAACCCATGGGAGTTTATATTGAATTTAGTAATTTTGTATTAAATTAAAAAAAAAAAAAAGTTGGATAACTTTAGCTATACTGACAGATTTCAGAGTAGCAACTGTTACTCTGTAGCCTCAAAAAGAACAGGAGTACTTGTGGCACCTTAGCAACTAACAAATTTATTAGAGCATAAGCTTGCGTTGGCTACAGCCCACTTCATCGGATGCATAGAATGGAACACGTAGGTAGATACGCACGCACGCACGTACGTACGTACGTACGTTGGAAGTTACCATACAAACTGTGAGAGGCTAATTAGTTAAGATGAGCTATTATCAGCAGGAGAAAAAAAACTTTTGTAGTGATAATCAAGTTGGCCCATTTAGACAGTTGACAAGAAGGTGTAAGGATACTTAACTTAAGGAAGTAGATTCAACATGTGTAATGACCCATCCACTCCCAGTCTCTATTCAAACCCAAGTTAATGGTATCTAGTATGCATATTAATTCAGGCTCAGTGGAGTCTGTTTTTGAAGCTTTTCTGTTGCAAAATTGCCACCCTTAAATCTTTTACTGAGTGGGCAGAGAGGCTGAAGTGTTCTTTTACCGGTTTTTGAATGTTATGATTCCTAATGTCAGATTTGTCCATTTATTCTTTTGCATAGAGACTGTCCGGTTTGGCCAGTGTACATGGCAGAAGGGCATTGCTGGCACACAATGGCATATATCACATTGGTAGATGTGTAGGTGAACAAGCCCCTGATGGCGTGGCTCATGTGATTAGGTCTTATGATGGTGTCACTTGAATAAATATGTGGACAGAGTTGGCATTGGGCTTTGTTGCAAGGATAGGTTCCTGGGTTAGTGTTTTTGTTGCGTGGTGTGTGGTTGCTGGTGAGTATTTGCTTCAGGTTGGGGGGGCTGTCTGTAAGCGAGGACTGGTCTGTCTCCCAAGATCTGTGAGAGTGATCTGCTTCTCCCCCCTCCCTCCCTCCCAGGCTTGCCACGCCAAACAGCTGATTCGCGGCAAGCCTTGGAGGAAGAAAGGGACGGGGGAGAAGCGGCAGCATGCTCAGGGGAGGAGGCAGAGCGGAGGTGAGCTGGCGAGGGGAGCTGCCGGTGAGTGCTCTGCACCCACCAATATTTCTCCCTGGGTGCTTCAGCCCCAGAGTCGGTGCCTATGGCGGCAGCGTGTCTGGCTCCGACACACTTCTCTGAGCGGCATGTTAAGGGGGCCGGGGCCAGGGCCGGGGGGTTGGATAAGGGGCAGAGGGTCTTGGGGGGCGGTCAGGGGACACGGAGCAGGAGGGGTTGGATGGGTCGGGGGTTCTGAGGGGTCAGTCGGGGGGCGGTAAGTAGGTGGGGGTTGGATAGGAGCGGGGCCAGGCTGTTTAGGAAGACACAGCCTTCCCTACCTGGACCTCCATAGCAAGTTCAATATAACACGGTTTCACCTATAACGTGGTAGGATTTTTTTTTGGCTCCTGAGGACCTCGTTATATCAGGGTAGAGGTGTACTAGACACAGATTTGCATCACAACTGATGTCCTGCTGTGCTGTCTTAAATTAGTCGTTATTGGGTCTGCCTCGGGTCTTTTGTCAAATATATTTGACATGAATTGTAACATAGTAATTTAGTCCTGTTTTACTTACTGTCTTTATCAATCTTCCTTTACTAACTAGCTCACTTTATTAATTTAATCTGTGTCAGTCTGTCTTGTAGTGTAAACATGTTTACAGGTCACCACTAATGCAGCGGAAAACTGTACTTTGTGGTAGAGATGTAAAACTTTCCAATATGCATGCCTGCATGTGGGTGTAGTGTTAAATAGCTTGGAAGGATTTTACTTCTGTAGTGTTAGATCTTTTATAAAGTAAAGCTCTTACGGGCATCGGTTGAAGACTTAGCAAAATCTGAATGATGCTAGTAGAGTCGGAAATTCTACTTTTTATAGAAACTGCAGGCAGTGGAGCAGCATTTACAAGTTGAATGTTTTCAGATATTGTTATAATTAAAATCAATGTTCGTTTAAATATTAATGTGAGTATCCTGCTCAAACAAATGAAATGTTCTTTTTATTAAAAATAACATCACCCTAATTTCCAAACAGGGATGTCCGGTGCAAAGGGTAAACCTCCACCTCTTCTAGCAGCACCTGCTAAAAGACCTGGTCTTCTAGGATATTCACCCCATCAGCCTGCAAAACGACCACTACTTGGAGAGAAACCTGGACTTTTGCCAACACCAGGTGAGGATGGGAAAGCTTTGTAGATTCTTAGCATATGTAATATTTTGAGACTAGCTACTTTGCTGTCTGTCTGAATATCTATTTAATATCTACTGTAGTATATGCAACACTTGTCGCTAAAAACTTTCTGATGCTAGCCAGCCAGATTTCTCTCCTAACTAAAAAGCTTTGAAATTTCAAATGAAAAAATGCAATAATCTTCCTTAAAAAAGGCTAATCTGCTAACGAAGGATATGTTTGCTTTATGCATAATGAATGCATCCAATGAAGTGAGCTGTAGCTCACGAAAGCTTACACTCAAATTTGTTAGTCTTTAAGGTGCCACAAGTCCTCCTTTTCTTTTTGCAATTAGTGTGAAAGCAACACATAGAATCAGAAAACCCTTGTATTAATTACACTGTCTCCAAGTAACCAGGATGTTTTAATACAAAAACGTTTCTATTTGTTTATGTACTATACTCTATGCAAAATGCTAAGTGGAGCACAGGATGAAGTCCAAGAGGTGAATATTGCTGAACCACTTGGTAATAGTGACGATAACATAAAAAATGTTGACATCTGGGGGATGAGAGGGGAACATCGCAGCAGCCTACCACAGTAGGATTTAATTTCAGAAAGGGGAGCTACACAAAAATGAAGAGGTTAGATAAACACAAATTAAAAGGTATAGTGCCAAAAGTGAAAACTCTGTAAGCTGCATGGAAACTTTTTAAAGACCCCATAATAGAGGCTCAATTTAAATGTGTACCCCAAATTAAAAAAACATAGTAAGACCAAAAAAATGCCACTGTAGGTAAACAACAAAGTAACAAAAGCAGTTAGAGGCAAAAAGGCATCCTTTAAAAAGTGGAGGTTAAATCATACTGAGGAAAATAGAAAGGAGCATAAACTCTGGCAAGTGAAGTGTAAAAAATATAATTAGGAAGGCCAAAAAAGAATTTTGAAGAACAGCTAGCCAAAGACTCAAAAAGTAACAGCTAGTGGGGCCATTGGACAATCAAGATGCTAAAGGAGAACTCAAAGAAGATAAGACCATTGCCGAGAAACTAAATTAATTCTTCATGGCTGAGGATGTGAGGGAGATTCCCACACTTGAGCTATTCTTTTCAGATGGGAATTGTCCCAGATTGAGGGGTCATTAGAGGAGGTTTTGGAACAAATTGATAAATTACCATCTGATCCTAGTGACTTATTGTTTGTTCACCCAAGAGTTCTGAAGGAACTCAGTAGTTCTGCAATTTCACATTTAACTGTGGTATGTAACCTATCATTTAAATCAGCTTCTATACCAGATGACTGGAGGATAGCTAGTGTGATGCCAATTTTGAAAAAAAGGCTCCAGAGGCAATCCTGGCAATTACAGGCCGGTAAGCCTAACTTCAGTACTGAGAAAATTGGTTGAATCTAGTTAAGAACAGAATTATTAGATGCATAGATAGAAAAGGAGTACTTGTAGCACCTTAGAGACTAACTAATTTATTTGAGCATAAGCTTTTGTGAGCTACAGCTCACTTCATCGGATGCATTCCTTTTCATGAAGTTGATAGATTTCCTTTCCATACGGCTAAAGTCAGTGCCTTGCATAATGACAGGTTTCAGAGTAGCAGCCGTGTTAGTCTGTATTCGCAAAAAGAAAAGGAGGACTTGTGGCACCTTGGAGACTAACACATTTATTTGAGCATGTAGCTCACGAAAGCTTATGCTCAGATAAATTTGTTCGTCTCTAAGGTGCCACACAAGTACTCCTTTTCTTTTTGCGAGTACAGACTAACACGGCTGCTACTCTGAAACCTGTAGATACATAGACGAACACCATTTGTTGGGCAGAGTCAACATCATTTTTGTAAAGGGAAATCATGCCTCAGCAATCTACTAGAATTCTTTGGGGGGGGTCAACAAGCGTGTGGACAAGGGCAATCCAGTGGATATAGTGTACTTTGATTTTCAGGAAGCCTTTGACAAGGTCCCTCACCAAAGGCTCTTAAGCAAAGTAAGCTGTCATGGGATAAGAGGGAAGGTCCTCCCATGGATTGGTAACTGGTTAAAAGATAGGAAACAAAGGGTAAGAATAAATGGTCCGCTCTCAGAATGGAGAGAGGTAAATAGCAGTTTCCCTCGAGCTCTATACTGGGACCAGTATTGTTCAACATATTCATAAATGATCTGGAAAAGGGAGTGAACAGTGAGGTGGCAAAATTTGCAGATGATAGAAAACTACTCAAAATAGGTAAGTCCAAAGCAGACCGCAAAGAGTTACAAAGGGATCTCACAAAACAGAGTGACTGGGCAACAAAGTGGTAGATGAAATTCAGTGCTAATAAATGCAAAGTAATCCACATAGGAAAACATAATCCTAACTACACATTAGGGCTGTCGATTAATTGCAGTTAACTCACGCGATTAACTCAAAAAAGTTAATTGCGATTAAAAATATTAATTGTGATTAATTGCACTGTTAAACAATAGAATACCAACTGAAGTTTATTAAATATTTTTGCATGTTTTTCTACACTTTCAAATATATTGATTTCTGTTGCAACACAGAATACGAAGTATACAGTGCTCACTTTATATTTTTTTATTACAAATATTTGCACTGTAAAAATGATGAAAAAGAAATAGTATTTTTAATTCATCTCATGCAAGTACTGTAGTGCAATCTCTTGAGCGTGAGTGTAACTTACAAATGTAGATTTTTGTTTTTGTTTTTTGTTACATAACTGCAGTCAGTAACAAAACCATGTAAAACTTTAGAGCCTACAAGTCCACTCAGTCCTACTTCTTGTTCAGCCAATTGCTAAGATAAACAAGTTTGGCTACATTTACTGGAGATAATGCTGCCTGCTTCTTATTTACAGTGTCACCTGGAGGTGAGAACAGGCGTTCACATGGCACTTTTGTAGCCAGCATTGCAAGGTATTTGTGTGCCAGTTATGCTAAACATTTGTATGCTCCTTCGTGCTTTGGCCACCATTCCAGAGGACATGCTTCCGTGCTGATGATACTCATTACAAATTTAATTAACACATTTTTTTGA
This sequence comes from Lepidochelys kempii, assembly GCF_965140285.1. Lineage (NCBI taxonomy): Eukaryota > Metazoa > Chordata > Testudines > Cheloniidae > Lepidochelys > Lepidochelys kempii. The sequence continues at coordinate 17,121,875 of NC_136391.1, forward strand.
CTGAACTCTTTGGGGGAGAATTGTATGTCTCCTGTTTTACCAAGATTCTGCCATATATTTCATGTTATAGCAGTCTTGGATGATGACCCAGCACAGTTCGTTTTAAGAACACTTTCATAGCGGATTTGACAAAACGCAAAGAAGGTACCCATTTGAGATTTCTAAAAATAGCTACAGCACTCGACCCAAGGTTTAAGAATCTGAAGTGCCTTCCAGAAATCTGATCGGGATGAGATGTGGAGCATGCTTTCAGAAGTCTTAAAAGAGAAACACTCAGATGCGGAAACTACAGACCCCGAATTACCAAACAAGAAAATCAACCTTCTGCTGTTGGCATCTGACTCAGATGATGAAAATGAACATGCATCGGTCCGCTCTGCTTTGGATGGTTATCGAGCAGAACCCATCATCAGCATGGATGCATGTCCCCTGGAATGGCGGTTGAAGCATGAAGGGACATATGAATCTTTAGTGCATTTGGCACGTAAATATCTTGCAACGCCGGCAACAGTGCCACGCGAACACCTGTTCTCATTTTCAGGTGACATTGTAAACAAGAAGCAGGTAGCATTATCACCTGCAAATTGTAACCAAACTTGTTTGTCTGAGCGATTGGCTGAAGTAGGACTGAGTGGATTTTGTTTTATTTTTGAATGCAGTTATTCTTTTGTACATAATTCTACATTTGTAAGTTCAACTTTCATGATAGAGATTGCACTACAGTACTTGCATTCGGTGAATTGAAAAATACTATCTTTTTTTACAGTGCAAATATTTGTAATCAAAAATAAATATCAAGCGAGCACTGTACACGTTGTATTCTGTGTTGTAACTGAAATCAATATATTTGAAAATGTAGAGAACACCCAAAAATATTTAAATAAATGGAATTCTATTATTGTTTAACAGCGCGATTAATCACAACTAATTTTTTTAGTTGACAGCCCTTCTATACATATAAAATTAGCTCTTACCACTAAAGAAAGAGATATTGGAGTCATTGTGGATAGTTTTTTGAAAACATCCACTCAATGTGCAGCCGTAGTTAAAGAAGCTAACAGAACGTTCGGAGTCATTAGGAAAGGATAGCTAGTAAGGCAGAAAATACAATATTGCCTCTATAAATCCATGGTATGCCCACATCTTGAATACTGTGTGCAGATCTGGTCGCCCCATCTCAAAAAAGATATATTGGAATTGGGAAAAGGTACAGAAAAGGGCAACAAAAATGATTAGGGGTATGGAACAGCTTCCATATGAGGAGAGATTAATAAGAGGGGGACTGTTCAGCTTGAAAAAGAGATGACCAAGGGGGGATATAATAGAGGTCTATAAAATCATGACTGGTGTGGAGGAAGTAAATAACACAAGAACTAGGGGTCACTAAATGAAATGAGTAGGCAGCAGGTTTAAAACAAACAAAAGGAAGTATTTCTTCACACAACGCACCGTCAACCTGTGGAACACCTTGCCAGAGGATGTTGTGAAGGCCAAGACTATAACAGAGTTCAAATAAGAACTAAATAAATTCATGGAGGATAGGTCCATCAAAGGCTATTGGCCAGGATGGACGGGGATGGTGTCCCAAGCCTCTGTTTGCCAGAAGCTGGGAAACATTTAAGTTGAGCCTCTACTGTGGTGTCTTTAAAACGTTTCCGTGCAGCTTGCAGGGATTTCACTTATGGCACTACTTTTAATTTCTGTTTAACTAACTTCCTCATTTTTGTCTAATTCTCCTTTTTGAAATTAAATGCTACTGTGTTGGGATGCTGTGGTGTTTTCCAGACTACAAGAACATTAAATTTCTTTGTTATGGTCACTATTACCAAGTGGTTCAGCTATGTTCAACTCTTGGACCAGGTCCTGTGCCCCACTTAGGACTAAATCAAAAATTGCTGCTTCTCTTGTGGGTTCCAGGACTAGCTGCTTCAAGAAGCAGTCTTTTAGGTGTTAAGAAACTTTATCTCTGCATCAAGAAAAGGAGTACTTGTGGCACCTTAGAGACTAACCAATTTATTTGAGCATGAGCTTTCATGAGCTACAGCTCACTTCATCGGATGCATACCGTGGAAACTGCAGTAGACATTATATACACACAGAGACCATGAAACAATAGCCCCTCCCACCCCACTGTCCTGCTGATAATAGCTTATCTAAAGTGATCATCAAGTTGGGCCATTTCCAGCACAAATCCAGGTTTTCTCACCCTCCGCCCCCCCCCCCCCCCACACACAAACTCACTCTCCTGCTGGTAATAGCCCATCAAAAGTGACCACACTCTTCACAATGTGTATGATAATCAAGGTGGGCTATTTCCTGCACAAATCCAGGTTCTCTCACCCCCTCCCAAAAACCACACACACAAACTCACTATCCTGCTGGTAATAGCTCATCCAAAGTGACCACTCTCCCTACAATGTGCATGATAATCAAGGTGGGCCATTTCCAGCATAAATCCAGGTTTTCTCACCCCACCACCCCCCATACACACACAAACTCACTCTCCTGCTGGTAATAGCTTATCCAAAGGGACCACTCTCCCTACAATGTGCATGGTAATCAAGGTGGGTCATTTCCAGCACAGATGCAGGCTTGCTCACCCCCCTCCCGCCCCCCCGGGAACACACACACACACACACACATAAACTCACTCTCCTGCTGGCAATAGCTCATCCAAACTGACCACTCTCCAAGTTTAAATCCAAGTTTAACCAGAACGTCGAGGGGGAGGAAAAAGCAAGGGGAAATAGGCTGCCTTGCATAATGACTTAGCCACTCTCAGTCTCTATTTAAGCCTAAATTAATAGTATCCAATTTGCAAATGAATTCCAATTCAGCAGTTTCTCGCTGGAGTGTGGATTTGAAGTTTTTTTGTTGTAAGATAGTGACCTTCATGTCGGTGATTGCGTGACCAGAGCGATTGAAGTGTTCTCCGACTGGTTTATGAATGTTATAATTCTTGACATCTGATTTGTGTCCATTTATTCTTTTACGTAGAGACTGTCCAGTTTGACCAATGTAAATGGCAGAGGGGCATTGCTGGCACATGATGGCATATATCACATTGGTGGATGTGCAGGTGAACGAGCCTCTGATAGTGTGGCTGATGTGATTAGGCCCTGTGATGGTGTCCCCTGAATAGATATGTGGGCACAGTTGGCAACGGGCTTTGTTCCTGGGCTAGTGGTTCTGTTGTGTGGTATGTGGTTGCTGGTGAGTATTTGCTTCAGGTTGCGGGGCTGTCTATAGGCAAGGACTGGCCTGTCTCCCAAGATTTGTGAGAGTGTTGGGTCACCCTTCAGGATAGGTTGTAGATCCCTAATAATGCGTTGGAGGGGTTTTAGTTGGGGGCTGAAGGTGACGGCTAGTGGCATTCTGTTATTTTCTTTATTAGGCCTGTCCTGTAGTAGGTGACTTCTGGGAACTGTTGTGGCTCTATCAATCTGTTTCTTCACTTCCGCAGGTGGGTATTATAGTTGTAAGAAAGCTTGATAGAGATCTTGTAGGTGTTTGTCTCTGTCTGAGGGGTTGGAGCAAATGCGATTGTATCGCAGAGCTTGGCTGTAGACGATGGATCGTGTGGTGTGGTCAGGGTGTCACGGCTAACCTGGTGGCTGAACTTTGTGACTTTGTCCTTACCCATAACTATTTCACATTTGGGGAGAATGTATACCTTCAGATCAGCGGCACTGCTATGGGTACCCGCATGGCCCCACAGTATGCCAACATTTTTATGGCTGATTTAGAACAACGCTTCCTCAGCTCTCGTCCCCTAAAGCCCCTACTCTACTTGCGCTATATTGATGACATCTTCATCATCTTGACCCATGGAAAAGAAGCCCTTGAGGAATTCCACCATGATTTCAACAATTTCCATCCCACCATCAACCTCAGTCTGGTCCAGTCCACACAAGAGATCCACTTCCTGGACACTACAGTGCTAATAAACAATGGTCACATAAACACCACCCTATACCTGAAATCTACTGACCGCTATTCCTATCTACATGCCTCCAGCTTTCACCCTGACCACACCACACAATCCATCATCTACAGCCAAGCTCTGCGATACAGCCGCATTTGCTCAAACCCCTCAGACAGAGACAAACACCTACAAGATCTCTGTCAAGCTTTCTTACAACTACAATACCCACCTGTGGAAGTGAAGAAACAGATTGATAGAGCCAGAACAGTTCCCAGAAGTCACCTACTACAGGACAGGCCTAATAAAGAAAATAACAGAACGCCACTAGCCGTCACCTTCAGCCCCCAACTAAAACCCCTCCAACGCATTATTAGGGATCTACAACCTATCCTGAAGGATGACCCAACACTCTCACAAATCTTGGGAGACAGGCCAGTCCTTGCCTACAGACAGCCCCGCAACCTGAAGCAAATACTCACCAACAACCACATACCACACAACAGAACCACTAGCCCAGGAACAAAGCCCGTTGCCAACTGTGCCCACATATCTATTCAGGGGACACCATCACAGGGCCTAATCACATCAGCCACACTATCAGAGGCTCATTCACCTGCACATCCACCAATGTGATATATGCCATCATGTGCCAGCAATGCCCCTCTGCCATGTACATTGGTCAAACTGGACAGTCTCTATGTAAAAGAATAAATGGACACAAATCAGATGTCAAGAATTATAACATTCATAAACCAGTCGGAGAACACTTCAATCTCTCTGGTCATGCAATCACCGACATGAAGGTCACTATCTTACAACAAAAAAACTTCAAATCCAGACTCCAGCGAGAAACTACTGAATTGGAATTCATTTGGAAATTGGATACTATTAATTTAGGCTTAAATAGAGACTGAGAGTGGCTATTTCCCCTTGCTTTTTCCTCCCCCCCCCCCCCCAGACGTTTTGGTTAAACTTGGATTTAAACTTGGAGAGTGGTCAGTTTGGATGAGCTATTGCCAGCAGGAGAGTGAGTTTGTGTGTGTGGTTTTTGGAGGGGGTGAGGGGGTGAGAGAACCTGGATTTGTGCAGGAAATGGTCCACCTTGATTATCATACACATTGTGAAGAGAGTGGTCACTTTTGATGGGCTATTACCAGCAGGAGAGTGAGTTTGTGTGGGGGGGGGCAGAGGGTGAGAAAACCTGGATTTGTGCTGCAAATGGCCCAACTTGATGATCACTTTAGATAAGCTATTACCAGCAGGACAGTGGGGTGGGAGGAGGTATTGTTTCATGGTCTCTGTGTGTATATAATGTCTACTGCAGTTTCCACGGTATGCGTCCGATGAAGTGAGCTGTAGCTCACGAAAGCTCATGCTCAAATAAATTGGTTAGTCTCTAAGGTGCCACAAGTATTCCTTTTCTTTTTGCAAAGACAGACTAACACGGCTGTTACTCTGAAACCTGAAATTTATCTCTGCATCCTGTCCTGAGGTGACATGTACCCAGTCAATATGGGGATAGTTGAAATCCCCCATTACTATTGAGTTTATTTTTATAGCCTCTCTAATCTCCCTGAGCATTTTACAGTTACTATCACCATCGTGGTCAGGTGGTCAGTAGTATATCCCTACCTGCTATATTCTTATTATTCAAGCATATGTTGGCGCCTTTTCATTGAGTGGTGGTTTTGTTCATAGATAGGAACTGCAATAATGAAGCATGGTGGTCACTATGTTTTGCACTCTGTTGATCACTGTGGCCATACCTATGGTCAAAAGGTTGGGGGTGCAATCTCTTCTGATGGAAGAAGTCGTCTTTGGCTGCTATTTGGGCTTTCAGTGGCATGGGGTCTGAGATGACTCCAAGGCTGTGGACAATTGGTCTTAAATCTGAAGGCAGTAGTGGGAAAGTTATAGAGGAATAAAGTTCTTTACAGTACTGCAGAGATGGGCATTACAGAACTCTCTAAAGTGGAGGTAGCTGTTAGCCTTTTGCCAGTGAAAGAGGATGAGGAGTCCTCAGTGAGTGTGGTACATCTAGCTAGTTATGGGGGAGGGAAGGGGCAGGGCATTTTTCTGTAAAACAGCTGCCTTACTATTTATTTTTCTTTGTCACAGCTGTTCATGTTAAACCTGTGCAGCACCAACGGGCAGCTAAACCAAAGCCTTTGCTTAACTGAGACGACATCACAGACACCATGACTAATAATGGAATACACTAAACATGATGGTGGCATCCCTCTTCTAAGACAGCAGAGAGCATGATAAACTTGTATTGCTAGTGTCCGTACACCCAGACAAACTTAAATGTATCTCATTTTCTGTTATACACATTCCTATGGGAACTTTTTAAAATTTCAGGGCGCTCTTCTGTTCAACCAAAATTGGTATTTGTGGAAGGTCAGTGTTGTAGATTCATGGTCTTATAAATTAGAAGTTGTTTAAATAGATATGGTCACAAAATAAACTATTTGTTTTACACAACTCAGCACTCATTCTTTTGTGGTTATGTTTTACCTGACTCTTCCATATTATTATTTAGGAGGATAAGCAGACCCAGTCAGACTTCATTTCAGTGCTTGTGTTTGGTAGGGTTGGATAGAATTCTCTCTTTCTCTTTCTTTTTTTCTTTTTTTCTTCTCTCTCTTTTTCTCTTTCTCTCTCTCTTTCTTTCTAAATGTGAAAAGTCCATGGGTTGTTGGGATTTTATTTATATATATATATATATAATACAGAAGTGTTGCCTCTATTCTCCTTGCATCTTCCTTGAGTAAAGATGAAGACACATTGACCATATATCAACCTTTATTCAGTATGTCACTTGCTTAGCTGACTTCTAATATTTTTGAAATATTTTAAAATGAGATCTTGTGTTTGTTACTATATTATGCCTTGCTATCTTATGTCTTCAATGTGTTGGAATGTTAGTCTATCCATTTCTATTGTAACTTGAAGTTTAATGACAAGATATGAAAGGATTAAGGAAATTGCTCTACTAATTGTGCTCTCCCAGATGCAATTAAGTAAATTAATGTTGAGAACTACCTTAATTTACATGTAGTTCCACACAAACAGATTTAATTTGTTAATTTAGAGCCATACAGTTATGTTTTGTAAAACGTTTTTAAAAAGAATTGTGTGCAGTCATTCTACTGAAACATGAAGTATAGTTCCAACTGACATGTAATTTTTTAGTTGTCACAAAAAACTAACTTGCCAAAAATAGTTTAGCACCCAGTTACCCACTTATAGTGGCAAAGTTCAAAATTACAGTACTAGCCCCTTAAATTTTGTTTTTTTCTATTGTGGGTTTCCTTTTCATCTCACCTTCATCTCACACAAACAAAAAGGGAAAATGGCAATACACAAAAACAATCAGCTAGCTCAGTAACTAAACTTCGGACAAACAAGTTAAAAGAACTGAAAAGACTTCTTTAACGTTTCAGACAGAAATATGACCTTTTGTATATTGGTGTACCTTCCTAAGAATAGGAATTAACCTGGAGAGTTCTTACTTTCATATAATTTTGGCAGTTGTATATGTTTTTCTTCATCATTTTATGGATGCAAGATTTTCAAGTCTTAACACATCCAGCTAAAGCAGCACTAACTAAGGTAGAATCTATTTTTGTTGTTGTTTCATTACCCTATTTATAGCCACTCTTGAGTATTTTCACCATAGATTCTTTAGTAGAGCATTTGATCAATTAGAAGCTTATAAAACTAACTTCTAGTGCAATTTTCTTCTCATAGTAGAAAGAATTTAATTGGCCGGCTGTGTCAAAATTCACTTGTTTCAACAAATGCATTTATTTAACCACTTAACTAAGGACCCACCTATAAGTCTCAGTTCAGCAGAGCTGCTACAAAGTACAGTCCCCAACACACACTAGGAAAATAGACCTGTCTTTACTGCAGATTAAGCACAGTTCTGCAAAGCATGCTAATTTATTTTAATTGGCATTATGCAATCTTATTGCTACTTTTTTGCTTCTAGTAATAGCTAAACCATCCTGAATTAGGAACCAGTTGCCAGATAACTCAAACTGTTGTTCAAACTAAATTTATGTGTGTGTGAGATTTATTCTTTAATCAACTCTTACCCTAACTTCTGTGGGTTTTTTGTTTCTGACTAGGTATGGGTTTCAAAGTTCTTATGTCAGTAACTAAACTGCTGTCACTGGTCCTCTGAAGTGATTGTAGCCCATTTAGTTCCTGCTATGTCATTATCTGGCTGCTAACACTGTAGTATCTGAGGGCCTTGAGCATTAATACATGTATCTTCCCTCCTGTGAAGTACAGAAGTATTATCTCCATTTTACAGATGAGGAACTGAAGCACAGACTAAAGGACTTTCCTATAAACACCCAGGAAGTCTGTCACAACACTAGGAATTGAACCTAGATCTCCTGAACCCCAGTTTAATGCCTTAATCACAAGATCATTCCTCCTTAAAAGAAGGGTTTAAAGATGAATGTAGTGTGTATTCATTAAGGGTCTGATCCTACACCCATGAAAGCCAGTGGAAGTGAGGCTGTCTTCACTTCAAAAACCCTTTTTGGGGGGGCAAAGGGGGGGGTTTGGTTTTGACATCAGGGTAGCTATTTCAATATAAAATCTTAGTGGAGACAAGGCCCTGAGTTTACTTTGACTAGCTGCCTCAAGGTATAATCTAGAATGCCTTATCTCCAATAAGATTTTATATTTCCATCCTTAGCAGGTATTTGTTGTGTATATATTATATAAAAATAGTTTAAAAAATTCACATCTTATAGGGCAATGTGTGAAAAGGACAGAATCTAAACATGTATCAAATTAAATTCAAGGATTTTATAAAACAATTCTAAGTCCTTAAATAGGAGAAGTCTTAAATACTACCTTTTAAGCAAATTGATGCTGCTTCCCTTCTGGAAAGCATGGTCTCGCAGTTGAAGCATAGGACAATAGTGAGGCTTCAGTAATGTTTTGGAAAGTGCTTGGAGATTCTCAAATGGAAGGCTTCCTAGAATGGCAAAATATACTCTATCTACCAAGGCTAGTGCAGGCTGACTTCCCTAAGCAGTGAAGCAATCCATGGAAATGCTTTACCCTCAGGGTGTGTGCCAATGCTGCAGTGAAAACAAACTTTGGCTACAGTCTTGGCAGGTAAACTCGTAAGCCTACCTCGGGGGTTTTGGAGGCCTTTAAAAAGCTTTGCTCACCTTTCAGACACTTGGTTAGAGATTCTGCATCAAATCTGCAGCGTCTATTGTACATATTTTTTTAAGAAGAGGTAAGTGGAAAAGCTTGAAAGTGTAACAAATATTTTTCCTCCAGTACTTTGAACGTTTGTACGTTGAAGTTGAAAAAGGGTCTGAATTGACAACAGGCTAGTTGTCAAAGGTCCTTGATGCCCATATTAAGTAAATTTGCTTTTAAATCACGTCAAATTTAGTCTGTTCAATTTTCCCGTCCTTCCAACATACTCTGCAGTTATTGGCTTAGTTCTGTTACTTTGCAGTGTCTAGTGACTATAATATTCAATCATGTTTAAAATAATAAAGTTAGCTGAGAATTTAACCAGAAACTTGGTCTAGGACTAGAGTAAAAAAGTGAAGATATACTCACTGTGACCTTGACACCACTATGCACTGGGATGCTTGAATTGTGAAATACCCCTCACACCACCAAGACTCGAGTTGACTTCTGTGTTTAGCTGTTGAGTATCATAGTTTCACAAAGCTGTATTTGACTTCTCGCCCTTCCCCATCTATATTCTGGTCAGCTTTTCTGGCAGTATGTCTTGATTTTTTACTAGTTTTCCGATGGATACCTGTCTGCTTTTTAACCCAGTGTTGTATGTTTAGGAACTGGAGTAAAACAGAAGTCCTGTTGACGAAGCCAAGTCTCCTATTCAGCAATGATCCTGTTCTGGCAACTGACACTAAATCTGGGGTGGGGAAATGTAACTACTTTATTCACTTGACCTCCCCTTTTGAAAGGGGAAGAAACTGGTGACTTAATGACCAACATTTCTTAGCTTAAAAAAAAAGGTCACTCTGGGATAGGGTGACCAAATAGTAAGTATGAAAAATTGGGACAGGGCAATGGGTAATAGTTGTCTATATAAGACAAAGCCCTTAATATTGGGACATCAGATTCATTTTCCCGTTTCCCCATCGCTTAATACACCAGTCTCTCTGATGCTAGACCCACATCAGTCTATGCTTTCAATAGCAACATCAGCCTGAAGACATTGTGGAGAGAAGGGCAAGAACCATGGCCCCTCCCCCAAAATAAATGGGAAAGAGAAGCTGCCTCTGAGCTCTTTGAAATATAGTAGGGGCTGTTGTAGGCACTTCAGTTTAAAGGGCTGACGCAAAGAGAGCAGAACCCCTCTCCTCTCTTCCAGCTCTTCAGGATGAATCTGGGATTTACGTACAGGCTAGAGCAGTAAAAGGCTGTCTGGGGTTCCCTTGCACTAGCAGATCAAAGGACTACCAGGAGTGTAGAGAAAACCCTGCAGTTGCTACAATCTCAGCAGGGTGAGTGTGACAAAGCAGATCACTTCCTTCCCTCAGCTGTCCATTTATTTTGATGAGGATAAAGAAGACCCATAGTGTTTACCCCCCAGCTGAAGAGAGCTGGGAGCAGTTGCTCTATCTCACACACACACCCCACCCCCCTCCAAGCAGCATTCTGTTGGGAACCGCAGCTGCCCATCTGCAGGCAGGTGCTGCTGTGGTACCTAATGTACCTAATTTGGAAAAGGGGAAATAGAGTATAAACCCTCAATTGAGCTAAATTGTTTAAAAAGTGAAACTGACCATGATTGATCATTTACCAATTTACTAAACCCCATTCTTTACAAAGTCTTTTACTCCTGTATAGCTGCTCATTCACTAGAGCCAGGGGTGAGAATGCTGGATTATAGTCCATTTGTGCATCACAAGCAGAATTTTTAACTAAATTCCTTCTGTCCCCATAACTACTCAAAGAAGAGAAGGAAGAATTTAGGCCTGAATTTTTTTTATTACGGGTTATGATACCTAAGCAAAACTAAATAGTTGGGCTTTCAGATTCCAGGCTGAGTTTGCAGGACTAGCAGCTAAAACATCCTTTCTTGTAAACTCACTCAGAAAATAGAGTTGGAATTAGGTGAGACAAAGCATAGAACCCCACAATGCCAGTTTTTACAAAATTACTTTTCAGCATAACAGTTTAAGGAATGTTTGCTAGAAGTGGTGGCCTGCATTATCCAAAGGCTGCAGTGGAGAGAATGCAATACCCTGGACCAGTTCTGAAGGATTCTATTTGAATTCCCAGACCAAAAAAATTTAAGAGGGAGCTAAAGTTGAGAGTAAATATCAGTAAAGTAAGGGTATAAACATAACCAAGATGTTGGAATGATTCCCAAAGCCATGTGGTACAAATGCAGGAAGTTCAGAGTTAAGGTTAAACCTAAATTCCAATGTGTTATGCTGAGAAAATATATTATTTAGGCACTCAAACAACCCTCACTCTGCCCATAGTGAGGCCGTGCAAGAATTAATTTAGGATTAATGAATGTTAGCGTTTGCAGCCCCAGAATAGATTAAAATGATACTTAGAGCATTGTTTTTCATGATTTTCTACATGTAGTGTGGCTACAGGTCAGTGTTCTTAGTCTAGGAAAGCCTAGAGGCAGACTGGTCACAAGGGACATTTGGTGGATGAGAGCAAAGTGTGGGTTATGGCTGAAGACGAGGAGGGAAGAGTGTTCTGTAAGCGGGTCAGGGTGGCTGAGCAGGGATCTAGGAGAGTTCAGTGGCATTAATGAGAGTGGTTGTCCAGAGATATAGGTAGGCTTGGGGCAGGGGAAAAGGGTTGTGTGTGGGGATCACCTGTGGTGGGGTCACTGTGCTGTGCACCAGTCTGGGATGGGGAGCTCCGCTCTACTGCCAAGTGAGGCAGCACTGCAAAGGGGACCCTAAGGTGCAGAGACATTAGCATTTAGGGACCAGTCTCATTCCCCTCTGCAGTCTCTGTGAGATAGCTTTAATAGAGGGGAAGAAACACAAACTAGCTTTTAACACATTTCCATAGCTTCAGCAGTTTTGTAATGGCAGCTAAAACCTTGAGCCATAATGCTGTATTTGTACAGGGGGAAATGCGTACTTGGGTAAAATGGCTATTTTATGATACATGTGTCTATGATCAGAATAACCCATGAATTAGCACAGCTTGTTTCAGTTAGAGGTTAGTTTAGATCTGAGCTGGTTGTTTAAATGTAATTGGAAGGTGAAGGTGAGGGAAATGACTTTGTGCCCATTTGCTGGTTCCTTGCAGTGCAGAAAGGAGATCTGAGCCTTATTTTAAGAACAAAAATTGTAATGCTTTTGTTACATTGGGGGAAAAACCTCCAAGATGCGCACACAAACAAATCCCCAAACATATAGGGCAACTGTGTGGCTCACAAAGAAGAAAAGAGTAAGTTTCCTTTTTAATTTGCAAGTTATTTTAAAAGCAAAGCATGCAGGCCGGGAGCTTGGCTACCTTCATTCAGCTTGTCATGGCAGTAAACGTTCGTCTGCACCCATGAAACTTTCACAAATGTATGTTGAAAAATACAAATAAAGCTTAATATTTTAATTGTAGTACTTGTTATGAGAAGGTGAATGTTTACTTTTATTTATTAATGCATGCTAAAATTTTGGTAAATAAGCATTTTAATGTTTTTATAATCGTTTTTTAAAATATTTTACTAATTCTTCCCCAAATAGTTTTATGGAAATTATTTGTGATAGTCAGTTGGCTTATGGGTCAGTTGTACAAAATATTTTACTCTGACATAGTAAAAAAGCTTGTAATAATTAAACTTAAGTTCTTTTAAAGATGGAAAGACTGCATGAATATCCAGCAAGAGATATTTCCACTTGTTACACACAGGTAATTATGTTGTATGGTACTTGATTTTCCTTGGGTTGTAGACTAAGTTAAATGGTGTGAACAAAAAGTCCTTATGCTTTCTTTTGTGTTCATTTGTGTACTGTAAACTTTCTGATGTTTGTAAAAGTAAATATTTTATTGCATATTTTTCTCTTTAGTACTTCTTTATTTTTGCAACTTATTTTACTACTTAATGAACTATAACATTGCTACCTATTTAAGGGATGTGTTTGTGGAGAGAAGGATTTCCATTCTCAGGTCTGTCATGAATGAAATGGTGTAAATTGTTGGTTTAACAGTACTTAAACTGCTTTGATATCTTGTTGGTTTCTTAATATCGCTTCAGTGAGAACTAGTTATTCAGACATATTCACTTTCATATTCTGTATACACTGTAATTACAATTCCTTATTTCACTGGTAGATCTTAGACTGAATGGCAGCTCCTGAAATTAATAAAAGGGGGACATCAGCTTGCTATCTGTGTATTGCTATAGCACTGTGTGTAATATATCATATAAACATTACATGTTAAAAGAATATTATTAAGGTTGCAAAGTCAAGCGCTAAAAGTTAAGAAATGCAAGAATTAATGTTGCCTCTGCAACCTTAATTGGGCCCTTGCATGAGTATGCATCATGATAAAGTCTTTAATTACATGATCAGATACTATATTTTTCAACAGGACCCCTGCCTCAATCAGTCCACAGAATAGACGTGAGCATCTATTCAATATTTTGTTTTTCCGTTGTTGGTCAGTGAGTGACCACAGGCCTTATTTGCAGCACACTATGCAAACTCTGTTCTGAAGACAAAATTATTAATTTCCTCCTGGGCTGTTCTATAGCATTGATCACTATAGTACCTGAGTGCTTCACAAATATTAACTGATTTATCTTTTCAACCCCCTGAGGCAAAGGTAGGTGTGTGTGTGTGTGTGTGTATTATCCCCATTTTACAGATGGGGAAACTGAACCACAGAGAAGTTAAGATGAAAAGTCCCTGCTAAACTCAACTTTGTCAAAGTACTTGGCGTCATATAGCATGTCATATGTGCAGCTCCCATTGACGTCAGCTGAAGCTATGAGTGCTCAGCTCTTCTGGAAATCAGACCTTGGGGTATGAATTTGGGCATCCAGAAAATAATTGGTGGCTATCTGTGAAAAGTTCAGTTTAATTGACTTGCCCAGATCACACAGAAATTCTGTGGCAGAGTTAGGGATAGATTCCAGTTCTGCAGGGCAGCATTCCACTTCCTTAGCCATATGACCGTCCTTTCTCTTCCTGAAGCCTGTCTCGTTCACCACACACCTTCCAACTTCTGCAACAAAAGAAGCAGGGGTCCTTCAGACAACAGTGTTCTTCACTCCACAACCTTGATTTGTCCCCAGGGTAGGTCTGTTCTGTGCGCTGCAGGAGGCAGAGGTCCTGTGGAAAAAATAGCAGGTTTGGTGTATAACTTACTAGGTTTTTAAAAAAGCAAACGGATACAAACAGGAATCCCACATGGTTCATCACCAAACTGTTAGATGCACCTCACAGACCTTTGCCACTTGAGCTAACAGAGTAACTAGCAGTAGTAGGTTGTCATCCTCTATGTGGACCAGCACTTGCATGGTATGTGACATGTGCTTTGCCAGTGAGTTTCATAGATATGTGCGAGCAGCAGAAGAATGTTGAGACCTGGAAATCTTGAGTTCCATTTCAATCTCTGGAATTCTCCTAGTGGACGCACTCTTCTGCCCTGTCCCCTCTGATCTGTCACTGTCCTAGTCCTCGGTCTTCCCATCCCTGGCTCCTTATTCCACTCCCAATCTCCTTGCTTACTCAGGCTTCTCATCCCAGTCCTAGTCTCCTGCAGTCTCTGTCTACGGCTTTCCCTCCCCATCCTACTCTAGTTTTTGTTCCTTCTACATTCCAGTCACTTGGCTTTCTCCTTCACACTGCCTGAGTGCCATCCGGGAGGTCATTGTGAGCAAAGAAGAGACAGGTTCATGTTCCAGGGCCAGGCCTCACCCTAGCCCAAAGCAGCCTTTAAAGAGAAAGTCCAACTTCACCCTTGTAGCACTGGGCTGGAGGGAGCATGTGCTCAGTTGCTTTGTGGGGGCGGGTCAAGTTTGGTCAACACACAAGCACTGGTGGGTTGAAGCATAGAATCATAGAGTATCAGGCTTGGAAGGGACCCCAGAAGGTCATCTAGTCCAACCCCCTGCTCGAAGCAGGACCAATTCCCAGTTAAATCATCAAACAAATAAAGCAAATAACAAAGCATGCTCAGTTGCTTTGTGGGGATGGTGCGTGTATAGGCTGGTCAGCATTAGGAGATTGGAGAGGCTTGAGCATACCCAGGAGAGAGACTCATCAGAGATTTAAGCTGTTAAAGTCAAGTATCTATGTAGCATGTGCAAATTATGACTTTTTTTTCAGAGGTTTATAACTTCGCCAAATTTGGGCAGATTTTCATGGGGATGACAAAACGTCCAGCCCTGATGCAAAGGTCGTCCTCCTTCCAAATTTCAAATCCCTGCTCTGAGGCACACAGGCACTAGAGCTGTTCAAAGAAAGGGTTATCTGAATTTTTTAACGTAGGCAAAATGTTTTTTCCTAGTTTTGTTCTTGCAAATGGCTGAACCATTCTGGCTGACATTTGCTCAGACAAGTCCAGTGTGAAGCAAATACCCAGCACGCAAAATTGCAGTCCAAACAGTTAAAGTCTGGCAAAGTTATAAGCAACTGAAAAAAGAGAGTCTCGTTGTGTGAAGTGTCAGACAACCTAAATAATAGGTGGCACAACCGGCCCCATCTCCAATGACTTTCTACGTGCATTTCAAAATAATTGTCTGATATGCATTGCTAAAGGAATACTTCATGGGTTAGTGTGTTGCTTTAACTCATGTCAAATGTAACAAAATTGAGAAGCTATTGGAGCTGAACTGAGACACTCGTACCCTGTTCCTGAACTTCATTGAAATTAGCCTTTAGAGCTGCTGCTTAATGTTAAAACTGTTAAAGAATGCACTTTTGCATAATTTAAAAGCTTCAGCTTCCAATTATGAGCAAATGTAACTGTCACAATCTTTCATTTTTTATAGATTTCTTGACAGTTTCTGTTCCTTTTAACCTGTCAGAGTAACGTGCTTGACAGCAACGATCCATTTTTTATTTGCTCAATGGCAATTCCTAAATGTAGTACAGCACAAGACAATTATGGAAAGAGTAAGTAACTTTTCCTCGTCTACGTGTCTTTTCTGTTGATGACTTTGCTAGTAAACTGACTTTTAAAAGGGACAATGCCAGAGGTGATTTAAAAATGCATTAGGCACAGGTAAGGGAGGGGAATATGACCCATCAATTTAGGAATGAGAATGTGTATGATGGAAGTTCATCTGCCCTGCTTCCCCTCATGAGCTGAACTGAAATTGCAGGGGCAAATAAATCACTGTTTTTAATAGGGAAAAGGTGAGGTTCCACCCTGTCTTAACTTTTCACTGAAAACATTCAGATTCTCTCCTCAAAGGTTACAAAATAGCTCACAGCCTTGAAGTATTGTTAGCCCTTCATTTTTGTTGTTGAGTTAGTAGTACATCTAATAGTACCCAGAAATAAATGTTTCGTTTTGTGACAAGTTACATAATTCAGGGAGTATGACGGAAAAAACTTCCATAACGCAACCCCTGCCTGGCTGGGTCTCAAGCAAGAGGAGTTGATGTGAAAATTAAATTAATAGGTTCCTGGACTTCCCTATAAGTGGTTACTTTGCAAAGTGCTTCTAGTTAATACCTGTGTCAAAATGTAACTTTTTTTTGTTCCGTTCCTCCATTGAAAATAATCTTAAACATTAACTTCCTCTACAACACAACCACCACAGCGTTAAAACTGTATTCTGTCACACAGCAAAAGAGCACACACTAAAGGTAGCCCTTTCCTTTCCCTGTGGCGGTCTCTTAGAGTAGGTCAAACTGTTCTCTGGTGTTAATGCAACTCCACAGCTAATTCACTGTATTCTTGTCTTTGTAGCTGAAGCAGTGTCTTGCTGTAGTGTCTTCTTTATTGGGCCATTTAATGATATTGCTGATTCATTACATGAGTTTTGCAAGTTTACCAAATGCACTCCTAACCCACCACAGCCCACTGTACAAAATATCACTTGCCATTCGTGCTGGAAGGTGTCTAATTGTAGCTGATGAGGTGAGACTTTGGGTGAAACCCTGCCCCTGTTGAAGTCTATGGAAGTTTTACCATTGAATTTAACAGGGTCAGGATTTCACTCACTGTCTTCAGTCCTCCCAAAACAAACTGATTGGCAGGTCATGGTTTCCACTTGAGCTGTGAAGAAGCAATTTACTGAGGGATGGTTATGTCTGGACCATTCCACAGGTCTCCTATTGCCATCCACGTCTTTGGGAGACTGAGAGACTGTTACCCCCGGAATGTTTTATTTAAAGTTGATTGGATCAGTTGGACTGCGGACCTGACCTTTGAAGGGGACTGGACAATTCTCTCTAGAAATCCTGTGCTGCAGAGGTGCACCTATTTCATTGCAAGACTGCAAGTTTTTGAACATCCTGGTTCCTTGCCTCTATAGGGATCACTCTAATCCAAGGCCAGAGATCATTTAGTGCCAAAAGTCCTTTCTTAGAATTAGTTTTTCTATACATAAAATGAACCATTATTTAGAAGTCCTAAAACAGTACCAGGTTAGCACTTGCCAATGGTCTGCTCCTCTTGTAATGTGCAGTAATAGGCTTATAGCAGGGTTTCCCTGCGGGGGAGGATGGCCACTTTGATTAGGCTCTAGCTTCTTTCAAGAATAGCTGAAGAAGTGGAGGTCAAATGATGGAAAAACAGTGTCTTTTTCTTTATTTAGGATTTGGCAGAACCAAAACCCAGCACTGAATAGTGAGCTCATTACTGACTACTTAAGATGGCTCCCTGTTTTCTCAATCCTAAGTGCAGTGACCCAACAGGAAATGGAGGAAAATGTTTCCATTCTGCAGAATGAAAACTAACCTCCCCAGTGCAACATTACTTTTCAAATTGTTTCCCAAAAAATTCCCTCTTCTTCCTCCAACCTGCTAGAGGAGGACCAGTACTTGCCCCTTTCTTTGTGAGGATGCTGTGCTACATATGTGTAAAAATCTTATTTAAAGGCACTGAAGATCTTTTGCAGGGTCTGGGGACTGATTTCCCCCTCTTTATTTGTAAATGGCCTTGATCTCCATTCCCATTTGGAGTTTGAGGATATTTTAAAAAGTTTTTGACATGCATCCTATGGAAACCTGGGCAATGATGGCAAGTGGGGCAGTCACCATTAAACTGTAATGGAATTATTCTGCGGGTGCAGAACTGGAGAGAAGGGAAGAGAAGATGGTGAGAAAAATGGACATTGGAAGATGCAGAAATGAAGAGAGACAAAGTATGGACACCAATGGAATCCCTGACCAAGGATAAATAATGGACAAAGTGAAAACCTGCTCTGCAGATCAATGTTCCAGCAACGAAGAGAACCGTGTTACAAGCAGAAGAAACAGAAACGGAGAATGGGCAGATGAGGATCTCTGAGCTATCCTAATCTGGGAAAAACTTTGCACAATCCCGCAGTCCTACTCCTGCAGATAAACTCCCATTGACTAAGCACATCTCGTTGTGTTTTCACATAACAGTTAAAAAGCCCAAACACTGGCAAGATGGTAAATGCTTTTTAGTGATAAGAGATACCAGGAAACTTCTGAGAGAAGAACTGATTTGGCTCCATTATTCCTGAAGGGCTGCCAGTATTTAAAAATATAGATATATATTGTGACAGCTACACACTGTTTCCCATCCTAAAATATCCAGCTTGTGTTTATATTGCCACTTTCCAGAATGCAGAAATTTTGTGTATGTGAACGATGAGCCTGGCATGTGCCCAGGAACGGAAAATGTATGAAGAAGAGTAACATGCACTCATACCTCCAGTGTCTGTGCTGGGCTGGAACAGTGGTTGCAGTTTTAAGATGGTTCAGGGTAATTCAGTGTTACCCGGCCAGCCCCTATATTTGCCAAAGAAGACTCAATGTACAAAATATTTATGAAAGGCAGTTCGCAAAGGGAGAGACAGAAGTGGAAGTTGTTTGAAACCCCTGTGACCTTTCATCTGGGGAAGGTGAAAGATCCCACTTTAGTTCTCTAGCCTTCCCAAGGACTCCTCCAGCAAACACTAAGAAGGGAAGCCAAGACCTGACATGTCTAAGGTGTTTCCAGACAAGACAAAAATGAAACAGAATTGCTTTAAAACTGTAGGGTTTTTATATGCTATGAAGAAGCACACAAGAGCACAAGCGTTGTTTTGCCTTTACCGTTCACATAAACAAAACCAATAAAATAGAGAGCGCTTTATACTTGAAAGGCACAAGCAGAATCCTAGACTATGATCTCCACTCCTGAACCTGCGTGGGAGCTTTCCTCTCCCTGGCCCCCTTTCCTGGAGTTCCAAGCAGGACAGGACATGTCTGTTCCAGGTCTTTTACACAGCAACGATCCCTGTCTTGCCTCCGTTCCTGTGTGTTCCTGATCCTCACACCTGTGATCCTTTGAATTTGCTCCAGATGAAGCCTGTGCCCAACAATAGCAGTTGTCAGGGCATGGCAGCTCTGGTCATCAGGGAGAGGCTGCTGTGCCCTTTCCTTAGCCACTGGGTTGGTCAACAATATTCATTAATGACAGGTTTCAGAGTAACAGCCGTGTTAGTCTGTATTCGCAAAAAGAAAAGGAGTACTTGTGGCACCTTAGAGACTAACCAATTGGTTAGTCTCTAAGGTGCCACAAGTACTCCTTTTAATATTCATTAAAACAGTTTTTTGGATGAAAAATCAGGTTTTTGAGGGAAAGTTGAAATTTGTACAGAAAGTGTGTCTTCCATGGAGAATTTTGACTTTTCATCAATAACTTGACAGCCAAAATGTTTTTGGCTAAAAAAAGTGAAATTTTTGGTCCCCTCGAACTCCATTTTCCAGCCAGTTCTTTTCAGGTAAAATGATCCTTAGAACAAGGCAGAAGCAAGGAAGGAACTGAAACAAACTAAGCAAAAGGTCTTCTCATCCCTTCCTCCTGGCACCCCTTTCTCTTTCTTCCCCCTTTTCACTGAGTTATTTCAAGAGAGAAAAGTGGGCCAGTAGCTGAAGCACTGAATTGGGACCCAGGAGTTCTTGATGTACACAGGAAAGGACGTTTTTTCTGCCATTTCTGCTTTGGGGAGAAAAGACAGAATGCTGCAGTGATTTAGAGGGGGGAAAAAGATGGATAAAACAGCTTTTAGACTTCATCTGTCCACTCTGTCTCCCACACACAGAGAGATCCAATGCAAAATTTAAATGTGGACAATAAGAATGAAACAGGGTAGTCTTGATATTAAACAAAACACCCCTGGAAGAAAGTTAGAAATAGCATTTCTGAATGTACATAGACATTTATTATGTAAGGTATAGTTACATACTAGGCAGTATATATTCTGGCTCTTCCTGTTTTCAGAACTCTGCACAGATAAGTATTTACTTTTTATTTCTATGAACTAAGGAGCAACTTAGCCACAACTCCTGTGTGAATTACACTATCACACTGCACATAATTCAAGTGAGAGCGCATCACAGTGCCCACACTTTCTGCTTACAGAAGGACTTGCTTTCTGCCAGAAGGGGGCATCCATTGACTAAAATATGGACAGTTACCATTTACTTGTGTGCAAGGAATAATGACATTACAATTTTGTTGAGCTCACTAAACAGCGTGGTAATGCGGAAATGATAACTTTTCAGTATAAAAACTATAATTTTATTATTCCCTGGCCATAAGAAAAATATTCCATGGAACAATGGAAAAAATCCTATTAGTGATATGACATTCTCTATTTTATCTTTATGGTTTAGGTTTTTTAAAAAGCTCTTAAATGTTTTAAAATATCAGAGTTATATCTAACAGTTCCTTTCTGTTGCTGTCAGATTTTGGCCAGTAAGATGCTCATAGTACTGATATAAGATTACCTTTTCTCCCAGCCAAACTGGGCTCAGTTGGGCTACGTTCCCCCGCTGCGAACTGCCTCAGACTCTGCTTTTTAGCAGTTTTGTGGTGCATCTACTTCAGGAAACCTATCATAAATTCTCTCTGGATCTCAAAAAGAGTAGTAGTACTTGTGGCACCTTCGAGACTAACCAATTTATTTGAGCATAAGCTTTCGTGAGCTACAGCTCACTTCATCGGATGCATACTGTGGAAAGTGTAGAAGATCTTTTTATATACACACAAAGCATGAAAAAATACCTCCTCCCACCCCACTCTCCTGCTGGTAATAGCTTATCTAAAGTGATCACTCTCCTTACAATGTGTATGATAATCAAGTTGGGCCATTTCCAGCACAAATCCAGGTTTTCTCCCCCCCCCCCCACATAAACCCACTCTCCTGCTGGTAATAGCTTATCTAAAGTGACCACTCTTTTTACAATGTGTATGATAATCAAGGTGGGCCATTTCCAGCACAAATCCAGGGTTTAACAAAATGTCTGGGGGGGGGAGTAGGAAAAAACAAGGGGAAATAGGTTACCTTGCATAATGACTTAACCACTCCCAGTCTCTATTCAAGCTTAAGTTAATTGTATCCAATTTGCAAATGAATTCCAATTCAACAGTTTCTTGCTGGAGTCCGGATTTCAAGTTTTTTTGTTTTAATATTGCGACCTTTAGGTCTGAGATCGAGTGACCAGAGAGATTGAAGTGTTCTCCGACTGGTTTATGAAAGTTATAATTCTTGACATCTGATTTGTGTTCATTTATTCTTTTACGTAGAGACTGTCCAGTTTGACCAATGTAAATGGCAGAGGGGCATTGCTGGCACATGATGGCATATATCACATTGGTGGATGTGCAGGTGAACGAGCCTCTGATAGCGGGGCTGATGTGATTAGGCCCTGTGATGGTGTCCCCTGAATAGATATGTGGGCACAGTTGGCAACGGGGTTTGTTACAAGGATAGGTTCCTGGGCTAGTGGTTCTGTTGTGTGGTATGTGGTTGCTGGTGAGTATTTGCTTCAGGTTGCGGGGCTGTCTGTAGGCAAGGACTGGCCTGTCTCCCAAGATTTGTGAGAGTGTTGGGTCATCCTTCAGGATAGGTTGTAGATCCCTAATAATGCGTTGGAGGGGTTTTAGTTGGGGGCTGAAGGTGACAGCTAGTGGCGTTCTGTTATTTTCTTTGTTAGGCCTGTCCTGTAGTAGGTGACTTCTGGGAACTGTTCTGGCTCTATCAATCTGTTTCTTCACTTCCACAGGTGGGTATTGTAGTTGTAAGAATGCTTGATAGAGATCTTGTAGGTGTTTGTCTCTGTCTGAGGGGTTTGAGCAAATGAGGTTGTATCGCAGAGCTTAGCTGTAGATGATGGATTGTGTGGTGTGGTCAGGGTGAAAGCTGGAGGCATGTAGGTACGAATAGCGGTCAGTAGGTTTCCGGTATAGGGTGGTGTTTATGTGACCATCGTTTATTAGCACTGTAGTGTCCAGGAAGTGGATCTCTTGTGTGGACTGGACCAGGTTGAGGTTGACAGTGGGATGGAAATTGTTGAAATCATGGTGGAATTCCTCAAGGGCTTCTTTTCCATGGGTCCAGATGATGAAGATGTCATCAATATAGCACAAGTAGAGTAGGGGCGTTAGGGGACGAGAGCTAAGGAAGCGTTGTTCTAAGTCAGCCATAAAAATGTTGGCATACTGTGGGGCCATGCGGGTACCCATAGCAGTGCCGCTGATCTGAAGGTATACATTGTCCCCAAATGTAAAATAGTTATGGGTAAGGACAAAGTCACAAAGTTGAGCCACCAGGTTAGCCGTGACATTATCGGGGATAATGGAGGGATAACCCCTCCAATGCATAATTACCAGCAGGAGAGTGGGGTGGGAGGAGGTATTTTTTCATGCTTTGTGTGTATATAAAAAGATCTTCTACACTTTCCACAGTATGCATCCGATGAAGTGAGCTGTAGCTCACGAAAGCTTATGCTCAAATAAATTGGTTAATCTCTAGGGTGCCACAAGTACCCCTCTTCTTTTTGCGAATACAGACTAACACGGCTGTTACTCTGATCTCTGGATCTCGCTGTTTTTCTCTGAGATCTCATATTTGTTGCACAAATTTGTCACTTTGTGAATTAAGAGAATAGCTTGGGTTGTTTCAAAGATCAGACAACCTTAACAAAGAGAATAAAATATACCACTCATCTTGCCAACGCACTCGGGGGGAAGGGGAGAAGGGACTAAACTAAAATGTTTAACTTTGGTAAAAATTCTGGAATGGATGTTACTGTCTGAGCAGAATTGTATTTTCTAAAAAATGATGGTATTTTAAAATGTATTTTCTGTAATTTTTGAAAGCGGGGTTATGCAAATTCCAGAGGTGTGTTACTAAAAGACAATTAAACAAATAGCAGTGTGAGTTAAGAATGCAAACCATTACATCTGTATCATATTGTGGTTTGTTTGTTTTTTAAATGTGATAGGCTCTTGTATTCCAGCTTTAAAATTAATAAATCACGAGGTTCTTATGTGTCTGCTTTTCTAAATACACAGGAAAACACTTGTTCCATATAGGCAAAATTGTCAACATTTTAAAAACAGATAAAGCAGCAAACCATATATTCATAGGAATTAAATCATCAGGGTTTTTTTGGCCGAGGATGAGATTGTTGGGGGAAAGAGGCTATAGAGAAGAGTGTGTTTGTTTAATAAAACCCCCACAAACACCTTTTTTTTAGAAGAAGAAAATGAGAGACCGTGCAGTAATAAAGGAAATGACAAAAAAGCAAAAATGTTCACTAAACTTATTGAATGGAGAGAGAATAGGATGTGTGTGTGTGTGTATAAGCAAAGTAAAAATAACAATCACAACAGAGAAGGTGCCATGCTGTTGACCCTTCGGACAGTATTGTCAGTGGTGATTTTTGTCTGCCTACTCTTTATCTGGGGCTCTGGCCAAAAGTTTCCATTATTGTGATTCGCTGGGTTACTTAAGTTATTCCTTGAAGGTTAACCAAGAAGGAAGGTAGAGAAGTGCAGAGTGGAATAGAAAGATAGAAGGGAGAAAAGATAAGAAGAACCGGCTGTGGTCTTTGCAGAGATGTGATATGAATACTCCAAGGTACTATAGGTGAAATTGATCTTATGGAAGCTCCCAGGAGGAAAAAAAAAATGCATCCAAATTTTTCTGCTTGATGTGCCAGTCTTCTGAAGTCACTGATTTTAGTGGCACAGGCCCTAAAAGGATAACACTAGGATATCTGGCTTAAAGATTTGGGGGTGGGGTAGGGGAAAGCTGGCAGGAATTGTCTTGGTCTTTCCATTGATGTAAATATTTGTTCTGGATTTGATACTCTAGAGTGTGCTTAATCAATAAACAGCTCTTTCTCCCAAACTGTAAAATAATGAGCAGATGGAATGAATACAAAGGGAAAAGTAAGTCTGCACAACATGGGATTTTTTCAAATTAAACTGTAAAACCGGGAGAAAACCACAGAGTTAAAAGGCAACAATCTGAAAACCAGGATTGGGGGAAATAGGGCAGAGATAGAGCATGAGATAAAAGCTGAAATTTCCCAAAAGAAAATGTTGTTAATAAAAGAATGATGACATCTGTAAAAGCCGTTTTCTGTGGATGAGTCTTGCAGCTACAACCTTGGTAAAAACAAGGTCCTGAATCTATGACAATCAAATGCAAAGGAAAGTTTACTGAAAGCACTGATAAGAAAAATTTCACCAAAACATTTTTTTCCCCCCACAAAATGAAATTTTTCATTAAATGAATAGTTTTCCTTGTAAGGATTTAAAGTTTCTCGCCCCTCCCCACCCCATTTCCTTTTTCCATTTTGCCACTGGAAACAGGAAAAACAGGAGGGAAAAAAGAAGGGGAACAGAAACTGAACATTTTGGGGTTTCTGAAAACCCCCAAACCCAAATAATTTGGGTTTTGTTTGTTTTTGTTAAAAAATTAAAAATGTCAGTGGAAAAAGGGGAACAATTTTTCATGTTGTCTGAATGTTTTCAGTGACAATAGCATTTATTACCCAGCTCCAACAGCCTGGAACTGAAAAGGCTGAGGCCTCAGCTAGGACAAATTCAAGGCCTTTCAGATGAAATCCTGTCATCTTAAGGATTTCTCCTAAGCCACGTAGCATGAAGCCTTCGAAGAGGCAAACGGAGCTTGTACCATCCAACTAGAAATTGCAAAATTTAAGTTGATTTGAAGATGACATCTAGGTTGAAATCACAAGTTGTATTAATTTGTCATGCTGAGCTGTAGCAGATGTAGTTTAATTTGTGTTGGTTCTCCTATGAATCATAGACTTTCCCAACAAAGGCTTCTGTCTGTCAAGTGCTTTAACAATTTTAGAGCATTTGTTTCCCACTGAATCTGCCTCATTGAGGAAAACTCAGCTGGCACGATGGGCCCCTTCCTGTAACAACCCAACACATTGTAGTGGCAAAGTCCACTTAAAATATTGTTTTATCATGAGTTTCTAAAGTGGCAAAATGAAACAAAGTGATTTGATGTGGATGCAAATGCAGAAGGCTAGCAAAATGACTATCTGTGACATCTCAAGAGTTTACTTGATGTGGTGCAGTGAAGCCTGGGGAAAATGCTGCGGTGTGGGGGGTGTTCACCTTTATACAAGAGGGATGTCCAAATTTTGCCCAAATGAAGGAGCACAACATTGGCAACAAGAAGCTGCACATAATTTACATAAATGGGGCAGCTTGTATCTGCTTTCCTCTTTAATGGGCACGTGACTTCCACAAGGATGATGATCCACCTTGTTCCACTCAGAGATGGCTCAGCTGGAAGCAGTGGTGCTCGCACACTAAGGTGACTAGGGCCTTGTAAGTACCTGGACAGATAGGAAAGATGAGGGCAGTTGCATGTATCTTTGTAGAACCCTGTGGACTCACTTTGGCAGGCCCTGCCATACCCTTTCTTTAACAGCTCTCTCCTCTACTTCTCACTGACTTATGACTTCCAATAGCACTCGTGGGTAGACCTGTATGACTCAGTTGTGGCTCTGCCATCTGTGAATAACAGTCATTGCATGCTTCTGCCAATCCAACATTTAGTTTGTCTGGGGAGAGCCAGGGGGAGAAGAATCAGAGAGGGCCAGCATAGCCCGCATTAGGGAAGGAGGATGGGCTAGGGGAGTTTTGTAACAAAAGATCTCCAGCCCATTAACTTCCCTCTGTGTAGCAGATCAGAAACCACTTTCAGGGTGTGACCACCCCCTGCATGGTCTCCCTATATCCTGCCTCGCCCTGCAGTGATTTTGCTGCTAAAGGAGCACGTACAGAGGGGAGGTCATAATTCTTCGCTATAAACATTATGCTTGTGGAATATCATGTGTTTAGCCTCCAAAAATGCTAATTTAGCAGAGATGTATTGATTTAAAAATAAATATACTTAGAGACCAAACTGTAAATCAAAATAATGTATGAAGCTGGATTCTTAGCTGTCTGAAATTATGTCACCCACTGTATTCCAGCTTGGCTTCATTACACCATTGCCACTAGAAATTAAAAACAAAATCTCAGGCCAATGTTCTAAATTTCAAGTAATAAAAAGATACTGTTATATCATAGATCTAAGACAGAGATGATAAAACATATGTGATCCCACTAGAAAGCAATATTAAAACGAGGCCCAGAACCTGTCTGTCTTACTCTCACAATAGCTTTCTGGATGTCAGGACTACTGATGTGAGTCAGGCAAGCAGAATTAGACCCAAGATAAATAAAATGACAAGCATTAAAAACAAGCATATTTCATAACTGACATGTTGTCATTAAGGCTACAGTGGAAAACAGGCTACTTTCCATATTGTGGACCATTGTCAAGTGTTGTCTTGTGGTCAGAGTAGGATTCCTAATACCAACTCTTTGTGGTCTTGCCCACGCTGGAAAATTACAACATGTTAGAACACATGCTAATTAGCAGTGTGTAAAACACAACTTAGCACTTGGTGTAGACAAGGACTGTCCTATTTAACATCATGTTATCTGGTTGTGTCTAACTATACCTTAGGAATAACCACAACTAGCTGATGTGATGTTAAACTAAACAGGTCTGATCCCCATGGAGTGTTTTACACTCTGTTAGTTTCTGGAATGCAATTTACCAGAGATGACCAGTATCATGTGACCCTGAGCAAAACATTTCAACTGCCTGTGTCTCATTTTGTCCTTCTGTACAATTAGAATAGTTACCTTAAAAAAGAGGAGGTTATGAATGAGTTGGACTTCATGAATAGTTGCAAAGCACTTAGAAATCCTCTGATGAAAGATGCTATTTATCTGTGTATGTAAAATACTATTGTTAAAGTTATTTGTTGGGCAGTGTCTGCAGTTAAACACTTCTTTGGATATTTTGCTGACTTCAGCGCTTAACTGCAGGATTTGGTAGCCTAATTTTGATGCCAATGTTTGCAAACCAAGCCTTCAATGTGCAACAAAAAGTTTGTATTAAAAAAATTTTTTTTTAAAAAGTGTTTCGCTAGAATCTCTCTTCATGCCTGCATTTTAGAACACCAGAGTTCTGAGGCTGGCTATACCAACCTCATTACTGTGGAATGTAGCTATCCAAACATTATCAGAAGTCTGCTGTCACACACTATACCCTTGAAGGTTAACACAGCTGGATTTGTCAACATTTATTTGCTTCAGTGAGAGATTTGTTCTTTGGGAAAGTCTCAAAAAAATCCAACTGTCTGGTCTTTTCTGCTTTAATGAAAATGCTGGGGAAAAAAGAAAATATCACTTTTTAAGTTTTGAAAAGCTTAACCTTTCTTTAGGGACACATTGCAGTCTTAGTAAGAACCTGAGTCTGAATGGATTTGGTCATGGCTGACATCTTCCTTCAAGCTGACCCTGTGGTCATGATAGAGACTACTATTAGTTCTCTCCTTCAGCACTAACAGCTGTCTGAAACTTCTTATTCAGTGGGGACCAGTTCTCCCACAGCACTTCTATCCTCAAGAGCAGTAGCTTCTTCATTATAGCTCACTGTATCTTCTCTTAGGCTGCCCTCTGAAACCTTTTTCCCTTAGACCAAAGCCTGCTAGATCTTACTAGAATCACCATCTGTTATGCTTCAAAGCCTTTGCCTGGCTGAGACACCATCACTTAGACAATTTGAGGCATCACTGAGATGCAGACCATTGTGGTGTCTATATACAGACACTCACGCCCATCCCAAGTGTAACTTGCAGCTGGAACTGTAAATTGAGCAAAATGAAAATGTTACTGAACTATGGCAATAAGAGTTAGATAGTGATGTCTTCATGAATAAAACATGGGAGGGATTTCATGGAGAAATGACTTGAGAGCAAATTGCCATGGATCAATTTAATCTAATTTATTTGTCTTGCTTCTGTGATCTAAATAAATGCATTTAATAATTTATTAAGAGGGGCATCTAACAGGTGGGAGGGAAGTGAAAAAGGATAGTTTGATATGAAATAGGAAAGGAAAGCAATACATTCTAGACAGTCATTAAAAGCTAGCTGGTGTTTAAGTAGTTAAAGCAATGTGATACCTGTGCGGTGTGGGGAGACAAACTTGCTGTTAGCTCTTCATTTATTTTGTTGAGGATGGTGATATATGTCACACAAATTTTGCAGGAAATAATGAACTTGTCTGACCACAACAGTCAAAAGTTACAGGATAAGATAAAAATATCATAAAATCACCAACCTAAGTCCTGTATTTGAATTCAAAATTACATTTTAAAAAAGCGTTGAGGACTTCATGCATTTTTGTGTCTCAGCAAACCTCTGCTCATTCATCAGCTTTTCTTCTTCCTGGGCTTCATTATTTATTTTCAATTTTTAAAGGCTTCTTATTTAAAGGGAACTCAGTGCCCCTCTCTGTTCCCCACCCTGTCCACACTAGTACTCGAGTCATACCAAATCCTAGCCCACACTATGGCCTCTGCTCTGGGCTTGTCTCAGCTCACTGGACAAGTGGTTAAGTATTATAGGATACACTGATTTAGTTATACCAGTACAACCCTAGTGCGAATGCAGTTATATTGGTATCAAGGTATGTTATAGTGGTAGACCTTATTTCCTTGCTGATATGGAAATAGCTCTACCAGTATAAAGTATTTTTATACCCATATAAATGCATCCATACTGTGGGAGGGTGTGTGTGTACCATTTTAACTATACTGGTGCAGTTAAAGCAGTACAACTTTTGTGTATAGACAAGCCCTAAGAATACATTTGATCAACTGGCATGCTACTGAGTTGGATATTTAGTGTGACACTAGGAAGTGTGGTCATGGGAGATGAACCTATGCTCTAGTTTCTTCCATTTTGGTTTTTGTGTGTGTGTGACTGCAGGAAACCCCAAGCTGGAACAAATTCCATTTGGGGCTTGTCTCTTTTTCACTCTTAATTGGCACTTATTTTCTGGGCTAGTGAGCAAAATCTGTGGCCTTTTTAAGAACTGCATTAATGCTCTGTTATTCACTGCTAGAAAAATGGTTTGTGTTTGACCCTTGTCATAAAAATAAAGGGAAGGTAAACACCTTTACATCCCTCCTGGCCAGAGGAAAAACCCTTTCACCTGTAAAGGGTTAAGAAGCTAAGATAACGTTGCTGGCACCTGACCAAAATGACCAATGAGGAGACAAGATACTTTCAAAGCTGGGGGGGGACGACAAAGAGTTCTCTCTGTCTGTGTTGTCTTTTGCTGGGACAAGAGCAGGAATGCAGGTCAGAACTCCTGTAAAGGGCTAATAAGCAATCTAGTTAGATAGGCGTTAGATGCTGTTTTGTTTAAATGGCTGATGAAATAAGCTGTGCTGAATGGAATGTATATTCCTGTTTTTGTGTCTTTTTGTAACTTAAGGTTTTGCCTAGAGGGATTCTCTATGTTTTGAATCTGATTACCCTGTAAGGTATTTACCATCCTGATTTTACAGAGGTGATCCTTTTACATTTTTTCTTCAATTAAAATTCTTCTTTTAAGAATCTGATTGCTTTTTCATTGTTCTTAAGTTCCAAGGGTTTGGGTCTGTGTTCACCTATGCAAATTGGTGAGGATTTTTATCAAGCCTTCCCCAGGAAAGGGGGTGTAGGGCTTGGGGGGATTTTGGAGTGGGGGGGAAGATGTTTCCAAGTGGGCTCTTTTCCTGTTATATTTGTTAGACGCTTGGTGGTGGCAGCAATAAAGTCCAGGGACAAAATGTAAAATAGTTTGTACCTTGGGGAAGCTTAACCTAAGCTGGTAAAAATAAGCTTAGGGGGTTTTTCATGCAGGTCCCCACATCTGTGCCCTAGAGTTCAGAGTGGGGAAGGAACCTTGACAACCCTCTTAGAAATCAAACATTAAATGCCAAAATATTCCTGATCTCCACTTGCCCAAAGAATGGGAATGCCAGGATCACCCTTTCACTAACTGTTCAATAGACTGTTGTTGCTTAGGTGTGCTGGCCAGTTTTTGTCTAATTGATTTTCTTGTTCCAATGAGCGTTTGTACAAAGCTAAAACAAAAACATTTATTACAGTCAAATATCTTTATTACTAGCACTGTCCATCTGTATCCTCAAAAATGACTGAAACAACACAGCAAAATTTATAGGGGAAAACACTAAAAATTAATACCAGGAGGGATTGACCTTGCTGAAATATAACAAACTTTCCTGTTCAAATGGTTGCAACATTTAATAAACTCCAGTAGGATCATAAGGACTTGGAAGTCTTAAGACTTTCTAGTCCAATATGAACGCAGAAGGTAAAGTCTTTTGGTAGTTTCTCATGGAAGCACAGGGTCTGGTTCCATTTGTCTTCTTACTGGTGAATTTAGGTATGAACTGTGCAATCTATTTTTCCTAGCATACTACTGAGGCTGAGGTCCAACAGTAAGTATACATTCTTTTCCTTGTACCAGTACAAAGTTTATGGAGACAACCTGGGTCAGATGTTAAGGCACTGGACAGAAAGTCAGGGGACACAGGCATTATTCCTGGCTCTGACATTGGCTTGCTTGGGCAAATCATTTACGTTCTCTGTGCCTTGGTTTCCCTGTCTGTAAAATGGGAAGAATAATGTTCTCTCACCTCTAGAATGCTCTGAGATTTAAGGATGTAAAGTGCTATCTAAGTCGGCTTGGCAGAATTCAATTTTTCTTTTTTAATAATTTAAATGGATAATATCA
Organism: Lepidochelys kempii; assembly: GCF_965140285.1. Classification (NCBI taxonomy): domain Eukaryota; kingdom Metazoa; phylum Chordata; order Testudines; family Cheloniidae; genus Lepidochelys; species Lepidochelys kempii. Next base: position 17,152,922 of record NC_136391.1, read on the forward strand.
ACATTTTTAAATTTTTTTATCGATTTTAAATTTTCACAGTTGTGGGAAATTATAGGGATGGTCAGACACTGTGGGAGGATGGACAATAATTATTTCATGAGTAGATGTTGAGATTCAAAAAGTTAAAGCATTTTAACCATTCAAACACACATTGTCAGCATTACATATCAAAATATACACAGTAAATACCCTTAAATCAAACTCTAAGTTCTCAAGCAGCATTTTTCTTTCTTTGCCTATCCGTAAATTTTGATTATTATCAATAGAAGTTTTTTTTTCAGTTTGTGTGTTGTGAAATTGATGTTTACTGACATTTACCAATAAAAATCGAATCCTTCCATACCAGTATATAAATACTCGCTCTATTCTAATGATAATAATGTAAAATGGGGATACTAGCACTTCCCTATCTCACATGTCTGTTATGAGAGAAATACATCGAAAATTACAAGGCGCTCAGATACTATGGTAAACGGGGACATACAAGTACTTCATATAGATTTAATGATTTGCTCAATTTACCTCCATGTTTTGTGCCCAGTGACCACAATCTGAGTTCATGTGGAGTTGTAATTTGCATTGATTTTTTAAAAATGTTTTTATGTTTAATATTTTCAAAAGTTTACTTTGTAGAATAATAATATGAATCTATCCTTTATATAATTATAGGTCCTGCTTATTTCAGTGAAAGATGCCTGAGTTCAGTATTGATAGTGTTTGTTTGTGGTCAGTGTGTACTGTACATACTAATGTGCTAATTAAAGGCAACATTTTCCAAAGCATTCTGGTGATTTCACAATATCATGAGCTGAATTTCAAATAAACTCGGACTTGGATAAAATTTGGGATTCAGATAAACAATTGTGAATTCCAATTTTTTTTTAAATACATCTAGCTGTACAACTTCTCCTAGTATATCCAGGCAAGGCATTATATTTGAAATGTTGTATATACCTGAAACTCAGGCTGGTGAAATCTGGGTAAGAGAAACACAGATTAAATGAAAAATCCTAATGTTTTGCAAAATATTTCCATCCTAAACAAAATTGTTTCCCTCTTGCTCACCTCTAATTATTGTTGAAAACCCTTTGAGCAACAATAGCCATACAATAGTTAACATTTCTTGTAAGCTAAGGCTTTCATCTCAGCATTTTATGTAGAGCGCAGAGGCAGTTCATTGGAGGAAAACCACAATAGGAAAAAAAATGTCATGACAGAATGTATGGGAGAAATAATGGTTTTGCTTTGTACATCTGTCAACTAATGCTTAACTAATGTCGAATTACTGTCAAACTCCTATGGTGTTCACTTTACATTCCACCTGAATACACACTGACTTCATGGCAATGAATTCTAAATAAATGCATAATGGCTGGACATTTAGAAAATTAGGAAGGTAAAAGAACTTTGTTTCATTTGTTTAATCACCTTTTCCAAGCTTTGCTGGCAGGTGTTTGGTAGCTTATGTGAAATGTGCTTTTTGGTCTCTGTATAGTTATTAGGGGACAGGCATCCACATTACAAAACCACATTCCTCACTGACACTCACTGGCACCATTCTTGGCGTTCTCAGCAGAAAGGGCAGTGACTGTATGTTATGAGAAGCAACGTGACCTATTGGATAGAGCACTCAGGAGCCCGGGGTCAGCTGCTGGCCTGTTGAGTGACCTTGGGCAAGTCGCTTCACCTCCTTGGGCCACAGTTTCCAGTTTTGTAACTGTGAGGATACAGTTTTCATGTTCTGTGTATATAAATCTCCTCACTGTATTGTCCACTGAATGCATCCGATGAAGTGAGCTGTAGCTCACGAAAGCTTATGCTCAAATAAATGGGTTAGTCTCTAAGGTGCCACAAGTACTCCTTTTCTTTTTGTGAGGATAATGATACTGACCTTCTTTGTACAAGACTTTGAGATCTACTGATGGAGAGCACTGTAGAAGAACTACAGGTGTCAGAATTCAATATTACTGTTCCTGTATAGGAGTGATCCCTGCAGAAGGCAGTAAAAGCAAGGGGAGAACTTGCTGCTCATGCTGTACTTTTGGGGAGTTAGGAGGACTTTAATCTCCACAATGATCTGTCTTGTACATTTTACAGAAAATGCAGCTCTACTTTGAAAAGGGATGATAAAAATAGCATTGTGGGGCTGTCTCCATGGTTCTCTATCCAGTGTGTTCAGTGTTTGCACGCGACGTTTTTTCGTTCCAGGGATCAGCCCTGGAAATTCAGCCTGGGCTGAGAGTCAAGCTAGGTTTTTTCTTTCTTATGTATTACTAATGATAAAGCTTTTGCAGGCCACACCATGCCCTTGCTCAGGCCTTGAACAGCACCCTTACTTTCAGTGGGGGTTCCGCAGGGCTTACTAATTGGCCCTATAACTGGAATGTAGTCAACAATTCTGATACTGATGCGCAGGAAGGAATAGAATCCATCCATAGCAAACACTTATTTCAACAGTTCCCATCTGCTGGTTCCTAGATATTGTACCACGGGATACATGGGATTTTTTTTTGTTATTAATACAACAGGCCAGATCATGTCCTCATGATCTGCCTCCTGCAGATCTCTCCCACCCCCCCGAGGAAGCAGTGGCATAGCTACGATGGAGAGCAAGTGGTGCAGTGACACCAGGGCCCAAGAGGATATGGGGACCCAACTAGCAGAGCCCTCTCTACCTTCGGCACCATTGCAGTTATGCCACAGTCTAAGCGGATGGGGCTCCAAGGAGCAGGAAGTGCCCCCCTGCTGGGCTGCCCACAACTCAGCTGCTCCCCACCCCCACCCTGAGTAAGATTGCAGCTGTGACTCGGGTTCTGAGCAGCTAGGACCTGCTCCTGGTGACACTGCCAGTCCTGCCAGGGCTTCATGGCAATGCCCAGCCCCCAAGGGCCCTGCTATCTGGGCAGCTCCTGGCTGCCACCATGGACTCACACTATGACCGTTGTTCCAACAGGGAGGAGCTCATCTGGACAGGTGTTGGGGGCAGGATGGGGGCCCAGGCGGGGTATGGTGGGCTGGGGGTGCAGCATGCAGGCGCGGTGCAAAGGGCACGGGGCTGGATGGGGGTTCCTGGGTCCTGTTGTGGTTGAATTGAGCAACTCCAGGGGAACAGGGCAGGAGGTCCTCCCCAACCCCCGCTTGGGGTGGAGGATGGGGAGGTTTGTGGAGGGCAGATGGTGAATGGTCCCCGCCCCATGAAGTGAAAGAGGAGGCAGCAGCCAGGGGAGGATTGCAGGGGACAGATAAGGAGCAGCCGTTGATCAGAATCTGTCTCCTTACTGGTAGAATGTGTTCTCCGAACAAGGCTATGTTCGCTGGTGCACTCTAGCTCCCAGGGAACATTTTTGACAATAAAAAACCATCATCAACCTGGTCTGATCAGCCAGTTAGTTGGGTTTATGGAATGGCCCAAAGATAGCTGGGGCTTGGTAGTGAATCTTGCCCCATACGGGGTAGGATCAAACCCTATCTGAATAGTGTATCTGAGAGATACTTGGAAGATGTTACAGCTGGTGGTGATGGCTGGCTTTTTATCTAGGTCAGTTAACATTTCTATGGTACGGAAGCAGACATACCATAAGTGCTTGATTTAGATAGCAGTGTAAAATGGGCTAGATATCATGATATTTGAAAAAGTTCTGAGAGAGTAGTTGTTTTACTAGATTGGTGGGTTTTTGTTCGTTTGTTTGTTATATGGCAGTATGGATCCTTGTGTTCTGCTCCTGTGACTCTAAAAAAGAAAAGGAGTACTTGTGGCACCTTAGAGACTAACCAATTTATTTGAGCATAAGCTTTCGTGGATGAAGTGAGCTGTAGCTCACGAAAGCTTATGCTCAAATAAATTGGTTAGTCTCTAAGGTGCCACAAGTACTCCTGTTCTTTTTGCGAATACAGACTAACACGGCTGCTACTCTGGATTCTGTGACTCTGACGCCACATTTTCAAGAGTGTTTTGTATATTTCTGACAACACTTGTTTGCATTTGGTGCCCAGCCACATGATTTGTGAATGCAAGTCAAAGCCGCTTTGTGCTCAAATTGCAAGTTTTGCTCCATGGGTAAAATTGTGGGTTCAGGCTTAAAGATTTGGGGCTTGATTCTCCATTGCATTATTTTTAAGCAGTGTAACCCTGTTCTCTTAGTTCCAGAGGAGTTGCACGAGCTCAAAACTGGAGTAATACAATGGTGACTCAAGCCCTTGGACTGTTTGACTAACTACATGTGTGCTTTGGATGTGCCTTGCTATTTAGTTGAAAGTTGGCATATAAAAGATGAGTTACTTGGGTTTTATGCTGATATGATGTGTGTATTTATTACTAATGGGTGAAGTCTTACAACTGCTGTTGTGCAGATTTTCAGTTAGATAAAATTTACTTGTAAAAAGTTGTTTTGAATATAGGTGCTTTATCTTTTGATGACCTCACAGTCTCCAAAATCTATCGTATATCTCACATGTGACAGACCTGCTAGCTGGAGATCATTTCTGCAGGACTTCTGCACTATAAGATGTAGCACTACATCCCTGCCAGTGAGCATTCTGTATGAAGGTGTACGTAGAACCTTTTGGATAGCTGTCTTACCCATAAATACATAAACACAATGTGCAGGATATCTTCTGATTTTCCAAGGTAGTAAAGGAAAGCAAAATTTTAGATTTTTAGAACTGGGAAGGAGACCCTTATATTATTGCACCAGGGCCTTCTGGAGCCTTGCGATGCCCCTGAGAGGAGGGTTTTCCAGGCCTGGGGATCCATGTTTGGGAAGAGGGTACTCCAGGAATGAGCAGGGGACTCACCAATATATTACACTCTCTGGGAGCCCCTCCACACTGGAACTCCCCCAAAAAAGGCTTCTGAGAAAGTTACTGACAGTGGACTCAGGTTGCCAGGGGGCAGGGCCACCAGAGCTGCTGCAGAGGAACAGGGCTCCTGTGTCCCCTTGTAGTCCATGCACCCCACATGGATCTTGGGAGATGCACAGAATTTGTGGATCTGATCCTTTGCTCTTCCCGTAAGTCAGCGAATCCCCATTCCACCGCCCCTGCAATAGAGAAATGCAGAGGAAACACCATGAGGATTCAAGAAGAATCTGGCAGTGCTTCCTGCTGCTATGTGAGTATCCCTGCACAGCTGTACAATCTCGGCCAATATTTGTATTCATTCATTCAACTGCATCTATCAATCATCAGTCCCGTGCTACAGGCTTGGTACAAAAAGTTACAAATAGAACAATTCAACATGCCAAAAGGTCCAGAAATGGACTTTCCCACCCCCCTCACTAGACTGTTCCATCCACGTATCATCCTTCCAGGAGAAAGTTGTTTTACTTGGCATCTCAGGGACTCCAGTCTGCCCATCACCATGACAGCTTAAATGAATTGACTTATTGAAGTACCAACAGCAGAACGGCAACATTTCATCATGGTGACACGGTAACTGCTTCGCTACTGAACGCGGGTGCGCTGGAAAAACACGCCAGTTCCCCCTCTGCAGGCTGAAAATGCCCTAGAATGCAGAAAATTACAGCTGGTGAGCAAATTTCTACGGTTTTGAAATTCTGATGAAAAATTAAAAGCGATTTTTCCAGAAGTCCTCCCTGCACTTTTCCAGGCAGCCTTACAGAAAATATTCAGGAGGATCCTTCCACAGTGTATGTTGAGAAATTTAAACATACTGCACTTTGCCAGTACAGCCGCTGGGGAATAACATAACCCTGCATAAAAATGTTGCCCTGGATAAGAACGTGCATGGTTTTAGAAAGAAACTGTGTCAGAGGTGACTAGTGTTTCCTCTTTGAAATACTGCGTGGGAAACAGTGCTGTTTGAAACCAAAAATATGGGTCGGTAACACAAAGTGAAGAATGTACTTGCAAGTGCCACTTATGTAGTCATAATGAAGTAGAATGAGCTCTACAAACCAGAACAGATTCCAATGACTGACTCTCAATGCTATGGTAACACCACTGTGACTGAGTACGGCAAACCTCTGCCAAAATATCTCTGTCGGTCAGGCGCATGAAGAGATGTGATCCCAGACTGACAGAGCTATATTGGCAGAAGTCCTGAGCGTAGATGCAACTCTCCTAGCAAAACTGTGGGGGTTTGGGTTTTGGGTTTTTTTTGTTTTTTTCACTTGGGGGAAGGAGTTCGGGGCTGGAATAAACTCTGCTGATGACAAAAGTTCAGTTTTGCTGCTGTAAGCTGTGTCCACACCACGAGCTCTTTGCAGGTATAGCATACCAGTATAGCTATACTGGCAAGTTGCTTCTAGTGTAGACATAGCCTGTCAGGATCCTGGTTTCAATAAAGAGTACAGTACAACAACTCCCTGCACTCTGGCTCCAAACATCCATAATGATGATGATATCTAGCTCTTACATAGTGCCTTCATTCATAGATCTCAAAGCACTTTACAAAGGAGGTAAGCATCATTATCCCCATTTTACAGATAGGGAAACTGAAGATGAGAGAGGTCTAGTGACTTGCTGAAGGTCACCTAGCAGCAGAGCTGAGAATAGAACCCAGATTTCCTGAGTCCCGGTTTAATGGTTTAGCCACGAGGCCACACTGTCTATACATACAACAACCACAGCTGCCCCAGCTTCTTGTTTCATTTCTGATGACTTGCAGAAACATTGACAATGTAAGTATAGATTAGATCAAAAATACATGAATCTTTCCTTTGACTTCAATAGGCTTTGGATCAGGTTCTCTAAGAATAAATGGGCTGTGATTCCTGTTAACTCATTAATAACCAGAGCTGCAACTAACAGCTGGCCCTAGAACTTAATGGAGGATATAGTTATTATTTCATAAAAAGAAAAGATAATTGAGATGCCATATAAAAATGTCATTCATGGAATGACTAGCCCGTACTTTATCACATAGAGGGTGATGGTATATAGCACTTACATTAAAACAATTTCAAACAAGTATTTTACATATAAAGAGGAAGAAGAAATACAACATATCTAAATGAAACCTTTGTAGAACAGGACTCATTTATATTAATTCCACTTAAAGAAACAAACTTATTAAGAGAATACACTTTCTGTGAACCAAACAAAAAATATATTCCACAATAAAGTGAAGCCCTTTTAAATGAATAGTTGAAGAAGGCTTGGACTTTATAATAAAAATAAAATTCCAGACATAGTTTTCAAATCTAGCTTCCAAAAATGTTACCTGCATGTTTTGTATGCACAAGATCTCCATATTTGTTTAATCTTTCCACCATAAATCCACACCATTTATATAGTGGTGTTATCCACATGACAAACTACAAAGCTATTACTTTGTCATGCACATTTATCTGCTTCCCTTGCATCCTCTCCACTAACCAAGAGTCTGGAAACTTCTCCACAGTGTGGAACTTAGTGTGGAAAGATTGTCTTATCATCCACCTCCCCTTCCAGTCACAACCACCTCTCCTCCCAATTGCGATTTCTTAACATTCCTGAGGCAACTACAGCAACTGCTTGTTTGGAAAAGTTGATGGAGTCAAAAGCATCTACATAGATCCAGTATCATGTTAGCAGCTTGCTCTCTGTGGACCATCAGCAAAAGTTGTGTAGACAACTAGTGGTCCTTGGCCGCACTTTGAGAACTTCTGTACTAACCTATTTCCACTAAGACTACTTCAAACATACCAAAAATCTGAGTAGTTTCAAACTGCCACTCTTTAATTTGTTCACAGTGTTCTGCCAGATAAATTTTTACTAATTTCTGCCAAATCTCAGTGATCTGAGCTACACATGGACAATATTGATTGCTGGACCAGTGATCGCTTTAAGGTCTGGTAACTTGTAAACCATCAGGACTAAAAGTGGGAGCTTTATACCAGTGGAAAGAGGAGATTCTCAGGTTTCCAGTGGACACAACACTTGCTTTTTGCCCTGGCAGATCCCTAACGTACAACGACTGTAGAAATATTATTGTAGGGTTCCATGTTGAGTGTAGCTGATTGATTCCAAATCGATTTGCTCATTTTATACAAGTAACAGGATAGTTTTTGGGTTTTTTTAACTGCCAACCCTGTAAACACAGCCTGGGCTCTGAGAGTCCAAATGGGCTGTTTCCTTTTCATGGATCATCATTGGTAACAAAGATTCTGCAAATCTTTGTTACCAGAGACTCTTATGCCAACTAAGATATGTGCAGCTCTCCAATTGCGAGTGATGTGGCCAACCCATATTTATGGTGATAAATGAATAACAAATGCAACCAGCATGGATAATGTACGATAAGCAAAGGATTTTATGAGCAATGGTGTATCAGGTTCTACCATCTATACAATAAAGGAGAACTCACAAAGACACCAGTCCAATATCCCCAGGCAGATGAAATTCCCATTGAAATTCCACTGACTTCACTGGTAGTCTTGCCTATTTTGGGGGTATGGAATTGGCCATTTATTGTGAACCTGGGTAGCGTGAAATTCCCTCTGTGGTGAAAGTAGAATGAAAGTCTCTTTTTTTTCAATACAGGTAAAGGATAGTGGAGGTCTCTGGAGACAGAAGCTTGGTTCATTACTTAGCTCCCAGGCAAACCTGTCCTAATGGCCTCCACATACCTCTCCTTTTATGTGACACTCATGTGATTTAGCTGTAGATACTTTTCCCTACAGCTTTCATGGAAAAACCAGGACTTGGGTTGCATTGCACAGTCCTTTTTCTATAAACTGAAGCAAATGTGAAGTGTTCGCAAGAACTCCTTGCAGGTTGAGAGAAGAGTGTGTGGCCAGTATATTGGCATGGTTTTAGACATTTCCCAGCCACATGAAAAAATACTGAAGCAACCCCCATACCAGATAGCAAGTATGAAAAATCAGGACAGAGTGTGTGTGGGGGGGGAAGGCGTAATAGGTGCCTATATAAGAAAAATCTCCGAATATCGGGACTGTCCCTATAAAATCAGGACATCTGTTTACCCTACCCCACCCCCAGATTTCTGTTCTCAGCACTCCATGTGATCCTGCCATGAAAAATGAAGCTGCTACCTCCACACGCTCAGTTAGTCATTACAAGGTTTCTGCACCTCAGCTTCAGTCAAGGAATCAACAGATACACTTTATATAGCCTAGGTCTTCCTTGTCTTCCTAGGCCAAACTTCAGCAACAGCCAGTGGTCAATGACCGCTTCTCAATTGCACTGGAGGCCCAGAACACCCCAGAGATCAGATCTGACATTCAGAGAGCCATTTTCAAATCCCCTGGGTACATTCCCTACAGCGTCTTCACTTTTCTTCCAACAGCAACCGTGTTTAAAAAATGTATATATTGAAATAATTTTGCACATTTTGTAATGTCATTTATGTAATGTCTTTTTCTGCATTGCCCCTTTTGAATTGTAGGCTCCACTCTGACTTGTTCAGGCAGGACCAGCAGACCAAAAAAGTCAATCTTCATCTCTTCTTGGTATAGTACCATCTACAGAAACCGGAGTATAAACGCAGAGCGAGAAAGGGCAGCAACAAGAAGAGCAGAAGAAAGCAGTGTGCCTGGGAGACGGGTATGGAGTGAAAAAGGGAGAATTGTTTTTGATGTATTAGTTTCCTCTTATTAGTATCCTTCTAGTGGTGCTCAGGCTGAGACAGCTGACCTGTCCAAAAGTTAGTGATCCACACACAATCCACTCCCAATAGTGCAAAAGCAGAGACATCACAGAACAAAAATAGCAGAAGTCAAGATAAAGGAAGAAACCATGGGCTGCTAGATATGAGTGGGAATAACCTAAGTTCACCCAAGTGGCAGAGGTACTATCTTAGTTTGCGGAGAGTGAGGAAAAAAAGTCTTAACAATCTCATTCGCACACCTATAAGCACATCTCTCACTCTGTTTTCTATGCTGCTACTGCTAAAGACTGCCCACACATGAAAGGATTTGACAGGGTACAAGGTCAACCTTATACAATCTCCTCTAATTGTGTGGGTCTGGCTGACCTTCTTATTCTAGAGCAAGGAAGGGTAACTGCAGACAGAGATGAGAGGGGAACAAACTCACAAAACTTCTGCCACTGAGGCAAGGATGCTACCTATTATTGCGGTCCATGATTTCCATAATATAGACTCATAAATGCAGACTGTCAATAAGCAAGACACTAAATAGAATAGTCAGGTGACTATCCAGGCAACCACCAAGTTGGTAAGCCCCACAACCCCACCCTACTGCAGTTGCTCATGTCCCGGGGAGGTGGAATGAAAGTTACAAGGCATTCTGAAACCTAACTATATCAGACTGTCCCCAGAAGAAAGATGACAAGTCCCCACTTTTCTGTTTGCTCAGCATTCTGAATTTCCTTTATCGCAATTGCTCTTTCCCAAAGGCTTGTGAGAAGAGAAGGGGAAAAGTAGCACCAAGAGTCTCCATGCACAAGAGCAGTAAACTGATTTTGTTAAAATCATAGTGTGTCTTGCCACTTTTTCTTCCCTTGCTCTTTGTTTTGAATCAATTTCTTAACTTAGAAAACAATTTTCTTGACTAAAGTGCTTTGTTTTATTTTCCTTGCACTGTGCATGTGGATGTATGACACAATTCGGATCCCTGGGTTAGTCTAACCCAAATGTTAGCTACTTGGCCATCTGTAGTGGGTTTCTCCTTGGGCTCCCATTATATATACACTATCAGATGGAGAACATTGTGAAAACTTTTCCTAGCAACTTTCTTGTGGCTTTGCCAATTCTGTAAAGACATCTAAACGGTATTGTCAAAACAGTATCACAAAAGTGCACCCTGGAGCTTTGTGTCACTGAGTTTGGGAGGATTAGAAAGTAAAAAGAAGAGATCTCATAGAAGAGGTAAGTCAGTATCAGCTTTCATAAATATCATTACATAATGCATACTCAAGAACTGATCATCACTTTTCTTGAAGTAAAGTCTAGCTTAAGAAAGAAGAAGATGAAAACACAAATTGGCACAAGATATTAGTGATCATGTATCACTAAGAAGCTGCATAGTCTCTTCCCTTAATATGTAGTTTCTTGTGGAGACAAAGATGTGGATGAACAACAATAAAAGAAATCACTGGCTCCCAATACCAGGGGAAATGGAGTCACAAAACATGATTATTTTTTGCCACCAAATAATTCTGTAAATGAAAATATGTTGCAACAGCATAATTACTGTGGCTAATAGAAACTGGGGGAGGTGGGACACATCTGGGCACATACCTGGTCAACTTGATATACCATTCTCTAGAACATGTTCTGAAAAACAAAGTGTAACTTCTCATGAGAAATTTTGCCATGTAGGCAGCACTCCATTGATCCGAAGATACAAGATTCTTGGTTCTGATACGTTCATCGTATTTTCTCTGTGGGAATCCAAGACCTAGAAGTATTAGTCAATCCAATGGGTTTACTGTTTTCCCATCAGGTCACAAGTGTCTTATTGGGCTTTAAGACCATGTGACCATAAGATTTGGACATAGTTTCTCCCCCTCCCTCTTACACTCTTTCTTATGAGAAATGAAGCCAAATCTGACATGCCCATGGCCTGATTTTTAGAGGTGCTGACTGCTGAGCACATGCAGTTCCCACTGACTTCAATGAGAGAGTTAAAGGTGCTCCTCATCTCTGAAAATTGGGCTCACAAAGTATGATACATCTCCTCAAAATACAGGATCCTGTACAGAAGACCTTAAAGGTTAGTGTAAGTGAAAGCCAATGTATAGTAGCCTTCTATTAGAAAGAGTGGAAAAACAGGTGGATTTATATAGAGGTGGATTATACCAAAATATTATCCTCTCTTTCTGAATTGGTTTGTCTGCCTACTTGTCTCTGAGGATGTTTAACAATCCTAGCCCACTCACTCTGTCTCAGTATCTCTGTGCATCCCTTAAACCTCCTTCCTAAAATCATCCTACTATGAATGTCTGTCCATGAGACTTATTGTTACCAAATACATATCTGTGAGCAAAGTGATGTTCACACCATATTGAGTTTTTATGTGGTATGCGCCCTTGCCAGAAACCCAGATTTAGATTCTGTTGTTCCAATGGAAGGTAGCTGTTGTGGGTAGTAGGTTTTTCAGGTAACCTGTGCCAGTCTCAGGAACAAAGCTTGGAATTTGATTCTGAGATCCATATGGAGCCTATGCAGCAAGCAGAGCACTGGGCTCATGGGCCAATGGGACAGTCTTCCTGCCCGCTGTGGGTAGAACACTCTCTTTGCATCTATAGCTAGAAGGGTTTCTGTAGGCAGTGAGAATCTCCATATAGCCCTGCTGTGTCTCAGACCTGACCTGCTCTATGCCAATTAAATCTTCAGCCTCTCTGCTAGGACTACCAATAAGATGGCTGCAAATTGTCAATTGTGGTGGTGCATTTTGTGATGTGGACACTTGCCAGCTGGGAACTGGATTCAGGATATCCAACACATTTCTCAAAGCTCACCAAAGAGCCATCTGATGGTGTCGCTGTTGGGTCATCACTGACCTTGGCTGGATTTAAACCTGCAATCCAAAATTGCAAGGTTCTGCAGCCTAGCCCATTCCTAACCCCCTGAGTCATTCAATCCCAGCAAAACACTTTTATGATTATTACAGTACAACTAAATAGACAGAAATGTATTGGGGATTTACAGAACAAAGTACAGGTTTCAGAATAGCAGCCGTGTTAGTCTGTATTCACAAAAAGAAAAGGAGTACTCAAATAATGCTCAAATAAATTTGTTAGTCTCTAAGGTGCCACAAGTACTCCTTTTCTTTTTAGAACAAAGTATGTACACAAAACCAATCTTGAACCTGTAGTGAGTATTTCCTGAGCTGTGCTGATCCCACGTCTGTCTGTAAAACCTGCTGATAAAACCACCTGCTGGCACATGACTGGTCTCCTGTTCATCATGCTATTCAGCAACCCTAACAAAAATAAACTCTTATACCCTAAAGAAGAGAATGAGAAGAATAAACTGGCAAAACATGGAGAGAGGTGATTCCTAAATACAGATACCTAAATACAAAGGAATTTGCACTATTAAGTAGTTGCACTGTGCCGGAAACCTCCTTCTTGCCCAGGAGTCTCTTTTTTTATTATTTATTATTATTATTATTTCCTGGAAGTGCATGTTAAGATAATGGATTAGTAAGCCACACACCCAGTCGTGGTTAAGATAAGTGTAGAAATGTTGAAGGATAAAGGTTTGCCACTGAGTAAAGTGGGGCTAAAGTGCTGCCATTCAGCTTTGCCATTGTTTTACATTCACTTTGTGCAGATCTGGGTGACTCCACAAGAAGCAAGGTGGTGAAGAATCAGGCTAGACAGGCTGTACAATGTACGTCTTAAGATTCAAATGGAGGAGCTCCTGGAGCTGAGGGTGTGTGGACAGTTTTTTAGTGCCCAATCCAATTTACATTTTAGTCAGTGGAAAGCTCTCCTTATGCTCTTTTTCAGGGGCCTGAGCATTAGCTCTCCTTTGCCACTTTGCTGACCAAAAGCACCTCCTGAAGGCAGTGAGAAGTCAAGTGGGGCTGTGGACAAGTCAAGCGGAGCTTTATTTTACACGCTAACCGGTGAAACCCTGGCCACATTGAAGTCAATGGGAGTTTTGCCATTGACTTAAGGGGGGACCAGGATTTCACTCACCATGCTCAACTTCCTTTTAAAAGGCCCAATCCTGCTCCCACTGAAGTAAATGTGAACAATTTAAATCACGATTTGGGCTGGAATTTCAACCTTCCTCCTCCCTAGGCAGATACTGACTTGAACTTCCCTGGAGCCTGAAAATAAGAGAACCAAATCATCTCAAAGTCTGACATAATGCCATCAGAATCAGCCTCTCGGAGATGCTCAGAAGTGAAACAAATCTTTTTTCCCCCCTTGGAGAGCGAGAGCATTGTGCTACTACAAAGCCAGCAGGCTGGATCCACCTCGGTCTTTTCATTCTTTGTACTACAGTACCATATTCTTTCACATAAACCCTGAATGTATTTACATTGTATTTGTAAGATATTTAACCTAACAATTGTACTTGTCAGTAGCATGCAATAGCTTTGCACAGCCCTAGCCAGGATATTACATTTGAACCCTATTGGACCAGCTTTCAAAAGCAACCTCTAAATCTGTGTGCCATGAACAGCACACACAAGTACATGGGTAAGCAATTGTGGGTGCCCAAGAACTCTGATGGCTAGGTGCAAATGGCAGCTGTGTGGTCTGGTAGCTGTCATCCAGGCACAGTCCCCTTCACCCCCCCAAACCTTGTGCGTGCAAATGCAGAAGTTGGGTTGAGGCCACTGAAAATATGGCCCATTATGTTTTTATGCCGAGCTTTTGTTGTTTCCTGGAATGCACATATACAGTTTGACTCTCTGAAGCATATCTAGAGCAGTTAAAGATACTAAGTTATGCTAATAAAATAAATACAGGGAAGCTGTTTCATAAATTCAGATTTAAAGGCAACTTTGATTTACACCTGCTCAGGATATAGCTCTAATTATTTTAATTTCAGATTGTTTAAAGCGAGCAGCCTTTTATATATGGAAATCACAGACTTTATTCCAAGTTGTGTAGGCCAAACCCTGAAGTTCCTATTCCAACAAAGGGGCAGACCCTCAGGTAGTGTACACTGAAGTCAATGAAGTTATGACAACTTACACCAGCTGAGGATATACATCTAAAACTTCCATTGGGATAAACTTTGAGATCCATCTTCAGTTCTTACTCTAATAAGAAGAACACTGTATTTTTTTTCCCCAGATGGAGACTGAGCACAGAACCTCAGGATTTGGTCCCAAAATACTTTAAAAAAAATCATAGTAATTTTTTCTAGTAAAAAAGCGGTTGATGGATATTATTGCATTGCAGACTTGTCAGCCGCCTGTTACTGCTAGATGCCAGAGTGATGATTTTGATATCATTGCCTACACAGATAGATATTCATTCTTTATTGCCAGGGACCTTGTTCCCGCTGTTATGCTGGGATCTTTGGGACTGAGTTTCCAGTTTGCTAGACCCGTTTTCTGCTGGTGTACTTCAGGTAAAGTCAGTGGTGTCACATTACCATAAAACCGGTAAAATGGAGAGGGTTTCATGCCCTTTGCCTTGATGCTGTTAAATAGTACTTTATTCAAGTAGCACAAGAAAACACTAAATAAGTTTTTGGAAACCATAAGTGTTTATATGTGGGGATCTGGGGGGAGGGAGAGGGGAAGAACAACAGATACTTGGAGGTAAACTTGAACTCAGAAAACATTTTACAATTTTCTTATTTAAAAATACAGACTGATGCTATTCCTGTAGAAGTTCAAAAGCACAGCCAACTTTTCTCTCATCTAACCTTCTTGGCATACTAACAATTAATCAACCGTTAGCAACAAATAGTCCAAGGAAAATGAAATGTAACCCAAATACCAGATGAAACTATGTCTTGCCATAAATCACAAAATCGAACCTGTATTCACGTTCCAGTAGCACTCCATTTTTCCAAGAGTCAATTATTCTTTGACCTCACATTTTCCTTTTTTAAATGGACCATCAGTAATTAACGGGAAGTCCTTTTGTTGCAGTGCCATGCATTAGAAACTAGAATATATCTAGTTGTGCTGTTTGGAACAAAGTCACAAATGTACTTTTTATGGGGATAGTTCAGTCTGAATAATCACAATTTACTGTCTGACATGAAAGTTTTGGTTATGTACAAAGCAATGAAATACAGAGGTGTGAAATTCACCCATTGTTTTGCTAAATGTATTTCACTCAAGTCTGCATAGAGAGAAAATAAGTCTCACAGACTGTAATTTCTACCCTTGAGCGTGTTTTACAAACTTTTCTTTTTAGGGGCACACAGTATTTTTATATACACGATATGGTGCTAACTATAGAATTAGGAGCCTAACTTGAGGTTCCTACTTCCAAAACTCTTGGCCCTGACCTTCTGGAATGCTGGCACAGTCTAAAAGAATGAGCTCTATACCAGGTATCAGCAGTTCTACTCCCAACTCTTCCACTGATTTTCTGGGTAACCTCAGGCAAATCATTTAACCCGTCTGTGATTCAGTTTCCCCTTCAGCCAGATATTATTAGCACCGTCTGACTATTACAAAGGGTTTTTATGAGGCTTAGTTAATAAACATTAACTGTGCAAACGCACAGCACTTTGAAGATAAGTGCTAGGTAGGTGCCAGTTACTGTATTATTTATCTCCAAGAGCCGATAACAAAAGCAAGACCCCACATGAGCATAAGTGTCCATTTGCAGGATCAGTGTCTTAGATATTGAAGAAGTCACATAGGTTCTATGGTTGTGGTGAGGCTGAGCCATAGCTTAGGTGTGATGGATCTAATTTATCTGCAAATTACAAATTAAATCTAAGAGCTATTTAAATTCCTGTCATATAAAGTCTGTTGCTTTTACTTGGGACAGGCATCATGGCAATTATTAAGTTTTCAGTTAATTTTAGACTTCAAGAAAACCCATTTCTTTCTGATTGCTTTCAGTGCTGCAATTTGAAATAGTGCATTTTCATTTCCAATGATCTATTTTCCACAGGGGTTATTACAATCAGCACTATTCCATATAGCTCCGTAAAAACACTGGAACTATTGTAATTAACATATCAAATTCTTACATCTGATGTCATTAAACGTGTTACATTTATACAATGCAGAGAGTATTAAAAAGACAAACTAAAATATTCTGTTAATAAAATTGGATTAAATTAGTCTTGCAACACTGAAAAGTCGTTATCCCAAAACTCTAGGGCCCAGTCGTGGACTATGGCTGAGAAGCACTCAATGCAGCTCAGGAGACAGAAAGAAGTACAAAAGTGGATTAAACTGTCTTTGTACTGCCCCTGCGCTGGGGCTGTCCAGATGCCAGGGTGGTCTCTGATATAAACTAGAGTAATCTTAAAACTTCTCTAATTCATGTGAGATCAACAGGCTATTAAGGCAGTTTAAGACGGCGGAGTGCACAACCTCTTTCTGCCAGCCATGTCTCCAATCCCAGCTGCTGTACACCCCCAAAGGATCCCCCAACACAGGGAGAATCCTCCAGTGGCTGGATCCTCTGGGTTGAGGGCTGCATTGTGGAACAATGAATCAAGTCCTAAGTGTGTGTTACAGAATTTTAAGGTCCATTTTGGTCAAAACAAACATAGCTGATGCAAAAATATTGCAATAAGAACTCCAGGGTGCCATTGAGCACAGATACATGAATGTCTGCCTACTGAAAGTTGGAAAATATATCCACTTACACATACTTTCTTTTACTCACGTCCACATAACACATACACATGGGGAGAGGGAGAATGGAAAGTGAAATTATACTTAAAGAAAAGGTGATAAAACATGGAAAACATGTAATAGTATTGTTATCCTCAGACCTTGGTATTTCATGTTTCTTGTGTTCCAAGATTTTGAGTTACTCTGAAATGTACATCTCCAATATTATGCACTAAGTTATGAGAGCTAGAAAACTTCCTGTAATGGATTTATGAAAATCTTAGATAAGTCTTACTCTGGGCAGAATCTGGAAGAAGTGAATGAGATCTGTGAATTAAATATTGTGCTTAAATGCACCTGTATGAAGCAGTATGCAAATAATTTTTAAAAAGTCCCAACCATTTATAAGCCTGAAGCAAGATTTCAGAAAGGGGCCCATCACTAAAACTTTTCTCCACCCATGCAAAGGTGAACAATTTGTTTTCAATTACACCACTACCCCAAGTTATAAACCTTTGAACTCTGAAAACTGAGTAGGTAAAAGATAATCTTGTTTGTTAGTTCTCAGTAACTTCATATCAGATTTGTGTGGTTGACAAGTAAATAGATGGCATCTGACTGTTATGCTGGGGTTCTTTTTAGTTCATGAATCATAACCAGTAATGAAGGTTCTGCAACTGGAACTTTGTTAACAATTTGGCTAATGATACCCAAGACAGAATGGAATCCAACTTGCTGTCTCCTATAGCTGTGTTGGCTCCATAGGACTAAGAGGAATAAAAAGCACTAAACCTTTATTTGTGTGACTAGATTCAATGGACAGGACTCAGGATATGTACCTTAGCCACTGATTTACACCCTGTGCAATCCCATTCAACTTTCGATGCCAGCAGGAGAGGTTGTGTAATTATAAGTCAGTTGTGCACAAAGAATCCTAATTTTTTAAACGCTTCCATACTTAAGAGAGTGCTTAGCTTTCCTGGTGACTAGAGGAAATTTAGTTCTGTCTTTCTGGTGAAAGAGGATATATTGAGGGCAACAGAATTACTTTTCTGGATGCAAAAGGTCAGCTATGTACTGGGCCTTTGATTCCCCAGATACATCAAACTGCATAATGTTATCTCCCAATAGGAGCATTGAGATTACAGTTGAGAAATTTGGTCTGTCATACCTTTCCAGAAGGATTGACTACAGGGGAAAGATCATAAAATATGTGCTCACTTCCCCACATTGTTTCTAGCACACTGTGGACTCCAGCCACTTGGCCCCAGGGACAGAGTGTGCCTAAGTACAGTTTCAGCATAAACTTAAATTAGATATCTTGCAACCTCATGCAGAAGGATCCCCTATGTATTGAGTTCCCAAAGGATGACCGGTGGCTTTAATCTATCTCACATCTTCATGACATATTCACTCAAGAGAGTTGTTTGTAATGGGGTTGGAGGGTGTCAGTAACCCATAAAAGAATGACAGGCAGGCTGCTCTATTGTTATATTTTGCTACCTATCATTTTAATGTTATTTTGAATGTATGAATTATACACCCATTGTGTGTAATTATATTTCTCCTCCCAACCCTGCTCAGAGAACAGTGAAAAGATGGTGCTGTTAATATTAAAAACAGCACATCGTTCACAAAAAAGTTAGCAGACACACCTTAATTCCTAGTGCATGAGGATAGTTAATCAAAAAATGATGGGACTAGAATGAGGATGGGGCCAGAAATACCCTGTATGATTTCTGATGGAATTTAATTAGAAAGGATGTATTAATAGCATTTACATCTGCAATTCTATTTTGCTTTGTTATTAGAATTGCTTTATCCAGGCCCTGGTTGATACGAAATACATTTAACAGCTCTTTATTTAAAAAAATAAAGACTGTTTCTTAAAGAGTGAAATGTGGAAAAAGTCAGTTATAACGAAACCTAATGGCAATAAACCCCAGCAGGAATCTAGTTCTTCTTATCAGCTCTCATAAGAGTTTATCTTTTAGGTCAAGAGATGATTCCAGTCGATGAAGTCTTTTGCAAAAGACTTCATACTCTCCCTGCCCTAGTAATGAACCTTCAACCTTCAGTTTTCTAAGTGTCGCAAGGTTCCTGAATGTGAAACTAACCGTTTGGGTATTTATGCTGAAAAACCAACTGGTGTGCGCCTACTGTTTTGACTGCTTCATCATATTGCTTAGACAAATCCGCACCACCTACAACGACAAACTGGGTAGAGCATGAAGGTTACACCAGTAGAAAACCTCTTAACTCGTCAGCTCTGAAGCCCATGCACAATCATTACTTTCCTAACAGCAACAGCAAGGTCCATACTTAAATTAATGGAAATCTTTGCAGTACTCTGCTGAATGGAATGACTGGAAGATTGTTCTGTACATATATACATAATTTATTGCAACAAAGGGAACTGAGTTTCCCTCTCTTCCCACTCAATATAAAACTAGTTTTTTTATTTTCCTTTTTTATTAATTTTTCTCATACAGAAAGAAAAAATAGATTTAATGTACTCAGTATATCCTATTACACCACTACTTCACTTGTAAGATATACAATATTGTGGGTTTTTTTAATTTGTTAATTAAGAAATGAAGGCTTCATTGATTAAGACTGAATTCAATTAGATTTACAAAATGCTTTGCTCAGATGGAAGGTGCTATAGAAATGCTAAATATTTTTATGATTTATTTATTATTTTCCTCCCTTTCCGTTCAGTATTATTTACTTATACTGCAGTATTGACTAGAGGCCTCGGTGAAGGATCACAATCCTGTTGTGATAGGCAGTGTTCACTGCAGTAAAATAAAGACAGCCCATGCCCCGAGAACTCACATCTTGGATTCTGACAAGAAGAAAGAGCAAGATAAGCAGATAAGTGGGAGCAGGTTGTGGGAGGGAGATATGGTAAAGAGGGGTATGAGCAATAGCTTAAAGTAGTCATGGCACTTGAGAGGAGGAATGATGGGGGTAGTGGTTAGGGCATAGAAAACCAGGATTCAATTCCATACTTTGCTATAGACTTCCTGTGTGACTTTGGCAAGTGTCTATGCCACAGTTCCCCCCTCCAAAGAAAAGGTAAATAAGAGTACTTCCCTAGCTCACAAGGGTGTTCTGAGGATAGCTATGGGGGCCACAGAAGTACCATAGATAGTATGAGCAATGGCTTGCTATAATTTCCTGGAGGCTTAGTAGACATTCCATCCCAGCTTCTCTACCATTAGTATAGTACACTATGTTGCTTTGTCATCTTGATACTAAACTTCCTGCAAGCTGCAGAGGGTTGGCCTTCCTTTGCCCAGGTATGATGTCAAGACATTTTTGTGCAAAGAACATTTTGTTTTGTTCCTCTTAAAGGAGAAGCATCAGCAGGCATGTAGAAAGAAAAATGTTATATCAGATTAGGTAGAGCCCGCACCTCCTGCCAGCAGCCTGTAATTAAAATCCTGCCAATGACCTTTCCTCCCACCTGAGGATTAGTGAGACTTAACCCCTCTTTCAAAGCCTATTGTGAGCTACTCTGATGTGCCATAACAGAACAAGTTAAAAAACACAGTTCTAACCAAATGCCTCATTCTCTTTTTCCCCCTCAACCACTACTCTTTTCGACTTGTACTATATATAAATAACACCAAAACTTAGGCTGTGTGCTAGGGTGCACTTGCCCCGCATTGGCCAAGAAGGGGTTAACTTCACATTCTGAGTGGAGTAAGCTCCGCCCCCCAGTCCCTGCTGGGTATGCTCCAACTGTAGCACCAGTATAAAAGGGAGCAACTAAGCTCAGTCTGAGCTGACTGTTAAGGAGAGAGGATGCACCTTGCAGGCTCTAGCCTGGGAGCTGCTGAAGCCCCAGACTGTGGAAGCTAGTAGCACTTAGACCAAAGAGGATGCTGAGGTACCTATGGACACCCAAGAGGATTTAGAGCTGCTGGAAGCTGCATGGATAGGGTTGCCAACTTTCTAATTGCATAAAACTGAACCCCCTTGCCCTGTCCCCACTTCTCTGAGGCTCTGCCCCTGCTCACTCCATTCCCCCTACACTCTCTTGCTGCTTCTTCCCCCACCCTCACTCAATCATTTTCATCAGGCTGGGGCAGGGAGTTGGAGTGGGGGTGGTGGTGAGGAATTGGCTGGGGGTGCAGGCTCTGGGGTGGGGCTGGGGATGAGAGGGCTGGGGGTGTAGAAGGGGCTGGGGGCATAGGTGCCAACTCCGTGGGTGTTCTGGGGCTGGAGCACCCATGGGGAAAAATTGGTGGGTGCTCTGCACCACCGGCAGCCAAGCTCACCACCTCAACTCACCTTGACCTCCGCCTCCTCCCCTGAGTATGCCATGTCCCCACTTCTCTGTCTACCTCCCAGTGCTTGCCACTGCAAAACAGCTGTTTTGCAGTGTAACAAGTTCTGGGAGGGAGGAGGAGCAGGAACATGGTGTGCTCAGGGAAGGAGGCAGGGATTTGGGGAAGGGGTTGGAATGGGGGAGGGGCAAGGATGGAGTCGGGGCAGAGGGGGGTTGAGCACCCACTGGTGCCAGCAGAAGTCGGTGCTTATGGCTGAGTGGGGCCAAGGGGTTCAGATGTGGGACGGGGCTCTGGGCTGAGGCAGGGGGGTGGGGTAAGGAAGGGGGTATGGGCTGTAGGGTGGGAGTGTGGGGTCTTGGGTGGGACTGGGGAGTTTGAGGTGCAGGAGAAAGCTCCGGGCTGGGACTGAGAGGTTTGGAGTGTAGAAGGGGACGCTGGGCTGGGGTTGGGGTGTGGGAGGTGTATGGGCTCTGGGCTGGGTGGTGTGTTCTGGGGTGGGGCCAGAAATGAGGGTTCAGAGTGTGGGAGGGAGATCTGGGCTGGGGCAGGGGGTTGGGATATGGGGTAGTGGTGAGGGCTTAGGCTGGGGGTGTGGGCTCTGGGGTGGGGCTGGGGAAGAGCGGCTTGGGGTGCAGGAGGGTGCTCAAGGTTGGCCAAGGGGTTCAGAGTGTAGGAGGAGTGTAGGCTCAAGGCTGTGACGGGGGTTGGGGATATGGGAGGAATTTTGGGGTATGCACTCTGGGTGGTGCTCACCTTATGCGGCTCCCCACAGGTGGCGACATGTCCCTCCACTCCTAGGCAGAGGTGTGGCCAGAAGGCTCTGTGTGCTGTCTCTGCCTGCAGGCGCTGACCCTGCAGCTCCCACTGGGTGCGGTTCCTGGCTAATGGGAGCTGTGGAGCTAGTGCTCATGGCATGGCGGGGGCAGCGCACAGAGGCCCCATGGCCATCTCTCAGCCTTAGAGCCAAGGCATATTCGCCGCTTCCAGGGGCCGCTCGGAGCCAGGTAAGGAGCCTGTTGGCTCCGTGCGAACCGGACTTTTAACGGCCTGGTCAAGTGGTGCTGACCAGAGCCACCAGGGTCCCTTTTTGACCAGGTGGTCTGGTTGAAAACCAGACACCTGGCAACCCTATGCAGACCAAGGAACCCAGAGACCCTGGAGATGCCCAGACCACAGCATCAGGGACAGGGTAGGAAGTAGCCCGGGGAGATTAGCCCTTGGTCCAGGTGACATTAGCGTGTTTCAGTCAGATCCCAGATGACTTGGCGCAAGCACACGCACCACTGCCGGAGAGTTGGGCTGAGACTCGGTGGAGTAGGGAGGGCCCAGACCCCCTACCATGGCTGCCACTCACCCCTGCGTAGTGGTCCACTTCTCTGATTGTCCACTAGACTGCACAGCCCTGCACAGGAGGGTGGCCTCATAGGCTCTGGACATTAGGCCATTCTGCCCTGAAGGAGAGGGCAGACATAGTGACAATGGCCACTAGGTCACCCAGCCATGTGAGGAAGGGTGACCATATAGACTTTGGCCATTCGCCCTCACTGCCTTGAAGATAAGGGTAGTTAGGTAGACTTAACCATGAGGCTATGATGCCTTTGCCCCTCCCCCAAAGGGGGATGGGGTGCACTTGCCCTGTGTCAGGCTGCTACAAATACTTTGGATTTAGCAGTGACCATATCAGCAATGTCAGTCACTGACTCATTTCCACTATGATAATTTTTTAAGAGATGTGTATCTATCTGAAGAGGATGTGGGACAAAGATACAAGATGTGGGCAAGACCAGAATTCCTTCAGGAACGTTAGCTTGTGAAAGCATCATGTGGTGTCATTACTGCACCATCTTTCATAAGTCATCTTATGAAAGACAGAGTGCTTAATTTTCCATCAAGCAGCATGAACACTGGCATTGGTGTTAGAGACGTAAGAAGTAATAGTTTGCTTTGTACAGGCAAAAGGCACCTTCAGGGCTCTCCATCCAAAGTGGGTCTGTGGACTAATGTACAGCACTCACCAAGGTGACTAGAATAGGAGGAGGGGAGAAAGGATGGTGTCCTTTATAATGAACTAAAATGCCTTGGGTTTTTTGTTTTTGTGTGTGTGTGTTTTTTTTTGTTTGCTGCTTCTGCCCACCTCCCTTAAAAAAATACCAGAAAGTGTCATGTTGTGTGCAGCTAGGGTTTTCCGTTTTGGTTGGATGAATTCCTGGATGTTTCATCACATGACATTATCTTTAATTAAAGTTTAATCTTTAATTCCTGGAGACTCCAGGACAATCCTGGAGGGTTGGCAACCATATGTGCAGCAAGGAGAAGGCTTGATTGTTGCTGGAGGACCAATTGGCTGACTCAGCTGAGTATTGGGAACTTTCTCAGCCCTTAACTGTGAAGGGGATGCATGGGTCCTGGGGGCCTTAAGCAGAGCTTTCTGCCCAGGGCATTTTAGTTACAAATCTGTTCAAGAGTTTTAAACAATCTGAATAAAAATCACTCCCCTTTTCAGTTAATCAAGTTTGACTTCCTTGATATCTGATGTCATAAACTTCTAGTTCTCCAGTCACCCATACACTCTTGCAGAGTAAGCAAGACCTGAATTTCTTAATCACTAAGCAGATCTGCACACACTTCCCCAGCCTCCCCCCAGAGTAACAAAATAAAAATTAGGTGGGTCCTCTACAGCCCATAAAGAAGCCAAAAGGGCACAAACTCAACATCTATCCTTTACATGTCACTCTTAAAAAGTGAACCCATCTGTAGTGGAAATATATCCTATCCACAGATGGGTGAGAGACCCATTTCCACACCTTATGCAAAGGTACTCCTCATTCTGATAAGGGTCGGTTCTGTAACAGAAACGCTGGATAACTGAGCTGTATGTTTCTTCAAACTGGGGCAGCACGTATGCGTAGGGAGCTCTATGACTTACACATCTGGCCTTAGGAAAAAAACATCCTACAGAAGGGCACACACATGCTACTTTCATCAGTGACTGGGATTCCTCCTAGAGAAGAAACTGTCCTTACAGTAAATAAGGACACTTTCAACATGTAAATCCTGTTATAACAATTCAGTGGAGGTGACTTTTAGGGGGGGAAAAACCCCAAAACTAATCACAGTTTCCATGAGGGAACAGATCTCTGCTAGTCAGAATCACAAAAGGCATTTCTTCAAAGTCTGTCTGCTTCCTATCACAAAACATTTATGGGATCAAGAAAGACACATGTCTGATTTCTACAGCAGACCTTCACCCTGGCAGGGAAAAGCACTCTGCAGTCCAAGTTCCTATTTTTGGAAAAAAAAATTCACTTTAATTGTCATGACGCTGAAGAAGACCAGGCCCACAATCCCAGTATAATTACGTTCTTGAACCCTATAAGCTAGACTGACTTTCATGCCATTTAAAAATGTTGTTCCTCATTCCAAGTGTTACACAATCTGCAACTGAATCAGAATGGCCTTTCCAGAAATAAGGCTCCCTCTTACTTTTTGTAGAGCAGTTTTCTGTCTGAGGCAGTGACAAGTTACAGTCAGAGCTGTCTGTGGCATGCTTTCATCTCTTTACTGGGAGGCATGTTACATGCTACAACCTCTTCTTTTGTTCTTGTCGGAAGAATTTTCATTTTGTTTTGCTCTCATATGAGGGAGGTGAAATCCTGACCCCTCTGAAGTCCATGGGAGTTGGCCATTGATTTAAATAGGGCAAGGAATTCACCCATCATGTTTGGAAACAGTAACTACAATGCAAGCTGCATTAGCAGACAGCCCCACTAGGCAAACTCCTGTCCTATGCAACCAGTTTAAAATATCCTTCTACCTTTTCAGCTTGTTGTTTTGTCAGCAATAAATAGCCACCTCCTCAGCACAATTAAAGACCTGGACAAACTACTCAGTACTTCAGAGGCACCTGTTATCAGTGTCTGCATTCCCATTGCCAGCCTGGGTGTTAACACCAGCAGTTCCAGAAGTGACCATGGGCAGTCACGCATGTTGAACGAAATGCAGAGCAGTCACAGAGGGTCTGAGTCTCCTATCACTCACACCGGTGTAAATCATGAATAACTCCAATTAAATTAATCAGAGAGCCCAATTCTTTCCTTCAGTGCAGGGGTGCTACTTCTATTGAGCTAACTTTATATGGTGTTGCGGTGAACTTATGTCCGGCAGTAGAAAAGAAGCCAAAACTTTTGCTGTGCTGCATTTTAAAAATGACAGTGCTTCATCAGCCTTTTTTTTTTTTTTTTAATAGATCTGATGTCAGGAGTCAAGATTTCCCACTGTAGCAGAAATGTGATAACTCCTTAGCAGCAGGGATGGCTAGAGCTAAAAGAGATGCATACAACTGTAGTAGCAGACAGCTACTAGGAAGTGAAAACATTTGGCTAACTCAGAGCTAGAATCTATACTTATCTGGGGGAAAAAAGAGCATGTTTTGCAAGTGAAATTTGCTTTGACCTTGAGATAAAGACTGCCTCTGCCAGACCATCAGTTTTTGCTGAAAACTGTGGACACATTTCATGGTGAAATCAAGACTGCAGTTTACCTGTACAGTGCATTGGTCATGTCTGGCAAAGATTTAGAAGATACTCATGTGAGTGAGTGTAATCCATACATTAGCTTCTGGACATAAGGACCTTCTGAGTGTATAACAAATCCCCACACTCTGGAGTCTATATTTAGATCTGAGTCAGCAGAATGATTTGTAAGATTGCATGTAGCCAGGTGACACTGTATTGACTAAATTTGTACAGTAATAATAAATTAAACATTTTGCATATATATAATATGCCACTCTTTCCATCCAAAGGACTCTGTGCTTCAGAGGCTATTCATGTTTCTTGTTTTCCACCAGATGGTGGTATACAAATAGCTAGTACGTGGGCCTGAAACTTGACACTTTCAGGCACCCCTGTGCCCATTGATGTGTTGTCACAGCTGCAATAGGTATAGCTAGGTATATATATCATGGTTTTGGGAGAATGATAGTGCCCCAAGGGAACAACTGTTTTGGTGAAGAGGTCATTGATAGCTCTCAAACACAGATTAATTGCATGGCGAAAAACTTGTGTATCAAATAGCAGACTTCAGCCCTAATTGTGTTTGACTTGAACATTCTTAAAACTTTGTTATTTCCTAGTGCTACAATTCACTGCAGAATAGGGTAAGGAATAGAAAAGAGCATGGGCCTGAAAACATTAAAGACTAATATCCTTCTCTCAGTCCAACAAGCTAATCTGAAAAGACGTCAATGACTGAAATGTGAATGGGAGGGATGGACTCTCATTGTGCTTATTGTGATGGCATAGGTAGGTTCTGGCACTAGAATTGCCCAGAGTGTTACAGAATTCCAACAGGTCCCTGGCTCTCAGGCTTATTCAGACACATGGGCTCCAATTATAGTGATATCTTGCTCTCAGACCAATTAAAATTTCATAATCTTTCCACCAGCTTTGGTGGACAGAGTGTTACGCTAGGTCAAGCAGTATCTTCTAGCTACACTACTTCTCTAGGAAGTCTTTAGGCCCTTGAGGAATTGTACCTATATAGAACCTATGAAGAAAGGCTGTGAAAACATAGAACTTGCAGCTTCCTTGCAGCCATTTTTGCAAGCTATTTTATTCTACATTTGGGGGCAAGAAAATTAGGCTTTGAAATATGAGTTGTAGATAAGGCTGTGAGGAAGCTTAGAATCACAGCCTCAGGTGAAAATAAAGCTGTAATACATAAAGCATTAAAAAGGTGAAGCATAACAGCAGCCTCCAAAGACTTCTCAACAGCTTCGAGGAAGCCTGCCTTTTTGCTGTGATTTTTAACATGAGTTATATGGCACTAGGAAAGACCTGCTTCTGATACTAGAGAAATGGTTGCATTGTTGTTTTTCTGCAATGTACCAGGGGCTTTATTTTAATCGGTGGTAGCTGTCATTTGGTCCCCTTTTTGTTAATAGTGTTATTGATTATATAGCACCTTTTGCAAATCTCACAGCACTTTATAGGATTAGGGGAAGCCCCTAAATAAAATTTATTATTTCCCCTAAAGAACACTTTCACTATAGGCCAAATCCTGAGGTCTTTAATTCGTTCTTACTCAGTCCTTACTTAGGCAAAATGCCAACTCGCTGCAGTGGTGGTTTGACCATACACTAATTGGGTGCATCAAAATTCAGCCCAGCAGGAGTTTTGCCTGAGTAAGGTCACTGAGTAAGTTGTAGGTTTCTTCCCTGTAAGCAGAAAATCTTTACAACCACATTTTTTATTTGCATGTTGCATTTCATTGTAACAATTTGGGACTTTCATCCCATACTATGGGCTAAATATCAGCAGAGTAACTGAGGGCAAAATGTTTCCATGCACCTGCCTTCACTACCAGTTAAACTCCTTGGAACCCCCCTCTTCCCCCTTGTGAGCCCCTCACCTCTAGTTGGCAGATGCTCCACAGTAGTTTTAGGGGGCTGCCAGCTCCCTCTGAGCACAAAGCCACTGTGGTCTCCAATGCCAATTCTACTTTCTGATCCCAGCTCTGAAAAGCATCACCTCTCCCAGGCTGATTCTCGGCCTGTGAAATCTATTGGGGACCAACAGCAAGGAGAGATGGGCCCAATAAGTATGCAAGCTGCTGAAGGATGTGGGTTCTCAGCAAGAATGAAGCTGTGTGGGTTGGATCTTACTCTTGCCAATAGTCTCAACCCAGCCATATCTCCAAATACTATAAGAGAGAATGTCCCCTCTCTGGATTCTGCCACTCCCCTGCCAATAGACAGTGCCTAGAGCTAAAGCCCTGAAGCAAGCACTCCTCAGTGGTGTTTCTAGGACTTTATCCTCTGAGGTGGCAAAGAATTTTCCCAAAAGGGACACTTCCCCACTCACAACTCTGCTGTTTGAGAATGGTTAACTTAAAGGAGAGCTGGGCCCCAGCTGCACAGTTTGAACCTAAATTTTCCCAATTTTGCTTGGAGTGGGTATCTGCAGAGTTGGTTCTGTGCATTAATGCAGATAGGAGAAAGCTGCCAAGTCCAGATCCAGGTACAGGCCTGTCAAGGTTCCTTCCCCACTCTGAACTCTAGAGTACAGATGTGGGGACTTGCATGGAAAAACCCCCTAAGCTTATTTTTACCAGCTTAGGCTAAAACTTCCCCAGGGTACAAACTATTTTACCTTTAGCCCCTGGACTTTATTGCTGCCACTACCAAGCGTCTAACAAATATGTAACGGGGAAAGAGCCCGCTTGGAAATGTCTTTCCTCCCAAACTCTTCACCCCCTTTCCTGGGGAAGGCTTGATAAAAATCCTCACCAATTTGCATAGGTGAACACAGACCCAAACCCCTGGATCTTAAGAACAATGAAAAAGCAATCAGGTTCTTAAAAGAAGAATTTTAATTGAAGAAAAAGTACAAGAATCACCTCTGTAAAATCAGGATGGTAAATACCTTACAGGGCAATCAGATTCAAAACACAGAGAATCCCTCTAGGCAAAACCTTAAGTTACAAAAAGACACAAAAACAGGAATATACATTCCATTCAGCACAACTTATTTTCTCAGCCATTTAAACAAAACAGAATCTAACACCTATCTAACTAGATTGCTTATTAGCCCTTTACAGGAGTTCTGACCTGCATTCCTGCTCTGGTCCCAGCAAAAGACAACACAGACAGAGAGAACTCTTTGTCCCCCCAGCTTTGAAAGTATCTTGTCTCCTCATTGGTCATTTTGGTCAGGTGCCAGCAAGGTTATCCTAGCTTCTTAACCCTTTACAGGTGAAAGGGTTTTTCCTCTGGCCAGGAGGGATTTAAAGGTGTTTACCCTTCCCTTTATATTTATGACAAGGCTCATCACTGAAAATGACACACGTTGGTGCATTTTTACCCATGTGTCATTCCTGAAAAACTCTAAGCACTGATTTAACAGACTTCCTGGTTTGCACACCCTTATGAAAACAGTACAAACTCAATGCAATGGCCATTGCCAGAGGCTCATACTGAGCATACATTATGCCGAAGATATTTGGTTTTTACCTTATGACTTGCTTTAAAAATCAACATGGTACAAAATATTGAAACATTAAAGGCAAGTTTGACTTGGGCAGCAGCCTCAGGGGAGCAGCATGCAGTAAACAAAGAGTTTGGAGGCAGAAGAACTATGTTAGTGAAAACAGTCACTCCTCTGACTTCTATTACAGGGTTCCAGACACCACCAGGCATTCCACTGAAATGCTCTTTCTTATTTAGGAAAGCCCATGATAGTCATATCATGCTGTCACTGACTATTGCAAACATTAGTTCTTCCCCATTTTTTGCTCACCAAAGTGGAAGTCTCACTTGGCGGTAAAACAGCACCATGAGTCAGCCCTTCATGGTTTGTACAGTTTCAATGGCTTGCCAGTGCATGTTACTTTCATGGATGATGTGAGAGGCTGCAGTAGGCATTGGCTGAAAAAAGCAGCATGCTTGAGTCTGGCTTCCTGCAACCCCTGAAGCTATAGAGGGTAGGGGGCTTGCTACTATCATCTGTTGGTGAACAGGAGAATGAGCAGCTAAGAGCTGCTTGTTAAGCAGTTTACCCAGAACTCCAGATAGATAGGAAAGCAGCTGTCTGTCACTGTCTATTGGTGAACAGGGGAAGTATGGCTACAAAGAGAGCTTCATTTGCTTAAGTTTTCTATCTAGAAATCCTCTGAGACTTTAGGGACTCAGCAGAACTGTTCATGAACTCTGAATTGGTGGGGTAATGGGCTGAGCTGAAAGAGAGGGTGGAGAAAGAAATTCTTACCTTAGGGTAAAGAGTGCATCCCTGGCAGCAAGGACTCTGTTCAAGGGTCCTATATACCATTGAACCTTCAGAGATGATGCTGAGGAAGCATTTTGCTGAAGCTGCAGACGACCGCAGTAGAGCTGAGTGAACACTGTTGAGGGTCCCCCTATCCAGCCACCCACATAGTTGAAAGTATTATAGCTGGCTTAGGTGGTAGGGCTTCGGGACTAGACCAGATAGCTCTTCCCCTTGGGGCTGTAGACAGGCCTGCCCAAGGGCACTTATGGACTCTGGGACTGATACCAAACCATTAGTGGGATTTAGGGGAGGGGAAAAGGGGACAGTGATGTGTTCAAGGGACATTTGTTCATCAGCTGGTCACACCAGCAGGTAAGGAATGGAGTTTATCAGTGGGTTTACCAAAGGTAAATTGTGGCAGACCTTCTTTAATAAGATGACTCCTCTTGTAGATAAGGGAATGTGGTAGGTCTAATCTATCTGGACTTTAGTAAAGCATTTGCTATGGTAACACAAGGGAAATTATAATTTGTGTTGGAGAAGATGGTGATTACTGCCAGAATAGTATGGTGGGTAAGGAACTGTCATCTCCCATTTAGCCAATCGGTTGTGCTCAGAGTTCTCCTGAGCTGGAGGGAGGTTACTAGTGAAGTTCTTCAAGGGTTATTCTTGGTATGTAATATTTTTATTAATGATATGTAATATTTTTATTAATGGCGTTGGTACAGAAAATAGGAGTATATTAACAGGGACACAACCAGTATTTTCCTAAGGAGGGGGCCAGGGAGTGCTGATTTGGGGTGGGGGTTGGTCCCTGGGGCCGAGCATATGAGTAGGGGGCAGAGTGTCTGAGTCTCCCCAAGGTTCCACTAGAATTTTCGTTCATAGATGGATTTTGTGCCCTGAGTCTCTGGGGCAGTACCAGCATCCCTCCTGTGCTGGGCATGGGGGTGCTCAAAGACCCATAGGGGCATCCCCTTCTGCAGGGGCACAGATGGAAGCTTCCCCCATTGCAGAGAGCTATGGGGCCTTCCCCTTCTAGGGACCATAATCTCCTCAAACTCCCTTCAGCCCCATGCTGGATCAGCTCTGTTGCAGGATCAGCAGCCCTCAAAGGTGGAGCGGAAGCTCAGTAGCCCAATCTCATTCAGTCGCTCCATGCTGGACCAGGGCAAACCATCAGCAGGGCCCAGAGCTCATAATCCCACACACAATGCCTGAGCCACAGAACTGCCCACCCAAGGAAGGGACCAGGAGTCTCTTGGGGTGAGGGGTGTCTCTTCAGAGAGTGGCCATAGATGGGTTTAGGTGGACCTGTCTCAGCCTCTGCCCCAAACTTGATTGTGTTAGTGAGCAGTCGCATCTATGGCCAGGGCGGGGGAGGGCTGGGGCCCCAGTGTGTTAATGAAATATGTTGATGATTGTGATAAATGAAGGGGGGGAAAGAGCTCCCTTTTATGGACACCCAGCCAGCTAGCTATAAAATTCCTGTTAGTAGCTGTTCTCTACTTGCTTTACCTGTAAAGGGTTAAAAAGTCCATAGGTAAAAGCAAGGGAGTGGGCACCTGACCAAAAGAGCCAATGGGAAGGCTAGAACTTTTAAAATTGGGGCAAAAACTTCCCCTTTGTCTGTTGCTCTCCCAGGTAGAGGAGGACAGAGCAACAATGCTGTAAAAAGCTCTGGGCCAGGTATGGAAAATCATCAGATCATACCTAGAAACTACTCATTTAAAACCGCAGATATGTAAGTAGATCAGGAAATGTCTAGAAAGATGTGGTTAGGTTTATTTCTTTTTTATTTCTTTATCGCTTGTGGATACCTCTGCTAATCCCAGATGCTTTTGTTTTGCTTGTAATCTTTAAACTGGACCTCAAGAAGCATCCTGATGCTTCATCCTTGTAATTGTTTTTTTTTTTTAACCTAGCAAAAAGAAAATCTGGAATTTAAGCTTTTTGTTTTTCATAAAACTTACCTTGTTTAGGAACAGGATTGGATTTTTGTGCCTCTAAGAGGTTTGTGTACATGTTGTTTAATTAGCTCGTGGCAACAGCTGACTTCCTTTGTTTTCTTTCTCGGCTCTTCCCAGGGCGGGTAGTGAAAGGGCTTGATAACACCCCACAGGAAGAAATTCCCAAGTGTGCCTTCCTGGATTTTCAAAGGGATTTTTGCACTTGGGTGATGACAGCATCTACCCATCCAAGGTCAGAGGAAAGTTGTAACCTTGGGAGTTTAATACAAGCCTGAAGTGGCCAGTATTAAGTTTTAGAATCCTTGAGGGCCCCACCTTCTGCACTCGAAGTGCCGGAGTGGGGAATCGGCCTTGACAATGATACAAAGTTGGGAGACACAGTCAATACATAGAGAGGATCAGAATATTATACAGGAAGCACTGGATGACCTTGATGACGGGAGTAACAGAAATGGGGTGAAATGTAGTAATGTAAACTGCAAGGGTCATGCAGTTAGGGACTAGTAACAAGAATTTTTGCTATAAACTGGGGGCTCATCAGTTGGAAATGGCAGAGGAGGAGAAAGATCTGGTGTGTTAGTCAATCAGTGGCAACAGTCCATAGTTATCCTTTGTGAAAGGACTATGAAAAAGTCAAATGAGATCCTAGGCTGTATCCGGCACTGTATTTCCAATAGTGATAGGGAAATGTTAATACCATTGATGGGGGCCTAGAGAAGACCTCATCTGAGATACTGTGTACAGTTCTGGTCCCCCATGTTGAAGACAGATGAATTCAAATTGGAACAAGTGCAGAGAAGGGCTACTAGGATGATCAAGGAACTGGGGAGCCTATTTCAGGAGAGGAGACTAAAAGATCTCTTGTTTAGGTTAGCAAATCAAATGCGAAGAGATGATATGATTGGTCTCTACAAATACATTTGGGGAGGGGGTAAACACCAAGGAGTGAGAAGAGCTATTTTAAGCTAAAGGACAGTGTTGCCACGTGAACAAATGGGTAAAAACTGTCCATGAATAGATTTAGTCAGGGCTTAGAAGGAGTCTAATCATCAGAGGAGTGAGGTTGTTGAATGGCCTTCCAATAGGAATAGACCAGGTATGGCCTATTTACCTAATTAGTTTTAAATGGATCTTGATAAATTCATGAATGGGATTATTTGATGGGGTAACCTGTGATAGCAGGGGATTGGAATTGATGACCCAGCAAGTCCCTTCCACAGGGGTGGGTGTTTAAATCCTTATCCATTGTTGCTGTGCTTTCCCAATTTGATTTTGTGTTCACTTCCCCTAATAAAATTTTCATGTGATTCATACACAGACTCAGTGCTTGTGAGAGAGGAAGTATTTTTTTACCTGTTATTTTAAGAGGAACCCCTAGATATCTGAACCTAGCACTTCTTGGTACTGATTTATTCAGCGTGTGCATAATCGTCTAGCCAAGTGATGGCATCTTCAGTGGCGTGATGCAGTTCTTCTAGGCCACCGCTGAACCTAGTCAGCAGGCATTCCTCGACAACGTCCGTCATTGTCTGTGTCGTGCTGCAGCTGCACAAAGGCCTGTCACAAAGGCCACAGTGATACTGGTTGGCTGCACAGAGACCTTGCCCAGTCCCGAACCTGTTCCATAAGGACCATTGGCAACGGGCAGGTCAAAACCAGTGGGCAAATTGTGGGGTCGGCAAAGAGGGACTGTTTGGGGATTATAACAGATATCCATTCCTCTCATCAGAGTGTTTCTACCCTAACATCCTGGCGTGGCAGATGAGACCATAATAGGCAATGTGACAGCTGGTGGTTTAAAAAGGTCACTGTGCAGCGGCAGGCTTGAGTTGGCGCGTACTTTCTCCAGTAACTTGCCAATGGCAGCCTCTCATCTGACATGAAGAGGAGCAATATTGCTTAGAACTGGGAGCCATGGAAGTTGAGTCGGATGCAGGGTGCCGGAGATGATGCGCATGGCAGCATGTAACTGTGTATCCACCAGTTTGGTGTGTGACGATCAGATCCATACTGGTGCGCAGTACTCCTACCGAATACAAGGTGGCGAGAGCTGATGTCCGCAGAGTTGGAACATGAGCACCCCATGACTAGCCTATCAGTCTGCTAAGAAGATTATTGCACATCTTAACTTTAGCTGCTGTTTTCTTTAGGTGGGCATGGTACTGATAATACCTGGCAAAAGGTGTTTCCAAAGATTTGTAGTTTAAGGGAAAATAAAAAGAATATTTCTTAAATGGCAACCCAGCCTTGACCACAGCCCAGCTCAGACTGTCCAAATTCCTTTTGGAGTAATGATCTTATAACTCCCACAGTGGTTTTGCATGATCAGAGTACAGCAGATTAAAAAAAAAAAACCCAGACTCCACAACCTTCGTTTTAATGTGAGTCTGAAAGAAAAGGCTGAAATAGTTTAAAGGGAAATCTCCTCCTTTTCTAAAGGAGATTTATGCATGCATTTTCTTATTTTCTGTCACCTTTCCCTACAACCACTTCACAAATGGGTAATTCTTGTTCTGATTTTTTTTTCTGCCAGAAAGATATTTTGCTTTCCTGTTGGCTGATGCTGCCTGCTCAGTCTATGGAGGATTAACCTAAGCACTGTTGCTAGGTGGCCTTAAGCAAAGAAATAATGCAGATCATAGACTCCTGCACATGTCCTGCATTCCTACAGTACATAGCTCCATTGTTTATGGTTTTTTCTTTGTCCTGATCATGTTTTGTTATACACGTGGCTTCAGGTGTGTGTGATAAATTTCATGTAAAATCAGGAGATTCTCGTGTAATTTTGACAAAAAATAATGACATAGAACCTTGTAAAGTGTAAATTTAATTTTGACCTTAAAGTTTTCAGGAATATTGCAGGACTATTTCCGTGCCTTGACTTTGTCTCTTGTCCCTTTTCTTAGTTCAAGCTCCTTTCACATTTTTCTGTATTTGAATTTTCACTCTTGAGATGGTACAGAGAAACTAAAAAAGCAGGAATGCTGAAAGGAGGATTAATGAATCAGCAATGTGGTGTGGCAATACAGAAGTGGAATCCTTTTGTTATACACCCTGATGAGAGTGCAACTGAAATAATGCACCTCATATCTAGACATTTCACCATTTAAAAAAAAAGATAGGGAGTCCAGGGAAGAACTGCAAAAACATTTAAAGTCTGGAATCAAGATTGGTTGTAAAGAAAAGATTAAAAGAGCTAAATGCTTATAGTTTGGCTTAGCAACAAATAAATGGAACATAAATGTCTACAAATATCTATTCTAATCCTTTGCACTAATTTAGTGCTTTCCATTCAAGGATCTCTAAGAGCTTGACAGTACAAATACTAATTAAGGCTCACAACATCCCTGTGAATTACATAATTATAATTTCCATTTTATAGATTGTGAAACTGAACCAGAGAGGTCTGAGGGTCTTATTTTCATATCTGTGAGGGTATTTACATGTGCACCATTACCATTGCATTGTGCACAACTAAACTATTTGCACATGCAATTACAGTAATTGTGTGTGAATATGAAAATTGAGCCCTTCCTCATCAGCCCAAGATTATAGAGCAAATCAATAACATAGGTCTCTCTATCTTCTCTGAGTCTCCACTCCTGGCATCAGTCTGGTCCTTTGTATCATGGCAAAATCTTTGCACTGAAGTATAGCTGTAAATAATAAAATGAGGACTTTCATTTTTTTTAAAATAGACCATTTTGGTAGTACTTGCCCACTGGAGTTATATTCTGACAGATCTGATCTGTTGTTGAAGACACACTTTGTTACATTTATTGCTGGTTTACGGTGTTACAATTTGTGGTTTTTGTTTTACTTTGACCCACTAATGTAGGAATTCTTCATCAGCATCATTTATCAAACATTTGTTTTCCTAATCCTCTGATTAGAACTGAGCAAATAATTCACAGTGAATAAATGTGATAAAAAGTGCCTCTTTTGTTGAGACAACCTTCAAATTATTTGTTCAAACTGATTTCAGAACGTCTTTTAGAAAATCTGATTCTATGTATTGATTATTTTATATTAGAGCCATAATGTGATTGGTCACATAAATCACATGATATAGTTTCTGTTCCCTGGCTGGGTGAGTTGAGAAGTATTTCAAGTGTGAACACTTATACATGCATATTTAAATATCAGTTTCTATGAATATTCATGAATTACTAAAATTTGCTTGTCATTTAATTCTGAGTTTTGTTGGCCAAAATCTTAACACTCCAATTCTAGTGGACATCAAATACAAAACAGCCACAAGCAGGGCTGAAGTGACTTCATTTAAAATTTCAAACAAATATTGAAGGAAACATTAATTAATAATAATAATTATTATTATTATTCCTTGCCCAGCTCTAACTCCAATCAACAGATCCATGGTTATGTGACCTAAGGGACTGCAGAATGCTTGCTGTAGATGTATTTCTTTTTCCTCTTTTGTTTTTAGGCTTTGGTCACATGTTGAATCGAGCAGTTTGTATTAATAACATAGGTTTGTCTGAAATGCCCACAGAATTTTTCTCTTCTAGCACAATGGAATATTTTTTTCTATATACAGAGGACTCTGATGTAATATATATTTTGCAAAGCTCTTGTCTACTTTCTCCTGACATTCTTTAGTTCAGTTATGTGTATTCAGCGTCCAGCATCATGGAGATCCACAATATAGGAGAACAAAGTCACAAATGGAGATGAGATCCAGTTAGATATGGACTTGAATATGTATTGCAAACACAGATAAAGGGAGGGAAATGTCTTTTTGGATATGTAAAATACAAGGCTAGTTCCAGAGAGGAAGGATGGGCTTGTAGTTAAGACAATGGACTGGGCTATGAAAGACATGCGTTCAGTTCCTAGCTATGCCATCAATGTCTTGTGTGACATTGGGCAAGTGATTTAAGCCTGCTGTGGTTCAGTGGCTTGTCTGTGCAGTATAAAAGGAAAATAAAAATTAAACAGGATAATATTTCTTGTCTTTTTCTTCTGGTAATGTAAGTTGTGGAAAAGCAGATAAAACTGTTGAAGCTGAATTGTCTAAAAATGAGCCAGGAAGCACATGTGCACAATGACTTAGGCTTGCAGGATTACTGTCTTGCACTGGGTCAGGGGAAGGGAAGAAAAGGCATTATTATGTTACTTCCAAGATGTCTTAAGAGATAGGAGGATGTTTCTATGTACTGGTCAGTGGCTGATTCCACCAGTCCTGAGCTGGCACAAGACAGCCTGGCTCCTCCACAACAGCAGAGCTAAATGATGAATGCCATTATTCCATGGTTAGATGGTTCATGAACTAATATCAATGCCTAAAAATGTAAGCTCCTGTATTTATTTTAAAGTAAATTTTAGACCCACTCTCTTCCTGCGCACTACTTTACATTCTGGTAGACTGTGCAATCATTAGGAAAATACAGGATAAGCAGCAGAAGTGCAAACATCCCATACTGAAAGAACTGCTTCTCCTAGTGACAAAAGATCATTCTCATGTCTTGATCTCTCTGTTGCAGCTGCTAATTAGTGCCAAGAGTAGTAGTGACATTGTGATCAGAGCGCCCATCCAACATGAATTAGACTCATTTCAGACAGACCATAAAAGAGCCATGAAATGATGATAAATGTTGGTCAATACTAATGGCTTTAAACTAGCAACCCAAAAGTGAAATTCAATGGGGCTTGTGAGCCTAAGTCATCCACCTGAAAATCTTTGTACCCCATTACCAATTCCCTGGGCTTTTGCCTGCTTTTACCTTTCACCACTTCGGGTATGAAAGCTAGAAGGCACCTCTCATAGACTCATTTACTGTTGTCTCGACTCCTGGATGCAAGTGTGGAGATATTACAACCTCAGCCACATAATAAATAGTCCAATAACTCTCTCCTTTTGAGTATTTTGGAAAGGCCTGAAAAATAAAGTTTTGCTATCCTGGCTCATGCTGGCTGCTCAGAAGAAAGGCTAACTAAACTGTAGACAGCCAGCTGAGAGGGAGCTTGAGGCATCCTGGGTGGCGGTGTGCCCCACAGAGTTGGAAAAAAATATATAGGGATAAGGGGATGGGGAACCAGTGGCCATGATTTTCACAAGGACAGTTGTGCATGGGAACCATGAATAACCCATGATCCTGGAGGGGAAATTAGTGTCATGATTTCAACCCTTGCATTGTTGAGGCAGTCTCTGAAAGGTAAGGTGATGGTTACTCGCTTTGTCTATTTGCTTTAGGGGAAAGCGGAGATGAGCCTAGAAGCTTGAAGGATCCTAACTTGGGTATTGAAGGGCCCCAAAGACCATTAACTCTATTACTCTTTATGAAAAGCTAGGTATCCTATGTATGGTAGGACAGACAATTTTTCCCTCTCTGATACTGACAGAGCAGTAAATAAACTTCACTGTATCAGCACCATCCTAATTAATTTATTTAGCTTTTTATCTATATTTTTCAGACGTTGAGTAGAAACAAAGAAAACCATTATTGTTACACTTGAAATTCTATCATAGCACTGTGATAAGTTTGGATTAAGAGCTGATACAGGAGCAGAAATCTAACAACCATCAGTCCTATTAATCCCATAAATTGTTGGAACAGATGCTAAAGACTGTAAAAGATTTACAGTTAAACAATACTTCTGCATTTTCAAAGTCACTCTCTCTCTGATCTATTTTTATTTATTTATTTTTATTATAAGACCCTCTTCAACTTCTTGAGCAGCAAAAACAAAAATATTGTAAAATTGGCACTAAAAATGCTGCAACCCTCCAAAGAATCAGGCTGGGTTTTTCAAAAGAGCCTAATGTAGATTAAACCACCCCTTCCCATTCAAAGTCCATCAGATTTGGAACTTGATTCCTTAGTCACAGCCTAAAATTTCTGCTGCATTTCAATAAGTCTTCATGAACGAAAAGTAGAATTCTGTATGTAATCAAAACTTTCTTAACTTTCAGAAGTTTGCACTGGGTTTCTACCATACCAGCAATACTTGCCTATTGGTAAATTACTGTTTACACTGTACTCTGAGAATGTAAAGCAGTATATAAATGCTATGCCTTGTTAGTATTGATTGTTCATAATATCTCTTGTGCATAGCATGGATGAATAGGTTAATCTTATTAATTATTTATCACAAAATAACTAGCTGGATATTTAATGTGTCTATTTAGATACTGCATCTAGTGCTTCTCTGCTATCTGATTAACATTTTTCTTCATAGAGAGGAATGACACTTGCATGCAGTAAGACATCTTATTTAACATGAAGTCTAGTGGTGCAATCATTTAAGTTAACAAAGTAGGCTTAGTGACTCTAGGCCTGATTCTAGTCCTGCTCAAAACAATGTAACTCCAGTGACTTAATGGAGTTACTCCTGGTTCACACTCATTTAACTGAGATCAGAATTAGGCCCTATGTTTGCAGGAACCAGACACTGCATCACCTGTGAATTTTCTCCCTATGATTTGGAGAGAGCAATGCTATTAGAAATCCCTAGTCATTAAACCAGTGTTGTAGAAGTTTGGTAGCCTAGAAAGGGGAAACATAATTAACCTTGGTCTAAGGCAAGAAGCCCTGGGACTTTGTGAGGAGAGCAGAAAGCCAGCTCTTGGGCTCCCATCACATGATAAGTGATTTTTAAAATGTTTGTCCTGTGACAGAGTACAAGGCAGTGCCTGAGAACATATTGTTTGTTGAGTTGTACAGTTGTCTTCCATATGAAGCCCCTTTTGACATTATTCCAAGATTATAAGGGTTGTCATCCACCATTTAGAAAAGTTAGTACAACTAATAATAATAAACTGGAGTCTGGAATTAATGCCTTTTGGCTGGACTCACAGAACATGGAACTGTTGTGGCAGTCGTCACTATCATGTGGTTTGGACTTCACCTAATTACATGAGATTTATAAAATATGTAGCAGTAATATTTTTAAATGCCAAAAGCACATGCACACTTTCTTTTTTAACTCCATTTCGGAATGCGTTTTATAGTTAAGATAAAAAGTTTTATGCTTTGGGAGTCTGAGTCTAATCTCACTTAAACTGGCCTAATCAAGAGCAACTAGTTCATTTGAAATCAATGTAGTTACAATAGTGTAAAACTAGGGCAAGTGACCTTGTCCCATTTCCTCCTAGTCTCTCCACTTGTGCCTTGTTGTTTTTGGACCACCAACACCTCTCCTCCTCCCCCTTTTCTGTATCTTGCACTGGTGTAAGTCTTCATAGTTCTATACCTCTGTGTCCCCTCCTGCTGCTCTGATCCTTACCAGACCTCTGAACTCCTCCTGATGTTCCTGACGTCCTTTCATCACTGATGCTGTTAACTTCCAGCTCCCCTCCTGCTCTTCCATATCGCTTCCTCCTCTTCCTGTTCACCTTTTCTCTGATCTCCCCTCCTATTGCTTTGGACTTCTCCTCACTTCTGTTGCTCTCGATGTCCTTACTATTCCTGCTACTCTGAGCCGCCAGTCTTGCTTCCATCCCAACACATTCCTACCTTCTCACAGCTCCAGCTGCTTGATCTTCTTCCCTTTGACTCCCTTTGACTCCTGTTGCTATGCACCTCCTCCTGCCCTCTTCAGCTCTCAGTTCCTTGCTGGGCCTGCAGGTCTGAACCTCTGCCTCTTTCTTGTCTTCTCTTGTACTCCCAATAAACTAATTAAAAGCTGCCCCATCCAAGTGGTAAAGAGCAAGGATAACTATTGCTTTAAATACAAAAACAGCACCACTCTGTTTTCAATTATACATTTTAACTAATATGTTCTTTACTTTAAAAAACAAAACAAAAAACAAACAAAAAAACCTAACAAATTGTCAAATTTCACTGGTTTCTTACAAGGACTCCCTGAGTTTGAAAGCTAATCATTTAAAAAAAAAAATTAGAAGTACTTTCAGGTACAACACTTTCTTCTGAATGCCTCAGCCAATATTTGCAACCTTAAAACAGATATTTCACACAGCACTAAGAGAGAGACAAAGGCAGCTGGGGGGAAACCTCACCATTTGGGGGAAACAACTCTACACAAAGTGCTGTCAACTGAACAAAGTAAATAAACTGGAAACAAAATGGAGAAATATTTTATCTCTAATCACAAGTGGCGCATACGCCTTCACTCATCCTTCCTCTAGTTGGATGTTTATTTTACTCTTTTATAGATGGTTTGGTTACATAACATACACACACTTTTTGTTTTTTTTAATATAACATGATTGTGTAAATTGGGGACCTTAAGTGACTTGTGTTTTGTTATGGTAGGGTTCCATCTTTGTTTTTGTTTTTTGGGAGTGTGTGTATGCTTAATAGTGATCCTGGCTATAACTCTTTAAGATGTTTATGTGCTCCTGGAAAATACATTAGGGTTTTGGGCCTGCTGTTTTGCTGCCTGTTTAGTGTTTTAAAGGAACAAAATTTTGCACAGTGGCAAGTTCTTCAAATACAGAAAGATTTTTGTTTGTTTTTAAAAAAGTCTTAATCTTCTCTGGGGAACAGCCCCATCTTATTTAAAAAAAAAAAAGCCTCCCCAAAATTTCCTTCAGCCTTTTCTGTTTTGCTTGGCTGACTACAGGCCTGATTATGCGGAATGTAAGAAGGAAGCCTAATGAGCAAAGCACACATACTATCATCAGTCAGATGATTTTAAACTGGACATCCTTGGGCCTCATGAGAGGAAAATAAATGCTATCCTTCTAGAAAACCCCTGCCGAATTTGCAGGGATGAAACCAATGGGGTTCTGTAAACATGTAAAAAGATTCTATAGAAACTACTCTAAAACCCTGTGGAATTTAATAGGAATGAGATCCTTCCCTAGGTTTTTGGAATCATCCACAGAATTCAATAGCAAGGATATAATTTTCTGTTAATTTCTATAGAACTTTTCTACAGGGAGAGTATAGCCCAAGAATAAAGGCCAAATTTTCTCAAATTGCCACCTGCTTCAAAGTTCATTCAAGTTACTGCACCAACTCAGAGGGGGACCCATAAATATCTTAATATTAAAAATAACGTCCTTCTAAAATGTCCATTTTACAATTGCCTGGTGCCTCACTTGGCACCTGAGGGGATATTAGTCAGCCTCACCAAACAGTACGTCCTGCCTTATTGCTTAATTTCACAGTGAGAGGGAAGATGGGAAAGACGTGTGAGTGGAAACTGTGAACTCTGTAGTACAGCATTTGATTCATGTTTCAGGTTCCTCTTCTTCAGCACAGAGGGAAGCAGATGGAGGAGGATGTGGCCGCAGCAGCCTAGTCTAAGCTTCCAGTGTAACCCAGAGGCACCCGTCACCCCTAACATCCAAACAGCGTCTTCATGTTAAACCAAGTGTCTTGTCTTGTCGGACCCCGCTTTACTCACTCTGAGCCACTCTGGCAATGCAAACACAGCAGACAGTGGCTGCTTCTTCCCCTTTAGGGATTCTCCCAATATTTGGAGTTCCTAGCGGATATGGAGCGGACATAGCTAGTTTCTGCGCTGCTCCCCATGAACCCCCGGATGCGGCTGGCACGTCAGGGCAAGGAGAAGGTATGGCCAGAGCACATTGTTCTCCAGCTATCCCCAACAGATGGAGGGCTCCTTAGAAGCTGTTACCAGCAGGTGGAAATAAGAGCAGCTTTAGACAA
This sequence comes from Lepidochelys kempii, assembly GCF_965140285.1. Taxonomy (NCBI): domain Eukaryota; kingdom Metazoa; phylum Chordata; order Testudines; family Cheloniidae; genus Lepidochelys; species Lepidochelys kempii. The sequence goes on from NC_136391.1 coordinate 17,195,712, forward strand.
CACAGTGGTTAAAACACTTGCAGTGGCCTAGCACTTTCACTATTGCTCCTACTGAAGGAGCTGATCAGGTGTTAGCAATGGTGGGAAACTTTAGGGGGAAAATGGTCAGTGTGAACACAGCCTCTGTTAGGTACCTTCTTTCTTTATTATTATAATAATGCTACTTTTAGCACTTTCCCCAAGGATTTCAAAGCACTTTACAGAGGTGGATAATTGTTGTCGTCCCCATTTTGCCTGAGGAAATGGAGGCACAGTGACGTGAGTTGCCCAAGTCTACATCAAATCCATGGCACAGCAGGGACTGGAACCAAGCTCTCCTCATTCCTGTTCCCAGTATTTCCAGGTGCTTCCTTTCTTCTGTTTACAGGAAGTTTTATAATACAGTGGTAAGCTTTGAAAAATATAATATTTGTTTTCATTCTAGCTTTGGTTCCCCACTTCAGAATGCTTTAAAAAAACAGATTCTGGCTATAGAGTCTTTTCATGGTTTAGGCTGCTGCTTTGAATATAGCCCAGGTTAGGATTGTATGAAAGTTGTTACCATCAGATTGCTGTTTGCTGGTGTCTGTCAATGGCATTTCTAAGATGTGGTATCAAAGCATCCCAGTCCAGTTCCCAGGGGACAATTGTCTTTATCATAGAGCCACCCACCACAATGACACTAAATAACAATCTTGTTAGTTCTGTTTCAGCCTATGCTGAAACTGCTATCTTGTACTCCTACAAGAGGTACTTCTGAGACTTCTTGACAGGTAAGTGTGGGAAAGCTTGCACTGCTACCGTCTGTGCAGAACCACTTCTGTGGATAAACAGAGGACCTCCATCTCTGGAGCCTTAATTCAAAGCCATCTCATGAATACTAACTAGACATGCAAACTATACATAATAAAACAAACCCAAAGACTCTCATGCACGTATGATGAACAGGGGTAACACTTAACACTTGGGATGGGTCCGTAAATTAGCTAAAATAACTATTCTTAGTCTACTGCTAAGTGCTAATTTTAGATCAGTCTGGTATAGGGGAAAAGTTACTTCTCCATTAGTTATGCTGAAGGAGGTAGGGGTTCAATTCAAAGAATTATTTTAAGCCACCATATAGTAATTGATGATAAACTGCAGTAAAAGTTGCAGGAGACCATACTATCTTCACTTTCATCCGCAATACTGCTGCTCATGTTAGTCTACAATTGTTACTTATCATACAGTTATATTTGAACATGGCATCTGTCATACAAAGCCATGCAATGCACTTTACAGAGACTTGTATGAATCCCCTCATTATTTTCCATACGCTGCACTGAAAAATCCCTTCACTGACTGCCAATTATATTTTTTACACTGGTTTTCAATTTTAAGTACATGTCCTGGTCTCAGAGTCCATTTGGGGCTGGAATACTGGAAACATTGTAAACAAAGGTTTCAGAGTAACAGCCATGTTAGTCTGTATTCGCAAAAGGAAAAGAAGTACTTGTGGCACCTTAGAGACTAACCAATTTATTTGAGCATAAGCTTTCGTGAGCTACAGCTCACTTCATTGAATGCATACTGTGGAAAGTGTAGAAGATCTTTTTATATACACACAAAGCATGAAAAAATACCTCCTCCCACCCCACTCTCCTGCTGGTAATAGCTTACACAAGTACTCCTTTTCTTTTTATTGTAAACAAATAAATTGCAAATCCCATGAACTTGGGGTCTGTTTGCAACATTTATTGTTTGTGCAGAAACTAAGATAAAATTTAAACAAAAAAGAGACTTCTTTATATTTACTTTCTCCTCCCCCTACCAAAAAAGTAGAAGTGGGCTTCACTCCCTACATTACAGGGAAGGATATGGTGAGCCATTCCTTGGAGCCATGGGGGTGCATCTTTACTAGGAAAAAAGATGTGTTCTTAACTGGAGTTAACTAACATGAGGTAAAATCTTAGCCAACACAAGGCAGGTTGTAGCTTTGACATGAGTTAGCAGTTCAAGTGAAAGACTATGGAGGAGCCTTGTGTTTACCTTGACCGGCTAATTCATGTCAAAACCATAAACTGCCTTGTCTTCAGTAGGATTTTACCTCATGTTAGGTTAACTCCAGTTAAGAATACAACTGGTTTTTTAATTCATGTAAACAAGGCCTTTAGAAGTGCTAGAGATCCCATGAAGTCCACTCGGGACTTTGCGATTGCTATTGATTTGATGTGGAAAGCGCTCAGGCTCAGATCCTCAAAGATACTTAGATACCTAAATACTTTTAAGGATCTGGGCCACAGATGCTACAGTGATGGGCAGCAGTATAAAACTTGAGCGGGGGGAGGGAAGGGAAGCTCTTTCAAAGCTGGGATGAAAAGTACAAAACCCATGAAGCACTATAAGTCACTCTTACATGAATATTCAAAATATATGGTGCTGGAAAAGCTGAGCTCCTGAAGGGAATTCTGTCAAAAAGTGCATATCCTGTTGTAACGAAGCAGCCTCTTGGGGGGACAGTACTGAGAGTGTCAATTCAGGACAAATTGCTTAGAGTAGGGCAGTTACAGCCCAAGGCTGGGGTTCCTTCACTACTGAGGCACACCTAACCAGCCTGACAGAGGGGACTTTGGTTTTACCCCACTGGCTAATCAGAAGTCATACAAGCAATTCCTTCAGACACTCCGGTTTCCCCTTATCACCATCAGCACCACTTCTTATGGGATGAATGGTTATAAAAACCAATACCCCAGTAAAAGAAAAAAGGTTCTCCCGATCCCAAAGGACCAAGCCCCAGCCCCAGGTCGATATACAAGTCAGATCTTACCCACAAATCATGCTGTTGCCAATCCTTTAGAATCTAAAATCTGAAGGTTTATTCATAAAAGGAAAGAAATATAGATGAGAGTTAAAATTGGTTAGCAGAATCAATTACATGCGGTAATGGCAATGTTCTTGGTTCAGGCTGGTAGCAGTGATGGAATAAACTGCAGGTTCAAATCAAGTCTTTGAAGTACATCCACAACATGGATGGGTCATTCAGTCCATTGTTCAGAGCTTCAGTTTGTAGCAAAGTTCCTCCAGTGGTCAGAAGCAGGAATGAAGACAAAATGGAGGGGTTTCCTGGGCCTTTTATATCTTCTGCCACGTGGAAGGACACCCCTTTGTTCTTACTGTGGAAATCACCCAGCAAGGTGCAGTTTGGAGTTGTCAAGGTTCCTCCCCCACTCTGAACTCTAGGGTACAGATGTGGGGACCTGCATAAAAAAACCTCCTAAGCTTATCTTTACCAGCTTAGGTCAAAACTTCCCCAAGGTACAAAATATTCCCCCCGTTGTCCTTGGACTGGCCGCTACCACCACCAAACTAATACTGGTTACTGGGGAAGAGCTGTTTGGACGCGTCTTTCCCCCCAAAATACTTCCCAAAACCCTGCACCCCACTTCCTGGACAAGGTTTGGTAAAAAGCCTCACCAATTTGCCTAGGTGACTACAGACCCAGACCCTGGGATCTTAAGAACAATGAACAATCCTCCCAACACTTGCACCCCCCCTTTCCTGGAAAATGTTGGATAAAAAGCCTCACCAATTTGCATAGGTGACCACAGACCCAAACCCTTGGATCTGAGAACAATGAAAAAGCATTCAGTTTTTTTACAAGAAGACTTTTAATAAAAAATAGAAGTAAATAGAAATAAAGAAATCCCCCCTGTAAAATCAGGATGGTAGATATCTTACAGGGTAATTAGATTCCAAAACATAGAGAACCCCTCTAGGCAAAACCTTAAGTTACAAAAAAGATACACAGACAGAAATAGTTATTCTATTCAGCACAATTCTTTTCTCAGCCATTTAAAGAAATCATAATCTAACACATACCTAGCTAGATTACTTACTAAAAGTTCTAAGACTCCATTCCTGTTCTGTCCCTGGCAAAGACCAGCATACAGACAGACACAGACCCTTTGTTTCTCTCCCTCCTCCCAGCTTTTGAAAGTATCTTGTCTCCTCATTGGTCATTTTGGTCAGGTGCCAGCGAGGTTACCTTTAGCTTCTTAACCCTTTACAGGTGAGAGGAGCTTTCCCCTGGCCAGGAGGGATTTCAAAGGGGTTTACCCTTCCCTTTATATTTATGACAGGAGTCACATGGGCAAGTCACATGTCCATGCATGATTCAGTTCTTTACAGATAGAGCAGCCATTGCTCACATGCTACCTTGAACGTTCCCAGGAAGACTCCTCATATGTGGATTGGAGTCTCCCAAGGTCCACTGTTAGTTAAATGATGCTTGATTGGGCACTTAATCTGAAGAGTTCCTTCTCAATAAGCTGGCCAAATGTTTCACTGGTGCTACTTAGAATCAAACATATTGAGATACAAGTACATAGCCAATATTCATAACTTCAAATCAAAAATGATACACACATACAGACAGCATTATAACCAGCAAATTACAACTTTTTGATAGACATCTTACTTGACCTCCTCTGTACAAGATTTGGTGCAACTATAGGACCTTGGTTGCAACAATGACCTATATGGTCACAGTTCATGTCAATAACGTCATACCTGTGGCTGCTGACTTCCCTCCCACATCATTTCCTGGAACACCTACTTGGAAATGAGTCTAAAATGAGTGTGGCTCTCAATATGTTGTGGAGGGGTCAAGGCCTCTTTCAGTGTTTGTAGGGTACCTTGTGCCTCCACAATTGCTTGCCTGTACCTGGGAAAACAGCTATGTGACTCCTGTGCTGATTGTCAGTTGGATGTGTCATACTTATTGGGTCAAATTCAGTGTTGGTGTATGCCAGAGTTACTCCTCCAAAGTCAATAGCTGCACCACTTACACCAGTGCTGAATATAGCCCATTATGTCTTTCTCTGAATTAGAGTAAAAATTATTGGCACAAGTCCAGTTACCATACCAGTGAAAAGAAATTGGCAGTTCAGAGTCCATATGGGGGAGAAGACGAGTGCTTGGAGACAACAGAGCAATGGATTACCCCAGGGCTCTGTACTGTCACCATCCCCTCCTCAACCTTTACATCAATGACCTGCCAACAACAGAGTCACGAAAGTTCATTTCTGGAGACTACCTCTGTTGTGGTACCCAGGACTGGACATTTCACAAGCTTGATGCCACCTTAAACAGGGACGTGACTACTGTAAGACTTGGCGCCTCCAGCCAAGCATCATAAAAACAATCTCCAGTTTGTTCCACCTCATCACACCAGCGCAACCCAAGAACTGAATGTTTATCTGAATGGTCAGAAGGTGATGCATGAAGTAGAATCAGTCTATCTAGGTGTTACCTTAGACTGCACACTGAGTTACCATGCCTACCTGAAGAAGACAGCAGCTAAAGTTAAGACATGAAATAATCTTCTTAGCAAACTGGTAGGTTCGTCATGGGGTGCTCGTGCTCCAACTTTGCGGATGCCAGCTCTTGCCACCTCATATTCTGTGGTATTTGGAGTGAATCATCACACACCAAACTGGTGGATACGCAGTTACATGCCACCATGCTCATCATCTCTGGCACCCTGTGTCTGACTCCACTCCCATGACTTCCAGTTCTGAGCAATATTGCTCCTCCTCATATCATATGAGCGGTTGCCATTGGCAAGTTACTGGAGAAAGTACGCGCCAACTCAAGCCTGCCGCTGCACAATGACCTTTTTAAACCACCAGCTGCACGTTTGCTGTCACGTTGCTCATTATGGTCTCATCCGGCATGCCAGGATGTTAGGGCGGAAACACTCTGGAGAGAGGAATGGATATCTGTTATAATCCCGAACCAGTCCCTCATCACCAACCCCACAATTTGGTTTTGACCTGCCCTGTTGCCAATGGTCCTTATTGAACAGGTTCCGGACTGGGCAAGGTTTCTGTGCAGCCAACCAGTACCGCTGGGCCTTTGTGCAGCTGCGGCACGACACAGACGATGACACACATTGTTGAGGAATGCCTGCTAGCTAGGTTAAGCGGAGGCCTAGAAGAACTGCATCACGTCACTGAAGATGCCATCGCTTGGCTAGACGACTATGCACACGCTAAATAAATTGAGATCATGCATGGTAGGTATAACAGATCCTCAAATAATGCATTTTCTTCCAATATGTGCCTACCACTGAAATGCCTGTTTCCTGGGTCTGCCTTTCCCAGTACCCTGAAATTCACGTTATGTTACACACCTCTGTTAAGACAGAAATGTGCGATGCCAGTTATTTATTTATGTAAAACATTGAGGTATAAATTGAAAACACCATAGAAACCAAACTTGTATTGTTGTAAATGCTTTTATTCAGGTCTTCCGATGTACTCTGCCTTTATGTGGTCTAGTCCCATGTTTATTGTGATGATGCTTTTGTGTTCCCTATTTTATTGTAAATAAAGAGCAACACCGTCTTGCAACTGTATCCACAGTGACATTTGACTCTTAGCTGAATGAGTGCATTGTGTGATGTGTTTTGGAAACATTATCTCTTTTTAGGAATTAATCCAATCCTTTAATAGTTTCCAGTGTGTGACTGTATTTGTTTACAGATTCAAAATGATGGGTGTTTAAACCAATTATCTACCAAATGCCAAACCATTTATATAATCCAAAGAACAGGGTAATGTTTTAAAACTCTTGCATTAGATCTGCATGGGTCTTTCCTTCAAGCATGGGCGTTGATTTAGATTCTACATTATCTTTTAACTGGTACAAAAGCTGATCAGAGGTGTTAGATGGCTTTCAGTGTGATGCAAGAATTTCCCTATATTTCTCCTAGACAATATTCAGCATTTCTTACGTATGCTTTTATCTATAAAACGTTATTTTAATATGAGGTGGTTATTGGTGCTGGATAGTCCACAATTAAGATCAGCTTCTCTGTGGTGTTTGATTCCCAGCTCTCTTACTGTACTTTAAAATGTTCCTCCGTTTGTCACTAGAACAGTTTAAAATCTTAATTCAGGATGGGGTTTTCACAGTAACCTAGGATAGATGGGTACCTAACTCAGGCATCTGAAAATCCTAGCTTTAATGGTTTTTTCTTTTTTCCTTTTATATAATTCTACCATTTTTAAAATCTCATAGTTAATTTTTAAATATAAAAGTTAAATTCAATGTTTTCTTTTTGTTTTCAAAATCTCTGTTGTCACCATATCTATATATAGGCCAAGCTGGTAGCATCATCTATTCTAAGGTTGTCCAACACTTCTGATTATAAGACCAAGTTTTCACTTGCCTCTAATTTTGCCAAACTTTAACTCTTTGGACTGAAACTTTCCATACTGGATGTCTGGAAAACTTCAGCCAAAATAGTTAAGTTGTTTCTCAGCCCTGGTCTACACTATGGGGTTAGGTCGAATTTAGCCGTGTTAGGTCGATAAAAATGACTGCGTCCACACGACCAACCCTGTTTGTTGACCTAAAGGGCTCTTAAAATCGACTTCTGTACTCCTCCCCGACGAGTGAAGTAGTGCTAAAATTGACCTTGCTGGGTTGAATTTGGGGTAGTGCGGACGCAAATCGACTGTATTGGCCTCCAGGAGCTATCCTAGAGTGCTCCATTATAACTGCTCTGGACAGCACTTTGAACTCCAATGCACTAGCCAGGTACACAGGAAAAGCCCCGGGAACTTTTGAATTTCATATCCTGTTTGGTCAGCATGGCGAACTCAGCAGCACAGGTGACCATGCAGTCCCCCCAGAATCGTAGAGCGTAGAATGTTTCTGCGCTCCCCCTATCATCTCCGTCCCTGAGGTTATCGCAGATTAGAAGGCGAAAAAGACTGGTGATAACATGTTTTCCGAGCTCATGCAGTCCTCCCGCACTGATAGGGCACAGCTTAATGCATGGAGGCATTCAGTGGCAGAGGCCAGGAAAGAATTAAGTAAGCATGAAGAGCGGAGGCAGGACGTGATGCTGAGGCTAATGGGGGAGCAAACGGACATGATGAAGCGTCTGTTGGAGCTGCAGGAAAGCCAACAAGAGCATAGACCCCCGCTGCATCCACTGGATAACCGCCTACCCTCCTCCCCATGTTCCATAGCCTCCTCACCCAGACGCCCAAGAATGCAGCAGGGGGAGGTTCATGGCACCCAGCCACTCCACCCCAGAGGATGGCCCAAGCAACAGAAGGCTGTCATTCAAACAGTTTGATTTTTACTGTGGCTACAATAAGCAATGTGGCCTTGTCCTTCCCTCCTCCCCCACCCCACCCGGGCTACCTTGTCTGTGTCTGGCTGGGAGAGCAACCTGAGGCAGAAGCCTTCAGCTTGCAGGACAGCAGAGTTGCAGCGGAAGTGGTGGAGCCGTACACCATGCACTGGAGGCTAGGGGAAAATATGTTGATCTTCCCATTTAAAAAAATTCAGGTGACCTTTTCTTTGGACAGCTTTAGTGTCCTCATGTTTTACGGCAGGGCTCTGAAATTTGGCAGTGGGTGGCCTTTGTATCAAGAATGTGACTTCTGCTATCCCTGTGGAAATATGCTTAAATCTGGCCAAATTATAAACCTTTGAAAAATTGCTATTTGCACATGCTCAGTAGAGACTTTTTTGATTTTAGCAGCTAAAACCTTGCACAATTCTATCCTCACAGAGTATGCGTGAACCCCTCACAGTTTCTAATGCCTACCAGACTGCACATGTGCCAATGCCACAGAGCATCTGTTCATGCTTCCTCTAGCCCAGGATTACAAGGGCTGGACTCTCCTGGTAATGATTGCTCCCAGGTGCCTGGGGCTGAGCACCGGAATTGTGAGCAGGGCATCTGTCACTTCTGTGACCTCCCTGCTGGCACCCAGGCACTGTGGAGGAAGAAGCATCTAATTCAAATGCAGAGGCATAAAAGTTAGACAAGGTAGGATGGCAAGGAATAGATCTGGACAATGAATCTGATGAGACTGGGATTGGAAGGTGTGTGGTGTGGGGAGGAGGATGGGACTGGAAGCTGGGTGGGGAGGTTGGTACTGATTGGAAGGAGAGATTGGGACTGGGAGACTAGAACTGGTTTGGTAAGGAGACTGAGACTGGGAACTGGGGGATGAGGGGAAGGAAATTAGGAGTGGGAGATGGTGAGGGAAAGAGGGAGAAGTGGGACCTGGGAGCCAGTTAGCTGGGGGGGGGGGGAGGGAGAGGGGAATGGGGCAAATACTGAGATTGGCTGAGGAGTTGAAGGGGAGACTAGGACTGACTGGAAAAAGAGAGAGGAACCAGTGTAAGGGGGGGAATGGGTGTAGGGGGGAAGACAGGTCTGACAATTACATTGGGCATAGGGGAAGAACTGGGATTGCTGGGCACGGAGTCTGGAATAAGGAGCTAAAGAGGGGGAGACCGGGACAAAAAGCCAGGCAGGAGTGCGGGGGAGGAGTCTAAGATTGAATGAGGAGCCCAGTGAGGGAGACAAGGACTGGGAGCCAGTGGGAGATAGTGGAGAGAAAAATTGGATGAGGACCTGGGAGGGAGGAACTGGGACTGGTCGGGTGGGGAGAATAGGATGAGAAGCCTGAGAAGGAGAGATTTGGACTGGGTAGGCAAGGAGAATGGGACTGGGACAAGAAGCTAGGAGAGGGAAGAGAGAGGACTGGGACAGGGACAGGTTGGAGTTGACTTCCCCAATAGCCTCCACCCTGGATTTATGCAGAATTTTCTAGTTAGACCTCTCTCTCAGACCTAGATATGACATTTATTACTATAACTAACCAGAAATGGGATGGAGATATTTGTTCTATTATTGAAGGTTTGTGGTTTGGTTGGGGTTTTTCTCTGATTTTTGCCAAGAATTGTAGCTATGAGCTGTTCAAACTGTTTTTAAGAATGCACTTAGTTTAAGAGGGGAAGAAAGGAGAAGGGAGCTATGGAGAAGGCAAAAGGTGGGGTGGTTGGGGTGGTTCTAACTATGCTCTTTTGTGAGTCAAGATTGTGGGGGTGATGAGCTGAAGATGGCTGTGCTGGCTAGAGCACACTCTAAGATTTCTTAAAGGCCACAGTAATTGTAGGCCAAATTATTCCCATAGTTAATCTCAGAAGTTTTCTGCCTTAAATAGTAAATGTGTGGTAGGGCTCCTCTTCATTTTATTTTGTAGTGTGGTCAAGAAATGATCCAAGACCTGCCTATATTTATCCAGGTTGTCATTTAATTGATGAATTAATTCTGCAAAAGGTTCTACTATACGTTTTCCATTCTTATTACAAACCGGTGTTTTATTTTGGGTGACAGTGGATTACCCTGACAGATAGCTGTACCTGACTTGTGTTATCACTTTCTATATACATTTAATCACCAGAAAACACTATCATACTGCTTTTGGGTAAGCTGCAACTTCTTGTGTTCACAAAGTGACTCCTCTGATGTGAGAAGGGACAAGTTCTAATATGTTAGGATATACCCTGGCAGGTATGGATGGAATAGCGTTTGGAGACACTAGCAAGGCAGGAGAACTTTGGAAAGAACGAAGAACTCATCTTTATTAAGGTACAGTCTCTTCCTAGAAAATGCAAAAGTTGGATCTGTGCAATAAAACTAGTTCACAGTGATTGCATTTGGGAGAAGAAAGCAAAAAATTCACTCCAAAATTCTGAGTCAGTCCTGATGAATGGCAACTTTACATATCAGTTTTGCCTACCTGAAAAGTGTGTGTCCTAAAATTTCACAACTGTGATGACAACACTGTGCAAACAGGCTGCTAGGGTTTTTGCCATGTCTAACTCTCTGCTCAGGAAAGGACTAGACAGCTTTGTGGGTAAAACACCAGCACTTTGCTTACACTAGTGCTCCCACAGGTAAAACTTGAACCATTTAAACACTGGTGAGAAATTTTAGGGAGGAAAAGCCTATTGTAGACCTTGCAGATGTCACCAGCCTCCACTGATCAAATTCTGCCCTTGTGTGCATGTGCAAGTCATGCTGAATTAAATTAATCGTGCTTGTGTGTCCAAGGGTAGAATTTGGCTTCTCTTTAGAACAGCTGGATAGTGTGTCTATAAGTGACACATGCAACCTCCTAGCCAAATATTTCTCATAACTGTTCTACCACGGCCTGTGTCCACCATTGCCCTGAAAATATGGGGTGAGGGTAAAGTTGCAGGGTGTTTTATTACCAGGAAACACAACAATAAGCAATGCCTGGTCATTTAACAAGGAAGATACATGTATAAAGAAATGGCATAGTTGTTTAGAATTATATTTTGCGAAGAAAATTGTGTACATATGTGTAAATTAAGTGCAGTCCACAAATTCTTATCAAGGTGGTGTGATCGATGGTGTTGCAAAATTTGGATTCCCCTGACTGTACATTAGGGTCAGTCACTTATGATGGAAGTTGCACCTCTGTCATGTCTGGAACATGGCTTTTGTTAAGGTATTTCACATAATTCAGGGATCCAGTAGTAACGGCTCTAGGCTACACAAGAAGAAGACTAAATACACAGCTAAATGGAACTTTAAATATAGAATATGCCATCCAAATTCCAGGAGGCACCATAAGTTCTGGAAAGTCTGTAAGAGCTGCAAGAAGTCTCTTGATTCCCCTACCCACTTCCCCGGGGCAGAGATTTCCTGTACTTTACAATGCTTTTCACTTTGCATTTTTTGTTAAACCTCCCATGAATAAAGATGCAAGACATCTATGAGGAGACAAAATAGGTAACAGGTTCAAAACAAAAACATTTTATTAAACTATAAGTGCATGCACCTGCTACAGTGCTACAATCCATTAATCTTAAACATTACAATAAAGTCTGTCCTGCAATCAGAAAGGAACTGTGTAGGTAGACCCTTGCATCTGTGTAGGGCTGCTCAGGCTTCAAAGGGGTCCTGTTCAAAAGTGTGTTTGCTTGGGGACCTTAGATAAATGAATATATGTATATCCTGTATTTCTCAAGCACATCTAAAAATCTATGCACTTTTGGCCCCAATCCAGCAAAGTATTTAAACATATGTTTAAAAGCTTTGCTGAACAGAGATATGCTGATGAATCAGAGTGTAGGAGACTTCCATATATATTTTTGGGAATAAAAATATTGGAGGGTGGGGGGGGTGGAGAATTTTAAAAATGGGTAAAGTTTTTTTTCTTCTTCAAATTTGTTGTTTTGATTTCTTCATCACTAGATATGAACTGGATACTTTTTAACAGACCTTGGCACAGAATAGTAGTAGTTTTGGACTGCTCCTTCTTGGACACCAACCATGAAGCTGGTATGAAACTACTGTAATGAAAGAAAGGGTTTTGAGATGTAGTCTGACGAGTCATCACACTTCAGGATTTCACCCTAGGGTCTTGTCAACAACTGTCCTGCACCACATATGGCTACAGAGTGCCTGATTCTGATTTCACACCAGTTTTTATATTGCTATATCTCCATTGACTTCAATGAAGTTACTCTCGATTCAGACTGGGATCAGAATCAGGACCACAGGCTCTTTCAAATCCTTCCATCTTCATTCCAGGTTACTCTGCTGTACCCTATTATTTAATACTGATCATACTGATGTAGGGGAACTATATCTTGATTATTGCAATGTTATTGGAAATATGTTTTTACTATATTTTAATTTTATGATGGTAATCTGGCGTAATACCGTAGAGAGGCATTGTAAAGCCTTTATTCTATTTTTAATGAAACCCACAGCCTTTGTCAAATGAAAAAATCACCACTAAATGTCCATTAAAATTCTACCTAATGTATTAAAAAACCTTTATAGGTAAGTATGGAATTCAGTTATTAAGTGAAACTAATTTACAATTTTAGATCTCGTTTGTGAGTTTATGTAAAACACAAAAAGATGTTTCGCAACTGAAAATTGTTACCAGACATATTATTTAAAGACCCTTTAGTTAAATTAACTACCGCACTGTGTTATTTCCATTTTTGAGCCAGATAGGTTAGCTCTGTTGAAAACAATGGAGTGATGCTGACTTACACTGGATCAGACCCACAGAACCTGTTTTTAGGTATTACTTATGTGCCTATCATCATAGTATCTGTACTAATGGTTCCACTCCACCACTGATATTTGCTCTTTTGAAGTTTAGACGTTTCCTTTGACTTGCTTTAATGATGTCTTAAACGATTGAAAACACAGTTTCTCTTAAGGAGGTCAGTATATAACTAATTAAAAAAGGTGTGTGTTGCTTCTAAAAAGCTGTACAAATATGTTAGGAAAAGAACCTCACTTATAGTGACAGAAACTCAACAGTAATTGTTTCTCTACCAATTCCAGTAATAGATTCAGCTCAGCATCAAGTGCTCTATAAGATTAACATATGTAGGATTTCTCTAGAATACTTTCTATCACAGAAATGTTCATCAAACTCTACTTACTGCTCAATTTAACATATTGAAAAAAGAAGACAAAATAAATTTCCCAACTCCAGTTTCCAGGGCCTAAGAAAGTTCACACATAATCCCTTTACCATGAGCAGGTGAACTCCCAATGATGGCCAATCCTTTTCAATTACTTTATAAGTATTCTTGGGAGGTTATTTTGTCATTTCCCTCCCTGGATATAGATCAAAGGAAACGAAAAATATAAATGCATCTGACTCCGGGGCATTTTACAAGATTTCAACATTAAATAAGGAACCCGGAATCCACCTTTGAAGATTTAGAGTAGACCAAGAATTCAGGAAGATTTCTCAGTTCTGTAATTGACAGACATTGTTAATGTCCGATCTTCCCCTAATATGATCGAAGAAATATTTACCTGTTTCCACCGCAAGAAGATCGTGTAAGTTATCTCAGTGGGATACAGGTTTTTTTTATGGTTTCAGGTTGCCCTGGGTAATTGGTAACCAGGGGGGAATGAATTTTCCTTTTCTGGGCTTTAAGATGAACTTATTGATCATGAAAGACTGATAACATTTCTGTTGTGTCCTAACCATGCAGTATTCAGTATCGCCACATATAAGCCGAAGTTGGGGGAAGCGAAAGAAGAATATGGTGGAGACCGCTGGCAGGGCTGCAGAGGTTTGGCCGAAACTTTGCAGAGACCCAGGCCGAATGCCGTATTATGCTGTTAAAGGTAGTCTATGTCTC